>NC_136431.1:63370000-63755000 GCF_052849685.1 Lactuca virosa | reverse complement strand
AATCAGTAATGACTTCAGAAGAACATTTTAACGAAATCGCATCTTCGTTAATCGAAATGAAAGGTTAAAATGCGATTATTTTCTCATTTTATTGATAATGCATGTGTGTTTTAAATAGTTAACTATAGTTTTTTTTTTGTTAATAATGACGATTTTTGTTTTGATTTAGTAGTTTTTTTGTTATTTTTTACTTGATTTTGATGACTTTTTTCGTTTACAGTTCGTTTGTTTATATGTTTGTTTGTGGTGATTTTTGTTATAAGTAGTTGTTTATATGTTCATAGATAAGGATTTCAAAACAAAATATGTTCGGAAAAACTTCAAAAAACAAAAAAAAATCTTGAAGGCTGCAGAAGTGGGGCTACATAGAAGAATACAGTTGAAAAATTGATGTTCAAAGAGGATTTTCTTATGTTTTTTGTTCATATTCTTCTGTTCTTATTCTTTCTACTCATAATTGATGATGTTTATATTTATTTATAATAAACTAATTTCGTCATTTTCTATTTTCTATGTAACCAACCCAAATATGAAGATGTTTCTCGCGAAGGTAAAGAGAAAAAGTCAAAGAAAAGAAATGATAAAGGTATGTGTTGTAATCATAATTGATTTTGTGATTTTTTGAATGGAATGATATTTTGTAGTTGTAGTTATATGTTTATTGCTAGTTCTAATCATAAATGATTATATACATTTGTTTATGTAGGAAACCAATCTGAATTTGAAAATGATTCTCCGCAATCTAAAGAGAAAAGGTCAAAGAAGACTAATGATAAAGGTATGTTTTTGTAATCATTAGTGATTGTGTGAGTTAAAATCATACTTTATTTGTAACGTCCCAAAATTTATGACCAAAAATTTCATTTTTATAATAATAAAACCATCATCCAAAACGTTTCATAAAAACCATAATCAAATCAGAGTATATCAATAATCATCCAGTTACATCAGAGTCAAACAAAATGCGGAACAATGTGGTGTGTGCGATGCGATCATTCCGAGCTCTTCCCCTTCAATCCTGAAGTACCTGAAACATAAACTGAAAACCGTAAGCACGAAGCTTAGTAAATTCCACAAAATACCTCATGCCATACATATCAAACATACAATGGGTCATGCCCAACAACCATCCAACCCCACTCGGAACAAATCTGTCAATAATATGAGATGCGCCCCGCCTCATCACATTCATCAGGCCCCACCCGACATTCATACAGACATATAAAACACATGCAATAATCACTAAGATAAATAGCATACAATACACTCATCAGGCCCCGCCTGGCATCGGGCCTCGCCTGGTATACATATCCCATAACATACATGCAAGATTCACACAGAAAACTAGCATCCTAATCATAATAAACCATGGGCCGACATTTGTGCCTTCGACCCGCCAAGCACAGTGAGGAAACTCACCTCAAGCTGCTGAATATCTCAGATAAAAGCTCAGACTGTTGATCCGAAAAATCCCCGCGCTAACCAATAAGATAAACCCAATTAATAAGTTAGGCCATAAACCAAAACTATGAATATCATTCAATTGTCCAACTCCCAGGGAAAAAGACCATTTTATGTCACAACTCGAAATTTTAGACCCATTGAAGCCTAAACCCTAACCAAGTACAAGTGAAACTACATTGCAATCCTTATTGCATTGTATCATCTATAGCCTTAGGGCTTGTTTAAAGAGCTAACAAAGAAGTAGGGATTGAAACCTAAGCTAAATTAGAGTAGTATAAATGAACATAAGTTAAAAGACTAAGGGTTTAAAACATAAATAACCCTCATAAATGAGTTTTCGCCCAATGTAATCAATTCCAAAATGGTTTACGGTTTGGACATTAATTCAAGATGGTGTTTACAGATTTAAATCAATTCATGAAGGGGTTTACGGTTTGCAATTTGGGCGAAAACTCAAGCAAAAGCCCTTTAAGGGCGAAAACTCATTGTGAAGCCCATTTGGGGCGAAAAACCAAGGGTGTAGAAGCGAAAACACCTTCCTTTAGCTCATCCGAAAACCAAATTCATTTCCTCACTGTTCAGCCGTAAACCGCCCCATTTTTCTCTCAACTACCATCCGTGAACACCCCTTTTTCTCTCTCAATCTTCAAGTGTTCTCGTCCAGATCTTTGACCAATCTTCAAATCTTCATAAGATTTCTTAAAAAATTCTTATTTCCACCAAGAACATTCAACAAGATCTTCAAATCTTCAAGCCTTGACCGAAAACTCCCCATGTACACCGAAAACACCTCTTTTCTCACCGAAAACGTCTAGAATTATTCCAAATAATTCCTAAGACTTTTGTAAGTAATTTTCTTATTTAATTAAGTGTTGTCTAACACTTAATTTATTACTTTTAGCCATTACTTAATTATTTAAATTAAAGTCTTATTAATTTAAATACGATATCGTGTATAATTATTATTAGGATACGACTACTGTCACGTATTCTAACCTAGGGATCATTCGCAACCACTTCGAGTCCGATCCAGCATACGCACTAGAGGTGAGTTCATACCCATACGTTTTTACCGTTTTTCAATGTCTTTAAGGGGGGGGGGGGATACAAGTAAAACACAAGGAAATCTTGTGTTAACATTCAAATGATTTCAAACAGTTTTAAAACACGTCAAGCTATTTCAATCAATTTAAAACTATTTTAAATTATTTCAAACTACTTAAATTCGTTGCATACTTTTATTTTCCAAAATACACGTTTAAATACGTTTACGTTATATATGTATGAATATACAGCTTGTCAGATAAAATCTTTAACTCTATTCTACACGTAACTGTCAATAAAGATTTGTGAGACTTCCCTTCAAGTACTTATCTAAGTACCAACAAAAGCCTTGATTTTATAACCAGAGTCTCCTGGAGGGAGAGCGTGAGTTTGTGTATAGATCTATACGGGACTGACAATCCCGCACATAAACTGTTAGCTACAGTTAGGCCGACATGCATGGGGTGACAAATGTCATAACGTTTCCGACGCCTGAAGAACGTCATATCAGGCCATCATGGGTCATCAAGTATGGTTATAAAAACTCACAATTTGGTATTAACAGAATGATTAGTGTATGAATATAAACAAACTTCACTTAGTTTTATTTAATTATAAAACTGCAACGCAGGACTTTACCAGACAAGGTTTTACGAACTAGCAGATCATAAAGGACCCTATTACTAATTCTATGATTCCTTAGCTTAAACGTCAGGGTTATATATACATAATATTCGATAGGCAGTAGAATGGGTGTTTTTTGCCTCATTCCCTGTTCCTCGTTTGGTTGAGGATTTAGGGCAGAATCACTCAATCAACTGTCCGTTCGATATTGATTTTATATATAACTCGTATGTACTAAGTAATTATAGGAAGAACAGATATGGGTCATATCAATACGTACCAGTATAGCACACCGATTTCTAGTACAGAACTTACAATTCTGGAGAACGCATATATCAAAACAGCTTTATCTTGTAACAAAGCAACATGTATACGGACTTAGCGTACATTAACATGCAAGTGTTTTGGTATTAGGGTTTAAGACTACATCTCAATTATACAAAGAAAATATCGGATTTCCTGAAAGAACACACTCACCATTCAAAAAGGACTATTACAGTTAACTCTGTAAGTACCTAGGGAATACGTTAGGGTTATATACAATGAGGATCCGACAGGCAGTGGAATGTGTGATTTTCGCCTCATTTCCTGTTCCTTGTTTGGTTATGGGCTTAGGGCAGAACCACACAATTGATTTTCTGTTCGATCTGGATTGTATATAACTTATATACACTAAGTACTTGTAGAAGGAACTTGTATGGGTCATTTTACTTATCTCATATTACATCAGAAAATATAGGATTTTCTGGAGGAACACAACAAGTTTTACAAGAAACAAAGAACATGCTTTCTAAAACAAAATGTTTATGAACTCACCAAATTTAATGTTGACACTTTCAAAACCACTTGTATTCTCAGGACACTAGTAGACAGGTACACACACATGTTTCGAGAAGACGGAGCATAGTAGCTTCAAGTCTTTATTTTGCTATTTACTTTTGCTATTAATCATATGTGATTCGAATACAATGTAAACTCTATATTATTAATACAATGGTTATGGTTACATTGATTACTATTATTCATTGTTGTGATACTGTACATGACGTCCTCCGCCCCCGAACGTTTCCGCCGTTCCGTTTTGGGGGTGTGACAGATTGGTATCAGAGCATTGTTTATAGTGAACTAAGTATATCAACCCATAAAAGATATACAACTATAAATACAATGGGGCCGAAGTGTTCTGACTAAAAGTATACTAGTATTTTATGAGAAGTATATGAACATGCTTACATACTATAACAAGTATCACAAGAAGAACAAAATAGAAGTATTTAGACGTTGGACACTACAGTCAAACCTAGGCAGTTATGTACTCATATCTTGGATAAATATATCCTGATCAACTATATTTATTTGAGATATGACCAACATGTGTTTGGGAGTGATAGTGGTGTTGCAACGAGTCTAAAACTTACCAACTCTATATATAAAGGAATACTAGAACCAAACATAAAAGTTTAAAAATACTATAGGAGTATTTTATGATACTATAAGATAACCACAAGTCTAAAAACTTACCAAGTTCATATACGAAGAAACTTTAGGATTAATCATACAATTAAAATACTATAGGAGTATTTTAGGCACTATAACTAACTTATGTGAAAACTAAAAGACCCTTACTGGCAGGTCTATAATTGCGAAGTGTATGCTCTCAGGGTTATATATAATTGAGATTTTATAGACTTAGAATTTGTGATCTTCGCTCAACTACCTGTTCCTTGTTTGGTTGTGGTCTTAGAGTAGGATCACTTATTCGAAGGCCTATTTGATCTTGATTATATACGACTTGCATACACATCGTGATTATAGGAGGACCCGGTAAGAACCACCATAAAAATTTCGGTAGAAATGTTTTACTTAGTTGCATAGATTCTTTAGACATCCCCATTCTCGCACCAATAACATAGCTAGGTATAGCCACTCCACTGTATCAGCCAACAGAGGAGCTAAGGAAGAACAAGGAGAAGTTCATGGGGAGGATTCCGAGAAGGGATCAGACGAGGGGTAAGGAATTAGAGAAGTCATTGAAGACCCTTACCCTATCAGGAGCAGACATGTGAGGTCCACTTGGACATTTGGAGTCAGAATTTCCATCATGAAGTGATGGAGATCAGTGATAAAACCCGAAACATGACAAAGCAAGGATTCAACACACCTACGGAGAACAAGAACACCATAGGAAGGTCCAGAGACAACAAATCCCCACTGCTGAAACTAAGGCAATCATAGAAAGGACAGAGAACATAGGAAACCACTCACGAGGTGTGCGAGGTGGCAGAGCACCTTATGCGTCACACTAATAATTAACCAATTAATATAACCCAGTGAGTTAACGATTACACTACTCACGCTATGTGTTAGGCTTATCGCCACTTTGGTAACAACTAGTAATAGTAAACCAGGTCACATGATTTCACTTAAAGGGTGGTTACTAATAAAAATTCATAAGTCTATTATACATAGACCTCTGTTATGAATTGTTTTCAAAACCCTTTTAAAAGTAGGAACAAGACGTACACAGAACTAAGATAACTTAGTTTAAGTAGCACTCGACTTGTAACCACTACTAAAGACTTAACACCGTTTCACCTCTTGAACCGTATAGTAGAAAGATACCTCCCCATAAATGAAGTGAACTAACACTCGTCCAACACCTACATCTACACGCGATTATAAAATACATCACAAAGATGTTGATCGAAACATTGAGAATCGTACAACAAAACGTGGAAATTTATATGCATATATAAATAGATAGAATACAACTAAAAACTACCACAACTACTTACGAGCTCGTTTCCCACCATGCAACAGAATCATGCCTCCAAAAGGAAGTAACCAGCCAACCGGCAAAACACCAATCCTGCAGATAGATTCTGCTACTTTTCCAGCTGCGGTCACAGCCGTTGTGACAGCCGTCATGGCACACCTCAATGCGAACAACGCAAATGAAAGTGGAAATAGTGTTGGCGATTCCAACCACGGTGATAGTCAAGAGCACCAGCGAGTGTCCACCTGCAAGGACACCCCGAACCTCAAACCTAAGAACACAAAACGGAAGTCCAGAAGCGAGAAAGGGGGCAGTTCGACTCAAGGGCCTGTCAAAAGGCAACAGGCGGTAGCAACCTCTACCCCCACTGGCTCTACTACCCCAACACCAACAACACCATATTATGGAAACCTCCCAAACTGCAGCAAGTGCAACTACCATCACTACGGAGATTGCCGGGAGTTGCATTGTAACAGGTGAAACAAGAAGGGGCACACTGCTCGCGTCTGTAGGACTCCGGCTGAACACATAACTTCAACCACCAATATCGGAGAAAGACCAGTATGCCATGCATGCGGAACAATGGGACATTTCAAGAGGGATTGTCCTACAGAGAGGAATGACGGAGGAACATAAGGAGTTTAACGATAAGACATGTCGAATCAACGAGGAACCCTTCTGGGATTTTTGGTACGTCTCCCAACAAAAATATTTACAACTTAAATTTTTACTAAGACAGGTACCAATTAAAAAGTAATTAAATTGCTTCCTCGTCCGAACAAAGCACATCACTTACATAAAAACTAAGAAATCCTTACAGGTGAGCTATAATGGCTTAGTGTATACATTAGGGTCATATATAATTAAGATTACAGACTTAGAGTGCGCGATCCCGCGTTGTTTCCTGTTCCTTGTCTGGTTGTGGATTTAGGGTAGAGCCACTCAGTCGACGGTCTTATCAATCTTAATTATACATGACTTGTATACACCAAGCGATTATAGAGACACCTAGTAGGAATTATATTATGAAAATTCATCATTTTTCATTTAACGAAATAAACTTACTGCTAGTACTCACTTAACACGGTGCAAAATGCTCGCAATAGTAATAACATGGATAAAACTGAAAGCACTAGAAGCGTACACATAGGATGCACTATCGCTCTAACAAACACTCCTTCCGATTCGGCTTAACACATGTGTCAATAAGAAGTCCGACGTTGTCATACGACATGGGTTGGCTCGGTCCTCACCATACCAATCGCATGTGTTACCGAAACGACCCTTCGTCTTAACCAACTGACTAACGAAACTCTCGTCACTCATAACAACAAACCGGATACGAACCTCAGAATCGTCTCTCGCTTCAAACCTCTGTACTCATGCGAGGGGTACCATATCTTCCGAAACCTTTTCGAAATATTCCCAACAGACCTTTCGGGAATACCGCACGTACAACAAGTCAAGTTCAAGCACGGAGGCTAGGGACAAATACGGTTAACCTATCACTGCTAAGTGTATACACGATGATAGTATATAATTAAGATTCTACAAACTGAGGATGTGTGCTTCCGCCCTATCTCCTGTTTCTTGTTTGATTGTGGACTTACAGTAGAGTCACCCATCCGACCGCCTTGACAATATTAATTATATACGACTTGTATACACGAGGTGATAATAGATGGACCAGGTATGAGTCCTACCATGAACTTCAGGAAAAAAGCGGCCCAGGACTACGATTGTCCATGCTACCATTCGGATGAACATAGACAAGCAAGTCAAGCCCACGCACTCTCTACCGATCAAAATAACAAACACAACAGTGAAGATCCGTTGGAACGCCAACGAGGATCTGAATTCACTTGAGAACGAGAAGATCAGATGGAACCGAAGTACCCACCTCTTTTCATAGTTCCTAAATAACTACTCAGCATCCAAATTTCGGGACGAAATTCCCTCTAATGAGGGGATGATGTCACAACTCGAAATTTTAGACCCAGTGAAGCCTAAAATCTAACCAAGTACAAGTGAAACTACATTGCAATCCTTGTTGCATTATATCATCTATAGCCTTAGGGCTTGTTTAAAGAGCTAACAAAGAAGTAGGGATTGAAACCTAAGCTAAATTAGAGTAGTATAAATGAACATAAGTTAAAAGACTAAGGGTTTAAAACATAAATAACCGTCATAAATGAGTTTTCGCCCAATGTAATCAATTCCAACATGGTTTACGGTTTGGACATTAATTCAAGATAGTGTTTACGGATTTAAATCAATTCATGAAGGGGTTTACGGTTTGCAATTTCGGTGAAAACTCAAGTAAAAGCCCTTTAAGGGCGAAAACTCATTGTGAAGCCCATTTGGGGCGAAAACCCAAGGGCGTGGAAGTGAAAACACCTTCCTATATTGTAACATCCGGATTTTCAGGGATATTATTGTATATGTTAACCTTAAGGTTGAAGAAGAGACTCGATGAGTTAAGGGTCCAACTCGCCGACTCGAGTCGAGATTGCCCGCGTGGATTTAATGAGTGGACTCGACGAGTCAGAGGAGGGACTCGCCGAGTAGGCGCTGGGCAGAGAAACCCTAATTTTCCGGACTTGTGCCCTATTTAAATGGCTTTAAGCCCTTATTTCCGCCTCCCTCAACTCCAGAGAGCCTTGTGGGAAACCCTAGATCAGTTCCATCCGTTGTGAGAGAGAGTGGCTAAATTGGGTGTTCTTGTGCAATTTTGAGAGGGGATTTGGAGAGCATCTTGGCTTGGATCAAGAGAAGGCTTTGGATCCAGAGATTCTTCAGAGCTCTGCTTCAAATGGAGGTAAAAAGATGCTATCTTGATAATTTCCTTATGAGATCTTGTTTTAAGGGAACTTTTAGGGCTTTCTTCCATTTATCTTGTGTCATGGAGTGATTTGTGTATGGTTTGAGGTTGGGACCTCAAATCTGGACTACGAGTGGCCTTGTGAGTCTAGAACCCCAAGCTTTATTGAGTTGGAAGCAAGCTCTTGTACATCTATCCCTTATTGGAGCATGTTTTGGCATTATGAGCCTTATATGCCATGCATGAACGTAAACCTTGCAGCTTTACGTGCTATTCCAGCCTTAGAATAGTAGATCTAGTGGTTGGAGTGATAGATCTGCCTTAAATCGTCTGAATGAGAAATCAGATCAAAGGGACTCGCCGAGTCCATGAGCTGACTGGACGAGTCGGCCAGGGTTTGTCCTGATGGATTGATTGTGTGATAACTCGGCGAGTTGGGGTTCGACTCGACGAGTTGAGCTGGACTTTTGAGACTTCTGAGGATACGAGGGGACTCGACGAGTCGCAGGAGTGTACTCGACGAGTCGGGTCAAACATGGACTGTTGACTCGAGTTGACCTTTGATTGACTTTGGGGTTTTGGTCAACATGAGTAATAGAGACCATGGAGGGGTAAAATGGTCTTTTATCCACTTCAAAGAGTTAGAGAGAGAAAGAGTAGCCTTCGGTTACTTGAGTCGTGAAAAGAGTATTAATTAGAGATATTCATCCTTTGTGTTAGGCGGAGGCTAGTTCGAGATCCGAGCGCGAGGTTACCTGCTCACCTACTTGCGAGGTGAGTCTTCTCACTATACTTTACCTAGAGTGGTAATTATGTGTGACCAGAGGGTCTTATGTGCTTGCTTGAGTTATGCCTGATTATGTGATACGTATTGTATGCTATATTATTTGTTGCTTAGACCGGACCGGAGGGTCCAACGAACTATGAGACCAGAGGGTTCTCAATCAGACCGGACGGGAGGGTCCAACGAGCTAGACCGGACCGAAGGGTCCAACGAGCTAGACCGGACCGAAGGGTCCAACGAGCTACGGGACTGGAGGGTCCCGCTGAGATACATAGACCGGAGGGTCTTACAGAGTATAGCCTCGAGTGGCGAATTGTTGTATGTTGTATTTTGGGGAACTCACTAAGCTTCGTGCTTACCTTGTTATGTGTTATGTGTTTCAGGTTGTTCTCAGGATCGCGGGAAGGCACCGGATTGATTGTATACACCAGTGAGAGAGTTACGTTTTGAGGATCCTGGATTTTAACTGAGTAATTAAGAAATTTTGAGTTGTAAAACTTAATAAAAGAGATTTTTGTGAAATACATTATGAGAATTATGTGATTTAAAATGAAAAAAAAAATTGTTTTGAAAATTCACGTTGTTACATATATATTTAGTTCATCCGAAAACCAAATTCATTTCCTCACTTTTCAGCCGTAAACCACTCCTTTTTGCTCTCAACTACCATCAGTGAACACCTCTTTTTCTCTCAATCTTCAAGTGTTTTCGTCCAGATCTTCAACCAATCTTCAAATCTTCACAAGATTTCTTCAAAACTTCTTATTTCCACCAAGAACATTCAACAAGATCTTCAAATCTTCAAGCCTTGACCGAAAACTCCCCATGTACACCGAAAACACCTCTTTTCTCACCGAAAACGTCTAGAATTATTCCAAATAATTCCTAAGACTTTTGTAAGTAATTTTCTTATTTAATTAAGTGTTGTCTAACACTTAATTTATTACTTTTAGCCATTACCTAATTATTTAAATTAAAATCTTATTAATTTAAATACGATATCGTGTATAATTATTATTAGGATACGACTACTGTCATGTATTCTAACCTGATGATCATTTGCAACCACGTCGAGTCCGATCAAGCACACGCACTAGAGGTGAGTTCATACCCCTACGTTTTTACCGTTTTTCAATGTTTTTAGGGGGGGGGGAATACAAGTAAAACACAAGGAAATCTTGTGTTAACAGTCAAATGATTTCAAACAGTTTTAAAATACGTCAAGCTATTTAAATCAATTTAAAACTATTTTAAATTGTTTCAAACTACTTAAATTCGTTGCATAATTTTATTTTCCAAAATACACGTTTAAATACGTTTACGTTATATATGTATGAATATACAGCTTGTCAGATAAAATCTTTAACCCTTTTGTGGCATGTCGAGCAAAATGGTACCTTGCTCATATATTTGATTGCCGTTAGACAAATTGTTAAACTAGTAAGACCTTCACTTCATTCAGAACACGCACATGAAATATAATAGGTATAGTTTAGGGAACATATATACTAAGGTTTTAACTATGGAAAGGATAATACAAACCGCTTATTATTATAAAAAGGTTTTTCTCTATTCTACACGTAACCGTCAATATAGCTTTGTGAGACTTCCCTTCAAGTACTTATCTAAGTACCAACAAAAGCCTTGATTTTATAACCAGAGTATCCTAGAGGGAGAGCGTGAGTTTGTGTATAAATCTATACGGGACTGACAATCCCACACCTAAATTGTTAGCTACAGTTAGGCCGGCAGGCCTGGGGTGACAAATGTCATAACGTTTCTGACGCCTAAAGAACCTCGTATCAGGCCATCATGGGTCATCAAGTATGGTTATAAAAACTCACAATTTGGTATTAAAAAAATGATTAGTGTATGAATATAAACAAACTTCACTTAGTTTTATTTAATTATAAAACTGCAACGCATGACTTTACCAGACAAGGTTTTACGAACTAGCAGATCATAAAGGACCCTATTACTAATTCTACGATTCCTTAGCTTAAACGTCAGGGTTATATATAGATAATATTCGATAGGAAGTAGAATGGGTGTTTTCCGCCTCATTCCATGTTCCTCGTTTGGTTGAGGATTTAGGGCAGAATCACTCAATTAACTGTCCGTTCAATATTGATTTTATATATAACACGTATGCACTAAGTAATTATAGGAAGAACATATATGGGTCATACCAATACGTACCAGTATAGCACACCTATTTCAAGTACATAACTTACAATTATGGGGAACACATATATCAAAACAGTTTTATCTTGTAACAAACAAGTATACGATCTTAGCGTACATTAACATGCAAGTGTTTTGGTCTTAGGGTTTAAGACTACATCTCAATAATACTAAGAATATATCAGATTGTCTGAAAGAACACACTCACCATTCAAAAAGGACTATTACAGTTAACTCTATAAGTACCAAGGGAATACGTTAGGGTTATATACAATGAGGATCCGACAGGCAGTGGAATGTGTGGTTTCCGCCTCATTTCCTGTTCCTTGTTTGGTTGTGGGCTTAGGGCAGAACCACACGATCGATTGTCTGTTCGATCTGGATTGTATATAACTTGTATACACTAAGTACTTGTAGAAGGAACTTGTATGGGTCATTTTCTTATCATATATTACATCTAGAAAATATAGGATTTTCTGGAGGAACACAACAAGTTTTACAAGAAACAAAGAACATGCTTTCTAAAACAAAATGCTTATGAACTCACCAACTTTAATGTTGACACTTTCAAAACCACTTGTATTCTCAGGACACTAGTAGACAGGTACACACACAGGTTTCGAGAAGACGGAGCATAGTAGCTTCAAGTCTTTATTTTGTTATTTACTTTTGTTGTTAATCATATGTGATTCAAATACAATGTAAACTCTATATTATTAATACAATGGTTGTGGTTACTTAGATTACTATTATTCATTGTTGTGATACTGTACATGACGTCCTCCGCCCTCGAACGTTTCTGCCGTTCCGGTTTGGGGGTGTGACATTTTACCGTTTCCTCACTTGGCCCATTATCCAAAGCCCAACCCAAAAGCTCCAAAAGCCCAATATAGCCTAAAATCATAAATGGAACCCAAATCCCATTATGGGCCTAATCCAAGAAGGCCCAATGCCAAACAATAGCCCAAAGTATAGAAATGATCTAATGTCATGGAAGTTTAAGGTCCAATCCCAATCAATACAAAGCCCAACTAATCCATGCCCACCACTTCATTGGCCCACTGGTTAGCGTATGCTTGGCGTACCTGGCTCGTACGCCCTGCGTACGCGACTGATCCGTAAACGGGGCTTACACCTAGTACGCTAAATGTACTGGCCTTGCTGCAAGTCCTTTCTCAAAAGTCTTAACCACTTAAGAACTTAACATCCAATCCTCAAATCAACATCATATTAAGGCCTTAAACAATAAAGTCGAAGACTTTAAGCCTTTGCATGGCTAAAAATACCCAAAAGTCCAAATCTAGCATTTAAACTCCATTAAGAAGAACATACACCTTTCATGGTTGAGCTAAACCCATCAAGCTATCATTTTTATGTACAAGGGACCTCAGAAAAGCCTAGATCTATCATCCCAATCTGCTGGAGTAGCCCATACTCCCAAACAAGGCTTAAAGGACCCAAAAATACACAAATAAGGCCCTAAACTAGATCTATCATAAGGAACCATTAAGTTAGGAGCTTTATACCTCAAATAGCTTGCAAAGTTGATGAAGATATTGGATCTTCAAGCTCCAAGTCCACCAAAGCTTCACCACCAAGCTTCACTTCCTTCAAGGGACCCAAAAACCACTAGAAAATCACACAATGGCTCACAAACACTCAAATGAGGCTAGGGTTTCATTCTTAAGGTTTGGAGAAGTGGAGGCTGACCATAAAATGCTCCCAAGGCACCATAAGTTGATTAAATAGGGCACAAACCCTAAAAATTAGGGTTTATCCCTGTTTAGCGTACGCCCAACGTACTCCCACGTACGCCCCACGTATGTGGATGCCTCCGCATCCAACCCTCAAGCCAATACGCCCAACGTACTCGGCTAGGGACCAAAATGGAAAGAATTTACAAATAAGGGTTAAAAGGAGCATACCTAAAAATTACAAATGTTACAATTGTACCCTACTTGAATCAGATTTCATCCTCAAAGTCCGTTGCGGCAAACAACCTCGGATATTGTTCCCTTATCTCGTCATCGGGCTTCCACATCCATTCTGAACCCTTGCGGTGCTGCCAATGCACCTTCACCAAGTCAACAACCTTGTTCCTCAAGGTTTTCGTATTTCTATCAAAAATCGCCACCGGTCTCTCGATATAATTCAACCGATCATCCACCTAAATATCCTCCAATTGAACCACTACGGAATCATCAACCAAACATTTCCACAGCTGAGAGACATGAAACGTACTATTGATCTGACTAAGCTCCTCGGGAAGATCCAAGCGATAAGCAACCTGTCCCACCCGGGCTAAAACCTTAAAAGGACCGATGTACATGGGGCCTAACTTGCCCCTCTTCCTGAATCGGATGAAACCTTTCCAAGGTGACACCTTCAGAAAATCATATCCCCAACCTGGAACTCTAGATATGATCGGCGTTTTCGGCATAGATCTTCTGTCGACTCTGTGTTGTCTGAAGTATACCCCGAACCTGCTGAATCAACTTAGTAGTGTTGAGTACCACTGCAGTACTCCCCATGACTCGCTGACCGAACTCACCCCAACATATTGGGGTCCTACACTTCCTCCCATAGTGAAGCGTTTTGAGAATTCTAACACTCCTAAGGTGTACATGCAACCCTAAATACCTTGGATCTATGTTTTCTCTATTATACATGCAAATATGAAGTTTCCAAGGTATTACCCTAACTAGCATACAAAGGTTTGATACTGGGGTAATAAAACAAGTTAGATGACATTCCTTTTCTTGTGGTTGATTCCTAGGAGCTTTAAGAGCCTAGCACCAATAATGTGAATGCCTCAAGTGGAATCACAAATCACCAAAACAACTTGGAATAACTTGAGAGAATATAGAGCTCACTAAAATTGGCCACCTCTTCTTTTACACACACTGGTGCCATGTTTTGAACCAAGGACCCCTTTATATATTATGGAGGATTAGGGTTACATCCATGTAAACCCTAATACCCATTACCTTTCATTTACATAGGATCCATGGGTTAAAAGCTCCATGGACTATCCATGGACTTCCATATACTCTTAGCCCATCCTAAATAAACCTTGGCCCAATCCATATATATATATATATATATATATATATATATATATATATATGTAAGAGTCCATATTTAATTAGCCTCTTTTGATCACTAAATTAATTCCAAATTAATTCTAGATCAATACTAATTAAATAATATGATTTCATATTAATATATTATAATTATAATATATTAATAAATCATAAATATCCTTTTTCTCACAAGTCTATCCACACAAATTGTTCCGGTGAAGTGCAACCCAAATGGACCATGCCGGGTCGGGTCAAGTACATACCAATTATAGTTATGGACTTAGACACTAATCCAATAGTCTCCCACTTGGATAAGTCTGATAACTATTATTGCAAGTACGACTTCATAACCCGACCAGCCATCGTAGCTCTTAAAGCTGCTGTCGAACTCTGAACAAATCAATGACGCGTCCATTAGATAAGTGATCATATATTCCTCCATTTTAGATATCATATGGACTGAGACATGGATTATAATCATTCTCTCTGTCCATTTGTTGTTTCCCGATTTTCGATTTATGACGACCAACTAATTGAACAAATCAAATCAGTCCAGGCTTGGCCAAGCACTTAGGGGTGTCATCACTAAATCATCGAGGGGCCCACGGATATCACTTTTATCCCTTTAAGGGTAAAAGGAATGGATAAACTTCGACTCATATGCTTGTACTAACTACTTGTTGAATCATACACAAAGGCACGTTTTATAACATCAAGTTACTGATGTGTTTTCGTACAATCAATGTATAACCAACTCATAGTCAAAAACTCATATCTCTAGGTTTGAAGAATATAAGATATTATCGTCTCATGATCACTCGTGATAAAATCCATGAAGTGATACAAATGAGCGTGGGTTTAATCCAATACTCGAATCTTATTCCAGAAGCACTCATGAACACTGCAGCTATGCCATCCAGACAAACTACAGACCCATTCATGACAGTCTTCCTTCATACCTACTTCCAACATATGACCGACTGTGGATGTTTGAATAACCTAGTTATTCTAGTAGTCAAAACATGCAAAGTGAAACACAAGAATAATACTAATCCTATATGGCCCCAAAACTCTTTGAGTGTAAATAAAAAACATCTTTTATCTAAGCACCATATTGATTACTCATTATTCATTGTATAATGTTTTGAATTTATCAACTTTATACTTGAATTAAAACAATAGTCATGCCATGCTCCAAGCATGCACACTATGTTTACCTATGGTCCTTTCTTTTGTGAAACAAATAAATTGACAATATTTCAATGATGCTCATTTCACAATCCCAATTCTTATTGTAAATGTAAGAATACCAAACTCTTGCCATTTACTGTTAGATTCTAAACTTATATGCAATGATCCCCTTGTAATGACTATGCCCAAGTCATAAAGACTTGGCGGCAAACATTATAAAGTATTCCAATGGAGATCAATTCCATGGAAACGAAGTCTCACACTCAAAGTACATTCCTTTGAACACCCTTCTTTGCATTAAGTTTTCTAACCTTACACAGATTCAAAGAATAACTTCCACCTATGGAAACAATTGCATATTCCATTTTGACTATCACTTCTGAACAAGAGTAGCCTCCTTTCAGAATATGTCAATATGGTCCTAACTCTATACTTCCAACTGTCCCTGAGCAACCAATCTTTGGTAAACCTTAGATTGTCGTCGACAATTTCTTAAACATTTTAGTCATATCCAGTTCTAATCCTTTTTCCCTCTTAATGCCCTAGGCATTTGGAAAATTTAGAATGGATGGATATTATAACACATGCAATCGATCCTATACTCGAAGCATATGGGACACGATTCATGATGTCTCACATAAAGACGTGATTCTTGACTAGTCTTTTGCTAAAATATTTTTTATTTTCCATATTCTCACAATTCGAACTATGAAGAGGGATGCCGTAATCATAATCGAATTTTGAGAACGCAACATATATAGAATTTCCTTATGTTGAACAATTCCAACATAACATTCTCATATATCCTTGACTCAAGTTGATTAAAATCTCAATCTAAGCTTGTAGAAATGGAATGAAGTATAAAATCCTCTCCCTTAATTATAGCAAAACAACTTTTCAAAGCAAATTGAATCTTTTGTTTTCTATAATTAACATTGCTAACTTGCAACATTTAACATAATAAACATGCTCCCACTAGCACAATGATTATTATCTTACTATCATAACACTTATGCTCCCACTAGCTTTGACATGTACCCAGAAATCAGCTGGACTTCTAGAAATCAATACTTTATTGACTTTCTTACCAAAGTTCAGATTTTTGATACGAGATGCTTTGATAAGACTTTATCAAAATCATACACCTTTCCTTAGATATATCACATGTGTGTCTAAACAATTATGAAAAAGGATGTCGTAATCATAATGTTTAGACCTTTTTCCATTCTCACAAGTGCATGTTAGTGTGTCGGTTAACCACACACGCTCCACTAATGACTTTGAGAATGCAAATGTCACAATTGTTATCTACTTAAAATCTACTTAGTGAAATCGTTTCCTTACCATCATTTTCATGAATCGAATAGAAACCTTATGACACTTATATTTTTTATGGTGTATGTGTTCCTATCTATGTGAATTTGTCAAAACCATAATCATAAGACAAGGTTAGTGACAAATCCAAACTCATATGGACTGAACTTGCCCAATCTCATTTTCTTGCCACCCGGCAGCACAAGGGCCTATAATTTCTTCCAGGTTGTTATGCAAGCAATTGAGAACTTATAGGACTCACATACGTAGTCAACTCTAACTGGAATGGGCACAGAAACAAGAATATGTCAACACAATGGCTTACAACCTCAAGTTGTGTGCTAGTGATTAAACAATAGGTTTCATTCTTGATTAGTTCTTGAAACTATCTCAAGATCTTTTAAGACTCCCACTGTCCTCATATAAGATTCTCTTGTCAAGAACCACTCCGTGACAAAAACAAATATTCAAGAGTTAGTGCAGGTTCTTATCAAGTTAAACACTTCATAAAATTGGTCTTAGTTGGTCTTTGTTTTATGCAAAACATCACAACTAACCAACTTCAAATGTACAAGCATAGGAAACATTTTACTCTACATTTGACAAGTGTTATAAACTTTCTAACGATTATGTCACTCAAGTTACAATCTTGGAGTATGACTCTAAGACTTGATTTTGGAACGAAGTATGATTTATCTTTTGATTTAACCATTTCAACAATTCATGATTCCTCTCCCTAGTCAAACAAATGCACTAAGGTGTCCTTAGAGGATCAATTATGATATGGTTTTATAATCACTAAGATAATAATAAAACAAGATACTCAAGTACTCTCCCATCTCTTCAGATTGGAGAAACTTATATCTTTCTGCCTAATTTGATTCTTCTTATTCATTCTGTCAATCATTGAAACTTTTCCAATGTTTCAGAATTACAGTTAAACTTGTAAGCATAACCATATCAACTTTAGTAAATCATGACGAATAATCTTATCGACCTTTGTGGTGGACCTGACCAGCGCACAGCCTAGTGTACCCAATCCTTCAGTCCTTCACTCGACTCACACATACATGTGAACAAAGACATAGTCTTAATTTCCCAAAAATGAGAATTCTCATTCATCATACAATACAACTTGCATGATTCCAAGTTTCTATCCAACTGACCCTTGGGTGATGAGAATCTTTCCTTATTTGGTAAATTATGACACTACCACAAATGAAAGAATCAAATCCGTTTTCCAATATTGCTTATCAATGGAAACATATAAACAACAATTTTCACAAATGCCATTGTAAGGATACTTAATATAAATAAAATCAAAACCTTTTCTTTTATTTTAAAACTTGCGGAAAAATCTTATCCTTACAATGCAAATACATATGAAAAACATGTTTTTATCTATTCCTAAGCAATATATCATAACTCTTAAGTAGCAGCTCAAGATTCTGATCACCGAACCTTGTGATCGAAATCCATCTTCGCGATCAGAATCAGCATACTCTTTCTTTCGGTTTCCTTTGATTCTTCAAAACATCAAAATGTAATTACATTACATCATGTATTAAGAATCTCCAAAATAGACTTCATAGAGTTAGATAACGGACTTTAACCTGAAGCAAAGTCAAACCTTTTGACTTTTACCATCCTTATGAACTATCAGGTAAATTCGGCAGCTTCGCAACCGATTCCCCTTCTTTTGGCAAAAGAAACATATGGACTCTTTGGAAATGGTACACTTGATTGTCCAGACTTAGCCTTTCTCTTTACCATTTAGTCAAACGACTTGACCATGGCAGATCCCTTTCCATTGGGAAGAGGAAGCTTTTCTAGACTTCCAATGTCACCATTGTCAATGTCCAAATAGGTTTGGGAAGTAGATCTTCCAATCTAATTTTCTTTACTAATGCTCCAAATCATTGCTGATTTAGGAGCATCGAGCAAATAGGTAAGATCATTAAGGATCATGTCATGGTCTGTCACATAGTAGTCCTTAAAGAACTCACTATATGATTTGGGAAGGGATTGAAGAACCCAATCAACAGTCAACTTCCTTAAGACTTTGACACCCAACTCTCCCGACCTGTTAATACGTGACTTGATCTCCAAGACCCGAGCACATATAAACTTTACTTGCCAATAGGGATTTAGTGACCTTGAACTTTTCAAGACTTTGACATTTGTGGGATAAGGAGATTATTGGAGGAGGTGGAGGAAGTGAAGCATGATTTCCAGTCCCATTAATGCACAACAAAGGGATTGATCTTTCACCTTGATTGCCATTTGGGATATCATCTTCATTAGGAAAGCTTTATCCAAAAGGATAAGGAAGACCATACTTGTCATAACAAGACATTTATGAGGGAGAAATTCAAGTTTATTTGATTTAAGTCCTTAATATAACACCCAATATGAAATATTAAGGCTAGGACCCAACAACTTATTTATAACTGGAAGAGGGATGCCGTAATCCAAATTATAAAATATTTGAAGGTAGGTAAATGACGATTTACCAATTTCCACCATGAAAAACAAAATATAATTAAGTTTTAATTGGATTTGAAACTCCTAGATCTTTTTAGATACATTGAACTTTCAATGGCATGTTTGAATCTCGATTGTGCCCTCTCAAGTTTGTGACTGGGATGTCGAGGATCACAAACAAGGTGTGAATAACCATGCAAATTAACTTGGTACCCTTAACTTTATCACTTAATCGATGTGCCGGTTAACCACACACGCTCCACCAATCTATGATAAACATTAAGTTACCCTTTGCCACACATTGTCAGTCCCGTGTTAGTGTGCCGGTTAACCACACACGCTCCACTTACGACTTAGCAAGGGTGCAAAGTGTAATTTCATGGGTTAGCACCATTTTACATTTTCCTAAGTAACTAAGATTGGGAATTAATAAGTGCTTAGTTACTTAGTTTTTATCATTATACTTTTAATGAAGGGAGAATTATAGTCCTTTCCTACCCGTTCGGCTAACGACCCTCTACCAGTCAAGGAAGCGGTGGGTGAGAGTGGACACCCATTAAACTGCCATTTTATAGGCAGTAACCTTATACCTCCCTTATAGACCGGCTTCGTGAATGAGGCCTACTAACGGTAAGATTGACTTTATCTTATACATATCTATATAATTAAAATTATAATAATAGTATAAGGGTTGAATTTTAAACTTTTAAAATTCTAGGGTTTGATTTGGAATTAAAGTACTTGTGTGTGTGAGACTGTACAAATTCCAAAACTAGAGGGCAAGTTTTGAAACTATTGAAAACCTTTCATATTCATAACATATGAGTTTAATGTTCCTTTAATGGCAAGACTCTTGAAAATCCATAACTAGAGGACAAGTTATGGACCTCATAAAACAATTTATGGGAAAAGACTCTTCAAGTTTCTTAACCTATGACTCTTTAATAATACTTTTAAAGAAAAACTTTTGGTTTTCCATAACTTGAGGACAAGTTATGGAATCCATTAAAGGCCATTAAGATCAAGAATTACACTAACAAACAACTTGCACATAATTCCTATGATCTACCAAAACTCATAAGCATGAACATTCATAATCAACAATTTTCAAGAATTGCATAAACGTACATAAAACTTGAAATTTTGATAACAACCTTGAAATTGGTTTACCATAATCATTACCACATCAAAAACATGTTTTATAAGTCCAAAACAGTTTAAGGTAATGATTCTAGACCAATCTCATCCTTAAAACTCGAAAATCTGCCAACAGGAAAAGAAACTCGTCGAGTTCATGCTATAAAACATGAAGTCGTCGAGTTTTTGGCTAGAACTCATCAAGTTTTCAGTCTTGGCAGATTCTGGGTTATGAAAAATAAGTTGCATCAAGTATAAATGAAAACAAGCCTAGGCTCTGATACCACTGAAGCGTTTTGAGCATTCTAACACTCTTAAGGTGTACATGCAACCCTAAATACCTTGGATCTATGTTTTCTCTATTATACATGCAAATATGAAGTTTCCAAGGTATTACCCTAACTAGCATACAAAGGTTTGATACTTGGGTAATAAAACAAGTTAGATGACATACATTTTCTTGTGGTTGATTCCTTAGAGCTTTAAGAGCCTAGCACCAATAATGTGAATGCCTCAAGTGGAATCACAAATCACCAAAACAACTTGGAATAACTTGAGAGAATATGGAGCTCACTAAAATCGGCCACCTCTTCTTTTACACACACTAGTGCCATTTTGTGAACCAAGGACCCCTTTATATATTATGGAGGATTACGGTTACATCCATGTAAACCCTAATACCCATGACCTTTCATTTACATAGGATCCATGGGTTAAAAGCTCCATGGACTATCCATGGACTTCCATATACTCTTAGCCCATCCTAAATAAACCTTGTCCCAATCCATATATATATATATATATATATATATATATGAGTCCATATTTAAGTAGCCTCTTTTTATCACTAAATTAATTCCAAATTAATTCTAGATCAATACTAATTAAATAATATGATTTCATATTAATATATTATAACTTATAATATATTAATAAATCATAAATATCCTTTTTCTCACAAGTCTATCCATACAAATTGTTCCGGTGAAGTGCAACCCAAATGGACCATGCCGGGTCGGGTCAAGTACATACCAATTATAGTTATGGACTTAGACACTAATCCAACACATAGAGCATCTCAAAAGGAGGTCGATCAATGCTGGCATGATAACTGTTGTTATACGAAAACTCAACCAAAGGGAGATACGTATCCCAACTCCCACCGAAATCCAATACACACACCCGAAACATATCATCCAAGGTCTGGATAGTCCACTCACTTTGTCCGTCAGTCTGCGGGTGGAAAGTCATGCTGAAATGCAGACGAGTACCCAACTCCTCATGAAACCTCTTCCAAAACCAGGAAGTAAACCGGACATCCCTGTCTGAAACCACTAAAACCGACTCCCCATGTCGTGCCACAACCTCCCTGATGTAAATGTCGGCCAACTTCTCGGCAGAGATACTATCCTGAAGCATAATGAAATGCACGTTCTTGGTCAATTGATCCACAATGACTCATATCGAATCCACTCCGCGTGCTGTCCGGGGAAAATGTCATGGTGAAATACATGCTGATCTCTTCCCATTTCCAAACGGGAATGTCTAACAGCTGCATTTTTTTGTGAGGTCGTTGATGCTCGAGCTTGACTTTCCTGCAAGTCAAAAGCATATCCACATATCAAGCTACATCACATTCATACATGGCCACGAATAATCGGGTCGAAGATCTCTATACATCTTTGTTGATCTGGTATGGATAGAGAACGTCGACTTGTGCGACTCCTCCATCAGAACCTGACACGCACCACCCCAATAAGGAACCCACACCCTCCGATGGAGAGTCAATAACCCTTGGCTATCATAATAAAAGGAAGACACCTGACCCACAATGCGCTCACTCTTTCGGTGCTCTTCCTTCATAACCTCAACCTAAGCCTCTCGAATCTGCTCCAAGAGTGGAGTAATCATTGTTATCCTCAAACACATATTACTAATCGGAGTCGCGATCGCCTTGCGGCTGAGAGCATCGACCACCACATTGGCCTTCCCCAAATGGTAAAGGATCTCACAATCATAATCCTTTACGACATCCAACCACCTACACTGCCTCATGTTCAGATTCAGCTGATCCATAAAATACCTCAGACTCTTATGGTCCGTGTAGATAGTACAACAGACCCCATAGAGGTAATGCCTCCAAATCTTGAGGGTAAACACCACTGCCCCCAACTCGAAATCATGCGTAGGGTAGTTCGCATCATGAGGCTTCAAATGCCTCGAAGCGTAAGCAATAACGTGACCCCTCTTCATCAAAACTGCACCCAAACCCATGATCGATGCATCACAATAAACCACAAAATCCTCAACACCCTCAGGCAGGGTCAAAATTGGCGCCTCACATAGTCTCTGTCTCAGGGTCTCAAAAGCTGCCTGCTGCTCAGGCCCCCAACGAAAAGTGACAGTCTTCTTCGTCAATCGAGTCAGAAGAACCGCTATCTTGGAGAAATCCTGAATGAATCTCGGATACCAACCTGCCAACCCAAGGAAACTCAAATTTTACATGGAGACCTCGAAACATCTCATCTCATCACAACCTTGACCTTGGCCAGATTGACCAGAATATCGTTATGGTTTACAAGGTACCCCAGAAAATGCACCTCACACAACCAGAACTCAGACTTGGAGAACTTTACATACAATCTCTCCGTCCTCAGAGTCTCCAATACCTCCCTTAAATGCTCCTCATGCAGCTCATGGGTCTTGGTATAGACCAGTATGTCATCAATAAACACAATCACAGACCAATCCGACATCGGTCTGCATACACGGTTCATGAGTTCCATGAACGTGGCTGGAGCATTGGTGAGCCCAAAGGGCATCACCACGAACTCGTAATGACCATAACGATTCTGGAAGGTCGTCTTCTGCATATCGTCCTCTCTGACCCTCATCTGATGATAACCTGAACGTAGATCAATCTTGGAAAACCAAGATGCACCTTGAAGCTGGTCAAATAAATTTTCAATCCTCGGGAGCAGATAACAGTTCTTCACTGTTAACTTATTCAACTCTCGGTATTCGATACACATTTGATGTGACCCATCCTTCTTCTTCACAAACAGGAACGGTGCTCCCCATTGCGAACTACTTGGCCGAATGAACCCTTTGTCTAACAAATCCTGCAGCTGTGTAGAAAACTCCTGCATCTCTGGAGGTGCTAACGGATAAGGTGCTTTGGCTATCGAAGCCACACCGAGAACCAGGTCAATCCGAAACTCTACTTGCGTCTCCGAAGGCACTCTGGGTAAATCGTCGGGGACAACATCCGAATATTCTCGAAAGACCGGCACATCATTCACAGTCGCATTACCCTTCTCCCGGGTATCCATAACATAGGCGACAAATCTGGAACAACCTTGTTGAAGATAGCGCCTGGCCCTAGCTGCTAAAAATAAAATCGGCCCACGCTGAACGCCCTCTCCCTAAACCACTAACTCTCCCCCACTTGGGGTCCAGATATGCACCAATTGCTACTCGTAGTCAATCATTGCCCCATTAGGGATCAACCAGTCCATCCACACAATAACCTTGCTCTCACGCAAGGGAATAGGAACCAAATCAATCGGATACCGCTCGCCAAACAACTTCAGTACACAGCCCTGATGAACCCTAGACACTCGCATAGGATGATCGTCAGCAATCTCGACCTCTAATGGAAAATCCAGCTCCCCCGGAGCAACGAAAAACCTCTTGCTGAGCACAAGAGATATAAAAGATCGGGTAGCCCCCGAATCAAACAATACCAAGGCAGAGATATCGTTCACAAGGAACGATCCTAAAACAAAAAACACAAATATAAGTAGAAAAATCAATATAAATAAAGAGATAAGGAGAAGACACATACTCGTCACCACATCAGGTGCTGCACGGGCCTCCTCGGTTGTCAACTGAAAATCCCTGCTCCTCACAACAAGCACATCCGCCTTGCCCTGTCAGCCATTAGTAATCCGTAGAGTCGTTGGCGCGGATGCTACCACTGGTTCGGGTGCTGCCAAACTCGGGCAATTAGCCTTCTTATGGCCCCACTGATTGCTATGGAAGAAAATCAGATCAGATATTTGGGTGGTAGTGGTGGTAGCAGTGCAATCCCTGCTGAAGTGACATGTATTTCCGCACTTGAAGCATCCAAAACCACCCACCATGCACGCCCCATCGTGCGTCTTTCCACACTTGCCACAGAGGCCCCGATCCTGCTGTCCTCTCGATCTCGAATCAAAAACCTTGTGCCTCTTTCCTGAACTCCCTTAAACCTGGAACTGATTTGGCTTCCTCTTCCTCCCCATCTCCTAGTTAATCTCTCTCTCTCTCTCTCTCTCTCTCTCTCTCTCTCTCTCTCTTTCTCTCTCTCTGGCTCTGGCTCTGACAATCATATCCTCCAGTGTCCTGCAACTTGATTGGCTCACACACTGCTGGATATCACTCGACAACATCTCATGGTATCTCGCCTTCTTCATCTCCTCATCCGCCACATACTGAGGAACCAGCAACGCCCTATCACGGAACATAGCGGTGATCTCAGCCACCGTCTCAGTAGTTTGGTGAAGGTCCTGAAACTCCCTCGCCAACTGTTGCACCTCAATCACCGGTGCAAAATCAACTTGAAATCTCGTCACAAAGTCATCCCATTTCATCGAATCAACCGCCTCGTCCCCTAAGGCACGTCTAACCTCCTATCACCAATCTCGAGCTCTATCTTTCAGAATACAAAAAGCAAGTCTGACCTTTGCTCCATCGGGACAACTGCTCGGAAGGCATTAGCGACATCCGGTAACCAATGTCTACTCGCGATCGGGTCCTTCTCCCCGAAGAACTCTGGAGCCCCACATGCTTGGAACTCACAGAAAGTCAACGTGTGAGCTCCCATCAGTGCCACCATCTTAGAACGAAAGGTGCCCAAGCGCTCCTACAAAACCTCCATAATACCCTCCTTGATCGTGCCAAAGATCACAAGAGTCTGATCAAGTATGCTGCGGGTGATATCAGACGAAATGAACTCCTGTATCTGCTCATCCAACTGTCCGGCCCCAGAGCCCGAACCACAACCACTACTAGATCCTCCTCATGTGACCACCATACTGAAAATAGACCATTCAAACCATTCCTGGTATATTCTCTTACTAGTTAGCTGAAGTTAATGGGAACTCCTCAAAGCACAAAGCAAGCGACATTCAAGCATTGAGTAATCAGAAACAAGCATAACCTAATCAACCCATCCTATCACTGACGGATCAGTACTAGAATGCAAGTCTACAAGCTCATACAACAGGCATACAAAGGAATTTATCCTAGATCCTTAGCCCTAATCTAGCATGTGATTCACATACTCACAATTCAAAGCATAATCATAAAACATGTATGGGTATTTTTGGAAAACGTACTTGAGCTCGGTTAATTTCATGCACCATACCCTTTTCTTTCATTGGAAAATTCTTTTTATAAAACACTCTTTTTATGAAAAATCTACCAGATCTTCGGTTTGAGTTCAGACACACCCGTGATTATGCCTGAATCCCCCAAACCAAGGCTCTGATACCAAGGTGTAACGTCCCAAAATTTAAGACAAAAAATTTCATTTTTATAATAATAAAACCATCATCCAAAACGTTTCATAAAAACCATAATGAAATTAGAGTATATCAATAATCATCCAGTTACATCAGAGTCAAATAAAATGTGGAACAATATGGTGTGTGGGATGTGATTATCCCGAGCTCTTCCCCTTCGATCCGGAAGTACCTGAAACATAAAATGAAAACTGTAAGCACGAAGCTTAGCGAGTTCCCCAAAATGACCTTATATCATACATATCAAACATAAAATGGGCCATGCCCAACAACCGTCGGGCCCCGCTTGGAACATATATGTCAATGACATGAGATGGGACTCGCCTCATCACATTTATCAGGCCCCTCCTGGCATCGGACCCCGCCCAACATTCATACAGACATATAAAACACATGCAAGAATCACTAAGATAAATAGCATACAATACACTCATTAGGCCCCGCTTGGCATCGAGCCTCGCTTGGTATACATATCCCATAACATACATGCAAGAGTTACACAGTCAACTAGCATCCTAATCATAATAAACAATAGGCCGGCATTGATGCCTTCGACCCGCCAAACACAGTGAGGAAATTCACGTCAAGCTGCTGAATAGCTCAAATAAAAGCTCAGACTTCTGATCTAGAAAATCCCCGCGCCAACCAATTAAATAAACCCAATTAATAAGTTGGGACATAAACCAAAACTATGAATCTCATTCACTTGTCCAAATCCTAGGGTAAAAGACCAATTTACCCTTTCCTCACATGGCCCAATAACCAAAGCCCAACGCAAAAGCTCCAAAAGCCCAGTATAGCCTAAAATCCTAAATGGCACCCAAAGCCTATTATGGGCCCAATCCAAGAAGGCCCAATGCCAAACAATAGCTCAAAGTCTAGAAATGATCTAATGACATAGAAGTTTAAGGTCCAAGCCCAATCAATACAAATCCCAACTAACCCAAGTCCACCACTTCATCGACCCACTGGGTAGCGTACACTCGACATACCTGGCTCGTACGCCCTACGTATGTGACTGATCCAGAAACGGGGCCCGCACCCAGTACGTCCAACATACTCAAGAGTACGCCCAACGTAATCAGGAGTACGCCCAACGTACTGGCCTGACTCCAAGTCCTTTCTTAAAAGTCTTAACCACTTAAGAACTTAACATCCAATCCTCAAATCAACATCATATTAAGCCCTTAAACCATAATGTCAAAGAGTTTAAGCCTTTGCATGGCTAAAAACACCCCAATAAACTCCATTAAGAAGAACATTAACCTTTCATGGTTGAGCTAAAACCATCAAGCTATCATTTTTATGTACAAGGGGCCTCAGAAAAGCATAGATCTATCATCCCAAGTTGTTGGAGTAGCCTATACTCCCAAATAAGTCTTAAAGGACCCAAAAATGCACAAATAAGGCTCTAAACTAGATCTATTATAAGGAAGCATCAAGTTAGGAACTTTATACATCAAAGAGCTTGCAAAGTTGATGAAGATCATGGATCTTCAAGCTCCAAGTACACCAAAGCTTCACCACCAACCTTCACTTCCTTCAAGGGACCTAAAAACCACTAAATAATGGCTTACAAACACTCAAATGAGGCTAGGGTTTCAGTCTTAGGGTTTGGAGAAGTAGAGACTGACCATAAGATGCTCCCAAAGCAACATAAATTGATTAAATAAGGCACAAACCCTAAAAATTAGGGTTTGCCTTCGCTTAGTGTACGACCAGTGTACTCCCACGTACAACCCGCGTACATGGGTGCCTCCGCATCCAACCATCGAGCCAGTATGCCCTGCATAATCATAGAGTACGCCCAACATGCTCAGATAGGGACAAAAAATGAAAAGAATTTACAAATAAGGGGTAAAAAAGAGCATACCTAAAAATTGAAAATGTTACATTATTAATCATATGCATTTTTGTTATGTATTAATAACTAGTTATGTTAATTTTTTTTCTAGTAAATGCTTCTGTTTATGAAAAGGAAAGTCCAAAAGTTTTAGGGAAAAAGTCCAAGATTAAAAATGATAAGGGTATGTTTTAGAAATCATAAGTGATTATGTCTCTTCATTTGTAACTGACTATATGTATTTTGTTTTCTTCTTTACTAACACTATGTGTGTAAAAATATTTGTAGTTAAAAAATATAATATTACAAAGAATGTATCAATAAAAAGCTCAAGGCAGACAATATCATCTTCAAAAAAAAAAGGTTGAGGAAGTAGTTGAAACCCGATCAAAGAAATCTAAAAAATCAAATATTGAACAACCAAAAGAGAAATTGATAGTTAAGGAAAGAAATTAGTTTTGGAGAAGGTCAAAACCGTAAGTAAGAAATGTGAACGGAGATGATTCTGATTTTAAGAGTTGTCTTGTATCTTCAAATAAACCAAATAGAGAATCTGAAGTCGTGAAGAAAGAGAAAAAAGTTGATTTGATAAAAGAATTTCCTTCAATGAAGAACAGATGCTCACCCAACTCATTGTTGGTTGTTATTCACGGTTTAAGTAGAGAACATAAGGAGTGTTTTAGGGCTATGCATTTGGGCATTTGTTACGGATGAAGTTGATTGATGTACCGTTGAAAATTGTTTATTATGTTCTTGATCATTTTAATTTTGAAAGTTTGAAGGTGGAGTTTGTGAATTGTCAAGTGATTGTTAATAGAAAATATGTTCATGAGATGTTAGGATTACTATCCGGTGGTACATTACTTTCAAAGTTGGATTACATTTCCAAACATGATGAAGAGAGTTGTGCGTTTGAGTGGAAGAAATAGTATGGAAATATTGATAAATTGAGACTGAAGCACCTAAAGAACGAACTTGTTCGGACTGGTGCAGCAGATTATAACTTTATAATCAATTTTTTGGTTCTATTTATTAATACATTCGGTGAGTCTACAAGAATGGGAAAATGTAATATGAACCCATTGTATGTAATCAGAAGAGATACTGATTTAAGTAGCATTTACTGGTGCAACTTTATTGTGGATTGTTTGATAAGAACGAAGAAGGTTTACAACCCAGATAAAGAATCATCCTTCTTTTATGGACCAGCAACATACCTTATGGTATGTGAACTAGTTTTTAATATTAAATCATTTTTTAGTTGTAATATATATGTTTTTTTAATCATATATTAGACTATATAATCATATATGATTATAAAGTCTAATATATGATTAATAATATATTACATTGTATTTACATATGAATAATCATATATGATTATGCATTGTAATATATAACTAATTATATATTATTATACATCTATTTATGATTAATGCTATATTAGACTTTATAAGTATATCTTTTTATAAAGTTAACTTATATGATATATATATATATATATATATATATATATATATATATATATGTTTTTTGTAGTTGTTATATGTGGATACTTTCAAGTTTATTCATTTGCAAGTTACACATAAACGTCCAACAATTTTTTATTGGACGTCAGAAAAGATCAGGTTTCTTGAGGATATTTTAAAAGAGGATGGATGATTTGGTTGTGGAGAGATTAATGAACCATATGCTGAAGAAGAATGTCAAGAATCTAATGACGATAAGGAGGAATCTGATGGTGATGAAGATTTATCTGATGACGATGAAGAAGAATTTGATGTTAATCAAGTTAGTGTTGTGGAGGTAATATTATAGTTTTATTAATTTATGATTTCATTAGTGTATTCATTTATGATTTTTTATAATTAAGTACTCAATTTTAAGTATCGTTTTCTTATGTTGGAGTATGAAACTTAAATTTCAGATATGTATCAGATAAGTGAGGATTTGAGAAATGAGCTTGTTGTAAAATTAAATGATGGAGTGTTAAAGTTTCCTGAAAGTAAAAAAATTTGAAACATTGGAAATTATTGTTGTCAAATGAAGATTTAAGTGCATAAAAATTCAATTTCGGTCATGATTCACTAGATTGTGAACAACCAATGTTGACACATGCTTTTAGCCAATATAATAATGAAGAGGAAGGCACCAAAGTTAATGAAGAGGAAGAAGGCATAAGTGAATGATCATGAAGATGACGGTGAAAATTATGGGATTGATTTTCTAAATGATGATGAAAATATTGACGATGATGATCAAGGGAAAGGTGGTGGTGTTGAAGATGTCAATGATACTGCACTTGAGGGCCAAAATGACAAAAATGATTCTCAAGGTAAAGTTGATGGTCCTGAAGGTGATGTTAATGAACATGCTCATGAGGAACATATTAGTAAAATTAATGATTTGTTGAATGAGAAGGATGATGATAAAAATTACGATGTTGTTGGTAAGGGAAATTTTGGTAATGAAGATGATGAACAAGGAAATACTAGTGGATTCAATGAAGAAGAGGTCATGAATTTGAATTCGATTGTTGAAAATGTTGTTAAGCGTGTTGGTCAAGTTGATGGTGATGTTAATGATATTTACGAAGGTCTAAGTTTTAGACAATTCATGCGTGACCCAATTGTTGAAAATTTTCTTAATCATTTGGATCAAGGTAAACATGTGTTTTTGTTATATATATAGTTTATTCATATATGATTTTAATTTTGTTTTTTTGAATATTATAGGTAATGAGAATTTGGTTGAGTGTGGTATAAATCAGAAAGTAGTTGGAGATGATATAAATGACATTTTGACTGCTAAGTATTTATGTATGTATTGTTTATACATAAAACAATAGATGATTCACTTATGATTTTAATAATTTAGGAACTATAAATTTGGTTGAGGATGATAAAAACAAAGAAGGAATTTTAGATGATACAGTTGATAAAGTTATTGGAGAAAAGAAGAAAGAAGATGAATTAATTGCTCCAACATTGGTTAAAGTTTGTGCCGAAGGTGAAGTTGAAAATTCTAAAGCAAATAATGATGGAGTAGGTGTGGTAGAATGTGAAGCTTTCAAGTTGATACGGATTTTGGAAAAAAGGTAGAAGATGATTCAAATAAAAATAAAGATGGAGGTAACTAGTTTATAAATATTATTTATTCATATATGATTGTAACAATATTTTTTTATGTTTTAATAGTTTTTGTTTTACATTCATTTATGATTTTAAATTGTAAGTGTAGAAACTATTTTTGGTATTCCAATTCTTAGTCATGATTCTTTAGAGTATTGGTATGATCTAGATGTACATCAATGCTATTTGAAGAGAGTGGTAGATCAAAACAAGAATGAAAAAAAATAGTAGAGGATTCAAGTGTTATAGATGGAAAAGAAAGTAACAAAGAAGAGAAGAAGCTAGTTGGAGAGGAAAATACTAAAGACGGTGATGACAGAAATAAAGATCAAAAAATGATAGAATGGAAGGATTCAAATGAGAGAAAATCATTAAAAGGGACAAAGCAGATCGAAAAGTTGAGAAGTTTTTTGGTCCAAGCCTTAGCCTTGGATTTAGTCAAGATTCTCAACGTTCTACGAATCCATCTCAAAGTCAAAGTTCTCTTGAACCGATGACAAAGAAAAAGCTTAAGGATAGACTTTATTTGGAAAAAGCAAGTCCAAGGCCACAGTTTGCTATTCCACATGTTGATGTTATTAATGCTAATTCAGTTTCTTTTGCACCCCCTTTGGCTACATTAGAAGGACCATCAAAAGCAAATTCTGACCAACAGAAAGTGATAAATGAAGAAGGTCCATCAAAAGCAAAGTCTGAGCAACCAAGATATATAAATGAAGAAGGACCATCAGAAGTAGATGTTAAAATAGAAATGAAGGTTACTTATGTTTATAAGTCACCCTTTAAGGAAAGATTAATTGATTTTAACCCCATTTTGACAGTAGAAGAAAATGTTGTTTGTGAATGGCTTTTCAGTCTTCAAGGAAATACAGGGTAAGTTTTTTATAGATAAAATTTTATTTTTATAAAGATAAGTTTTTATTTTTAATAACATTTAAACAAATATCTACAGGGATATTATGGTGCTTATGGACTCATATGTTGTTGGTTTCTGAGTGAATTATGAAAATCTCTATAAAAAAACGTATGTGCATATAAGTGTTCTTGATTCGTGGCCTCATATACTAAATCATGGAGAAAAATTCAGAGATGTTAAATCTCCACACAGATTATTCATGAATGTTGATACTGTAAGTTTTCATTTTATTTTTTCTTTTCATGTTTTGATAATCAATAATGATTTTTTATATTATATATATAAATATAAATATATATATATATATATATATATATATATATATATATATATATATATATATATATATCAATAACATGAAAATATTCAGCTATGGTTTTCCTTTATATTCTATTATAATTTTATGATTTCATATTGTGTGTTTTCATGTGTGACCTTCAATTTTAACCTATAAGGTATTTAGTAATTTCATTTATTAATAATTTATAGTCATTACTGTTTTTTTTATATTACAGACTTTGTCATTTGATTACAATCATTTGAAGAAAGCAGGAAAATATAAAGTTTTCAAGGACAACTTCTCGATAAGTGTTTCTGGTAATAGAGACTTGAAAGTTTTGAAAGATGTTGACATGGTATATTTAGTTTGTTATATATATATATATATATATATATATATATATATATATATATGATAGTTTATTTTATTTCCTTCTTTTTATTAGTTTATTTTAGATTTTTTAGGTCTTTTTATTGGTATTGCATTGTATATTATTTACTTTCTTTATCATCGATCGATTCAGGTACTTTCTATTTTGCAGGGTTTTGGAGCTCGTTGCGTTGCAGTTTGACTGGAGTTGGGATTGGTGGGCTCTTCGATGCATTATTGGGCTTTACAGATCCATCAAACGAGATTTGGGCTTAAAAAAGTTGAAGTCTTTGATGAAGTGGGCTTGTGAAGATGGGTCATAGATTCTTATTTTGGGCTTGGACTATCCATATTTAAAGCTTGAAGATGATTGGCCAAATTTGAATCATGTGAGGCATGGAGGGGACCAAGGGAATGTTGGGTAGTGGAGTGGTGTAATGGAGAAAAATGGACCAATAGCATTCCAGCAACACTTGCGAGGGTGGAGTCTCAGTCGCGCAACACTTGCGCGGGTACCCGCGCAACAGCACACTTTTGGGCATTTTGGTCATTTTGTTCACCATTTACCTTGGGGTTGGATCTTTCAGGAAATACTTCGATTTTCCACCATTGGAGAACATTAGAGGTGATTTTGGGAGCTTGATACACATTCTTCTCATCTTTCTAAGTAATTGGTAGATTCTTGATGCAAAAACACTTTTGTGATTGTTATTTTGTTGCCATGAGTGGCTAGTTTCTCTATTTTGGTTAACTTTGGCTAAAAACCTTAGATATTTGTGGGTTTTGAAAGATTCATGCTTGATTATCAATTATCTTATGTCTATGATTCTAGTTCATATTTCTTATGCTTGTTTAATACTTTGATCATGAGCTTGGTACTTGAATGAGCAATTGTTGTTTTATTTCTTTGGTTTAGCATTGAATCGTTGAATTTACTTAGAACAAGGGCTTTATGATGGTAGAAATCATCACTAGCTTATGAATCATAACTCCTTTATGGATATGTAAGCACTGACATCCTCTAGGAATTGGGGATTCCTTAATTCTTAAGGCTAATCAACTTCTTGGGTTCAATTGCTTCAATTGAATCCTTGATTTTGATTAAGAAGGTGTGTTGTGGGCTTCCCCAACCTCCATACTACCTATGAGGAATCTTGGCATATCATGCTTCATAATTTCTATAACCATTTTGGGATGAATGATAAGCTTCATTCCTAATGATAAACACACAATTGTTCATTGTGTTGAATTACCTTGGTTAACCAATTCTCTCCAATATTAGATCATCTCACCATCTTGCTTAATTGCAAGCTTATTAGTTATTCAAGTCTTTTAGTTTTCAAACAATCACAACACCCCTCTTTTAGTTTAATTATAGTTAGTTAGTTTATTTACACTAGTTCTATTGGATTGCATTGGTGACTGAATACAACCATTTCCCCAAGGATCGATACCCCTTTTTACCATTGTCTTACGTTTTACTTGCAAACAAAGGGTGTAATTTTATTGGTGGACTTGACATCCCATCATATATATATATATATATATATATATATATATATATATATATATATATATATATATATATATATATATATACACACACACACACACACTAATGTTTCTTTCTAATATTATACATATGAATTTTAGGTACTTTTCCCTGTTGTTAGGGAAAAGCATATATATGTTATTGTTCTCAATCTGAAGAATCCTGCTTTTGACGTTATTGACGATGATGCTGATGATGTTGTTTTTGATGATAAGTATGAAGTAGTTATTAAATCTCTTATAAGTGTCAATTAAATATTTTATAATTATTATACTCTTATTTCCGAATTCAAATTATATATGATTTTAAGAAAAAGTTTTTTTGAAGTATCTAAAAGAGATCAAGCATGTTAAAGAAAATGTAATGGTTGATAGAAATCTTAAACCTATAAGATTATTAATGTCATTGAGGACAGTTCACAACAAAGTGGATTGTGGTGTTTTTGCTATGAGGCATATGGAAAGTTATATTGGAGAATAGGGTTCAAAATAGAAATGTGGACTTCCAAAAGAAAGTCATGTACAATAAAAAAATTATGGAGAAGTTGTGAATGAAATATGCAACAACAATTTTAACTTCTTAGATTAATTCCAATCGTGATGATGTGTTGAAAGCTGCTTATGATTATCAGAATGTTGATGGAAAGACTTATGGTAAGCATTCATATAATGCTCAATGGAATATAGAAAGGAGGCTGTGAAGTTTTCTTTAATTGAAGGTTTTATGATGTTGCAAGTTAATGGATGATGGGTAATTAGATGTTTTTTTGCATGTTGACGTTGTTTTAAGAACAAGTTTGTTTTGTGTTCCTATATTTTGTATATGTGGTATGGATATTCTGAACAATGTTTGTTTTTATTTTAATGGATTTTATTATGTAAGTTTGTTTCTATGAATTATATTATGGAATATTAATCATAAGTGAATATGTTATATTTTTATATGTAATTACATTTCTAGCATGCCTTATCTGTTGTTTATATGTAATCATTAGTGATTAGATATGTTGAACAACATATATAAGATATTTCAGGATTATTTTTGTTTTTGTAATCATAAATGATTACATATATTGAACAACAAATAACATATATTACATAATTATTTATGTTTTTGTAATCATAAGTGATTATGATATACGACTTATTTAATCATAAGTGATTATATGCATTTGTAATCAGAAAAGACATAAAGTTAGATAGAAGATAATTACAATTCTAGTACCCCTTATACGTTGTTTATATGTAATCATTAGTGATTACATATGTTGAACAACATATATTAGATATTTCATGATTATTTTTATTTTTATAATCATAAATGATTACATATATTTAACAACAGATAACATATATTACATAATTATTGATGTTTTTGTAATCATAAATGATTACGTTATACCACTTGTTTATTTTTAATCATATGTTCTTTTAATCATAAGTGATTATATGCATTTGTGATCATAAAAAAAATAAAGTTAGATAGAAGATAATTACGTTTCTTGTACCCCTTATCAGCTGTTTATATGTAATCATTAGCGATTACATATGTTGAACAACATATATTAGATATTTCATAATTTTTTTTTGTAATCATAAATAATTACATATATTTAACAACAGATAACATATATTACGTTATTATTTATGTTTTTGTAATCATAAATGATTATGTTATACCACATATTTATTTTTAATCATATTATATGCATTTGTAATCATAAAAGACATAAAGTTAGACAGAAGATGGTTCAAGATGAAAAATAATAAACAAAATCATAAAAATACACTTATGTAATCATAAGTGTAGTTTTTTTATAACTAAGAAAATCAAAGAAAAATATATCAAACATGATAGAAATCAGTAAACAAAATCATAATATATTATGTATTGTAAAAAGAGTAAAATGTATCAAACTAGATAGAAAAACATTACTGAGTTATTCATTACTGATCAAACTAGTAATTATCTAGGTAGCTTTTGTTGATTGTTCTACTACAAGTTTGGTAGAGCATGTACGCAAGTTATGAGGAGCCCTTTCTCTACATCCTGAGCATCTTCTTGTTTTCTTGTTTGAATTTTTATATGCTTTTTCAGCTGCACTTTGAATTATATTCTTCTTTCCACTTCCTTTATTACTTTGAACATTTGGAATATTGATGTCAATGTCTTTTGGAGTAGAAACGCCCATAAGCTTTCCTACGTCTTCAACATCTGTCCTATTTTTTGACAATTCATTTGTAGGATCATTATCATATTCCTTAAGCATGATTTCTATTTTCTTAACAAAAGAATCCATTTATATGTGTTGTTTGGCGAGTACTTAGTGTACCAGTTTGAGAAGGTGACCTGGAGGATTCAGGATGATTTTTGAGGAAAGTATGGATAGGTGTGGAAGGTAGTACTGGGCCCATACTACTGAAAGCACAGGATCTATACTCGAATCGAGGAGAGTCACGGAGAGTCTAGGAAGCATGTTGGATAAGGATTCATGGTTATGTTCTGATCATTTGCATGGTTGTTTTTCAGAATGGTGATGAGCACTCATGAAGGAGGTACAGGTTCAGGTTCGGGTTCAGGTGCAGGTACTGAGCTGATTGAGGAGCGGATGTGGGAGTTCATATCATCAAAGATTACCCACGGTATTTTGGAGCAGACCCCTGTGATCTTTGGTACGGTCAAGGAGGGGATGTAACACCTGTTCCAGGTATTATTTAATTTTATAAGTTTTAGGGTTTTGTGCCAGGACTCGACGAGTTGGGAGATCCAACTCGTCGAGTAGAGGTTATTATGAGGACGCGGGACTTCAGACCTACTTGACAAGTCGGATGACCCGACTCGACGAGTAGGCACTGTAAAGAGAAACCCTTTAATTAATTAGATCTCTTTTCTTGGAAGTAAATGGTCACTTTTGGTGCCAAAAGGGTGTCATCCTTAGATCTGGACTTGTCACAAGGATATGGTTCCAGATCTGGACATCTCTATGTCCTCAATGACATAAAGTTGCTCACTTTATCCAGCTTAGGCCCTTTCCATGCACTAAAACCTTGTAGGAAGCTTAGTTTTGGTGTTTTAGCCTTGTGAGACCTTGCATGCACATAAATTTTGCAACTTTACGTGGTAACTACACTAGGGGAGGTTGGATCTGAAGTTTGGGACCTTAGATCCCAATGGAAAGGACTGAACACAAAAGGACTGAAGGAACTAGTCGACTGCCTTAGTCGACTTGACGAGTCGGGTAGGGTTTACCTGTTTTTGAGATTCTAAATGAGTGCAGTGAAGGATTAGAGTTTTGGCCTGCATGAACTTTTGGTCTTCTGGACATTTGATGAACTCGACGAGTCGCTTAGGAGACTCGGCGAGTTGACTCGGGATTCAGTGGAATGGACTCGAGAGGAACTCGACGAGTTACATAGGTAACTCGGCGAGTTGACGAGTTATTCAGTTAACTCGACGAGTTGCTGGATGCACTCAACGAGTTGATGTCAACATGGACTGTTGACCTTGACTTTGATCAGGATTGACCAGGGTTGACTTTGAGGGCATTTATGGTATTTCGGGATTGTGACAAGTTAATCACATGATGATTATAGGCAGTTGAGTTGGAGCAGTGCGTGGTACTTATCTGATTTTATTTTGTCAGTTCAACATTTGCGAGAGGTGAGTCTCCACACCATACCAATGGGTCTAAGGCACCAAGGCCGGCCCATTTTATGATATGTGGTATCCTAGTTGAAGTTGTATTATGTGTCATGTTAGTTGGTATGAGCTAGGAAGTATGCTAGTGGTATATGTGGTATGCTTGTATGGAATACCATGGGAGAGCCCATGGCACCTGGATGTAAGACCATGTGGAGAGCCCATGGCTTTCCTACTAAAAGACCATGGGAGAGCCCATGCACTCAGATGTAAGACCATGTGGAGAGCCCATGGATTTCCTATTAAAGACCATGGGAGAGCCCATGGAACTTAGGTGTAAGACCATGTGGGGAGCCCATGGCATCCTGGAGTAAGACCCTGGGGACGAGCCCACGGCATCCCTATATGTTGTATGCATGACTTATGTGGTATATGTAGCTTTTATAGCTAATATGATATGTGTTTATGTGGATTGTGTGTGGGGTATGATCTGGGGTACTCACTAAGCATGAGCTTACAGTTTGTGGATTTGTTTCAGGTACATCTAAGCCCAAGGGCAAGGGCAAGGCTTGATGGCGCGGCATGCACTCTCTCTCAGGCGCTTTTATGGGACACTCTGATGATTTGAAATAATATTGTTATTGATATGAATTTGAAAACAATCGTATTTGCGATTTTATGGTTTATGGAAAATGTTTTGGCTGTTTAAAAATGAAAATTTTCTTTTGAAAATTGGGTCGTTACAGGGGATTTTGGAGATTTTGGATGAGCGTCTGGGCGCATTCCGTACTGAGGTTATGGCTTTTGTTGGAGCCCTGGAGATGATGACTTGGGATGAGTTTGTGACCCGGTTTAGGGCTGAGTTTGCACCAGATATTGAGGTGCAGCAGTTGGTGAGGGAGTTTCAGGACCTTCGCCAGACGACTGAGACTGTGGCAGAGATCACTGCCAAGTTCCGGGAGAGAGGTTTGTTGTTTCCACGATATGCTGCGGACGAGGAGATTGAAAATGGTAAGGTATTATGACATGTTGAGAGATGACATCAGGGAGTTTGTGAGTCTGTCAGTGTGCGAGACCCTGAATAATATGATTGCTAGAGCCCGAGAGCGTGAGATTGATTTGGAGCACCTCAGGAAGAGGAAGCTAAAGCAGATTTAGATTTCATTGGGCCACGTGAAGAGGACCAAGACTTAGGATTCACTTTCGAGAGGCCATAAGGTTCGGGGCTGTTGTGCCAAGTGTGGGAGGACCCATGAGGGAGGATGTCGGGAGACAGGCCGATGATGTTTCAATTGTGGTCAGATGGTAAATTTTAGTAGGGAATGCCATGGTAGGTTGTTTCCGATGTGTTTTCACGGCAACCAGGTGAGCCACAAGAAGGTCGATTGCTCGATGTTGAGGGATGGAGCAGTGAGTGCACCTGATCCAGTTACTTTGAGTATCACTGGCGCTCATGAGGGTCGGGCAGGAGCCCCAGCAGCGAGGAGCCGAGCATTGCAGTGTGAGTCAGGGGAGGCCAGCGTTTCATCAGATGCTATTGCGGATATGTTATCTTTTGCTTTTTTTCTTGATTATTTTCAGCATTTATATTGCCTTGGAATCTTCTTTTGGTATGGGTAAGCATTATCTTTGGTTTTGTTCTCTGTTATCGCCTGGGTTATATCATCAAGAATTGTTATATGTCATCTTTGTGGGTCGTATCTTGAGCGGGAATCAGCCTGTTCGGTTGTTGTTTCGGTTCTTTGATGGGGTCAATTCAGGGGTATCATTTGGAAGGCCGATCATTAGATTAGTTGGATTAGTTCTTCAACGAAGTCGGAGTTCGGATGTGATAGCCTTTGCTCAGGTAGGAACAGCAGTCATCTATGGAAGGACCTTTAGGTCCAATCAGTACCGTTGTTACGGAAGAAGCGGTAGCATGAAGATAAAGGTGGCAGCCTCATGGGTTTGTTTGGATAATGGAAGTGCCAGGGGAATTTTATAATCGCAGAGGTTGAAGATGGTTAGAATGCAGATATCCTTCTGAGGATGGGAATTTGGAGTGAAGATTCGCCAGTTCAGAGCAAGGACCATAGTCTTTGTCACCAACATAAAGTACATAAGGATTTGGCGTTGTATCATGGGAAGCGTTCGAGATTATTGGACTTTCTGAGATTTCGAGGAGTATTCATCTGGATTTCAAGAGTGATACGATAATCGAGATTGGTTAGTAATGGAATGTTGACATTTGTAAGCTCGGGTTGTCGACAGTTGGAATCGTAAGGTTGCGAGATGGATTGGAGATCCATCGAATCTTATGGATAGGAAGGGTGAAGTCGAACCCAAGTGTTGGAGAATCATTGGTCTAAAGTATTGCACAAGAAAGGATATTCGGGTTTCATTGCACATCAGTAGTGGTGCATGGCGGGTACGTGGATGGACTCAGGTCGAGGGTGGTGTTAGAGCCTCTCTGCATGTTCTTGTCTGATTAAGGCTTTGGGGTTCGAAGCATGACCAGAACACCTGATTGGGGTATAGTCGGATGCGGGATCGACTCATGATTATTATGGTTGGTATGGTAGAAGTTGAAGGGTTTTGAGCATTCTAACACTCCTATGGTGTACATGCAACCCTATAAACCTTCGATCCATGTTTTCTCTATTATACATGCAAATATTCAATATTCCAAGGTTTCATCCTAACTAGCATAATATCAAGCAACTATACTACAAAAGCCTAGTTAGATGACATACCTTTTGATGTAGCTTGAAGTCTTGAACTTTAAGAGCTTAGCCCCAATAGTGTGGAAGCCTCAAGTGGAATCACAAATCACCAAAACACCTTGGAAAACTTGAGAGAATAGTAAGCACACTAGAAATTGGCCCACTCTTGGTTGCACACACACTAGTACCATTTCATGTGCCAAAGACCTTTTTATATAGTATGGAGGATTAGGGTTACATTCATGTAAACCCTAATACGCATGACCTTTCATTTCCATAGGATCCATGGCTTAAAAACTCCATGGACTATCCATGCAAGCTTAGCCCAACCTAAATGAACTTGGCCCATTCCATATATATACATATATATATATATATACATATATATATATATATATATATATATATATATATATATATATATATATATATATATATATATATATATATATATATATATATAAGAGTCCATATTTAATTAGTTCTTTTTTTATCACTAAATTAATTCTAAATTAATTCTTGATCAATACTAATTAAATAGTATGATTCCATATTATTAGAACTTATAATATATTAATATAAATCATAAACATACTATTCTCAAAAGACTATTCATATAAATTGTTCTGGTGAAGTGCAACCTAAATGGACCATGCTACTTCGGGTCGAGTACATACCAATAATAGTTATGAGCTTAGACATCTAATCCAACAGTCTCCCACTTGGATAAGTCTAAAAATATTATTGCATATGACTCCAAGATCCCGACTAGCAATCGTAGCTCTTAAATCCGTTGTCGAACTTTGAACAAATCAATGACGCGTCCATTAGATAAGGGATCATATATTCCTCTATTCTTGATATCATATGGACTGAGACATGGATTATAATCATTATCTCTGTCCATTTGCGGTTTCCTGATTTCCGATTTATGACGACCGACTAATTGAAGAAATCAAATCAGTCCAGGCTTGGCCAAGCACTTAGGGGTGTCATAACTAAATCATCGAGGGGCCCACATATATCGCTTTTATCCCATCAAGGGTAAAAGGAATGGATAAAATTCGACTCATATGCTTGTCCTACTACTTGTTGAATCATACACAAAGGCACGTTTTATAACATTGAGTTACCAATTCGTTTTCGTACAATTAATGTATAACCAACTCATAGGCAACAACTCATATCTCTAGGTTTGAAAAATGTAAGATATTATCGTCTCATGATCACTCGTGATAAAATCCATGAAGTGATTCAAATAAGTGTAGGTTTAATCTAATACTCAGAACTTATGAGCACTCATGAATGTTGTAGTAACTCTTGTTATGTCCAATAGCTTAGACATATACAAACCAACTTCATGACAGTCTTGCCTTAATACCAACTTCCAACGTATTATCGACTGTGGATGGTTTTAATAACTTAGTCATTCAGGAAGAATGACCTAGTTATTCTGGAAGTCAAAACATGCAAAGTGAAACACAAGAATAATCGAATCCAATATGGTCTCAGAACTTATGAATATAAATAGAACACCTTTTATTTATCACCATATTGATTACCGATTGAACATAATTCCAATGATTCTCATTTCACAATCCCAAATCCTTACTGTAAATGTAAGGATCCCAAAATCCTACCATTTACCAAAATCTGTTAGATTTTAAACTTATATGCACTGATCCTCTCGTAATGATTATGCACAAAGTCACAAAGACTTGTCAATAGTCATTACAGAGTATTCCAATGGAGATCAACTCCATGTAAACGAAGTCTCATATTCAAAGTACATTGCTTTGAACATCCTTCTTGCATTAAGTTTTTCTAATCTTACATAGATCGAATAACCTCCACCTATGGAAACATTTCCATATTCCCATTTTGACTATCACTTCTGAACAAGAGTTGCCTCTTTTCAGAATATGTCAATATGGTCCTTCCAAAATTAACACTATACTTCCAACTGTCCCTGAGCAACCAATCTTTGGTAAACCTTAGATTGTCCGCGACAATTGCTTAATCATTTTAGTCATATCCAATTCTAGACCTTTTCCCCTCATAATGCCCCCAGGCATTTGGAAAATTTAGAAAGGATAAATATTATAGCACATGCAATCGATCCTATACCCGAAGCATATGGGATACGATTCATGATGTCTCACATAAAGACATGATACTAGACCAGTCTTTTTGCTATAATATTTCTATTTGCCACGTTCTCATAATTCAGATTATGAAAAGGGATGTTGTAATCATAATCAAATTTTAGAACGGAAATAATGTTCCCATATATAGAATTTCCTTATGTTGAACCATTCCAACATAACATTCATATATATATATATATACTTGACTAAGTATAATTTCCTCTCCCTTAATTATAGCAAAACAACTTTTTCCAATTGAAACCTTTGTTTTCTATAATTAACATTGCTTACTTGCAACACTTAACATAATTATCATGCTCCCACTTGCATGATGATTATTAGCATAACACTTATGCTCCCACTAGCTTTGACATGTATCTAGAAATTAGCTGGACTTCTAGAAATCAATACTTTATTGACTTTCTTAACAAAGTTCATATTTCTGATACGAGATGCTTTGATAAAACTTTATCAAAATCATACACCTTTCCTTCGATATCTCACATGTGTGTCTAAACAATTTTAGAACTATGAAAAGGGATGCCGTAATCATAATCTCAATTGTTCAGACCTTTGCCATTTATCACAAGTCCTTGTTAGTGTGCCAATTAACTACACACGCTCCACTAACGACTTTGAGAATGCAAATATCACAATTGCTATCTACTTAAAATCTACTCAGTGAAAGCGTTTCCTCACCATCATTTTCATGAATCGGAGAGAAACCTTATGACACTTAGATTTTATGGTGTATGTGTTCTTATCCATGTGAATTTGACAAATCCAAACTCATATGAACCAAACTTGTGCAACCTTAACTTCTTGCCACCTGGAAGCACAAGGGCCTGCCATTGCTTCCAAGTAGTTATGCAAACAACTAAGAACTTGTAGAACTCATATGCAAAGACAACTTTAACTGGAATGGGCACAGGAATAAGAATATATCAACACGATAGGTTATAAACCTCAAGTCGTGCGTTAGTGATAAACTACAGATTTTATTCTTGATTAGATCTTGAAACTCTTTCAGGATCTTTTAGACTCCCGCTGTCCTCTTGACATATATGACTCTCTTGCCAAGACCCATTCCTTAACAAACAAATATTCAAGAGATAGTGCGGATTCTTATCAAGACAAACACTTCACACAATTGGCCTTAGTTGGTCTTTGTTTTATCCAAAACATCACAACTTACCAATTTCAAATGTATAAGAGTAGAAAACATTTTACTCTTACATTTGACAAGTGTTATAAACTTTCTTTAAGATATGTCACTCAAGCTACTATCTTGGAGTATTACTCTAAGACTTGTTTTGGAATGAAGTATGAATCATCTTCTTGATTTAACCACTTAAACAATTCATGGATCCTCTTCTTAGCCATAAGAATGCACTAAGATGTCCTTAGAGGATGAATTGTGATATGGTCTCATAATCATTAAGATGATTATAAAACATGATACTAAAGTACTCTCCCATCTTTTCAGATTTGAGAAAGTTTTTATCTTTCTGCCAAATTTGATTCTTCTCATTCGTTCTGCCATACATCGAAACTTTTCCAATGCTTCAGAATTATACTTAAACTTGTAAGTATAACCATATTTACTAAACTTTAGTAAATCATGACGAATAGTCTTATCGATCTTTTGTGGTGGACTTTGACTAGTGGACAAGAATGTGTACTCGATCCCTTAGTCATTCACTTGACTCACATATACATGTGAACAAGGAATTAGTCTTAATTTTCCAAAGATGAAAATTCTCATTCATCATATTATACAACTTGCATGATTCCAAGTTTTGGTCCAATTGAAACTTGGGTGATGAGAATCTTTCCTTATTTGGTAAATTTAGACACTACCACAAATGAAAGAATCAAATTCATATTTCCAATATTGCTAGAAACATACAAACATCAATTTTCCATAAATGCCATTGCAAGGAGATATAAAATAAAGTAAAACAAAATTTTATTTATTTATAAAATGCGGAAAAACTTTTCCTTACAATGCAACTTTAAATGAAAACTTATGCTATTACATATTTCCTAGCAATCTATCATAACTCCAAAGTAGTAGCTCAAGAATCTGATCTTCGAACCATGCGATCAAAATCCATCTTCGCGATCAGATTCAGCATACTCTTCTTTTAAGCTTCCTTCCCTTTGCTTGATCCTGCCACACAAAATGCAAACTAGTCACATCATGTATTAAGAATCATCAATTAGGAACTTAACAGAGTTAGATAGTGGACTTACCTGAATCAGAGTCAAACTTTTTGATTCTTCCTTTTCTCTTAGATCTTTCAGGTAGTTAGGGCAGTTTCGCAACCAATTCCCCTTCTCTTGACAATGAAAACATATAGACTCTTTGGGAATGGTACACGGGGCTATCAAAGACTTAGCCTTTCCCTTTACCTTCTGGTCAACTGGGTTGACCAAGGCCGGTCCCTTTCCATTGGGAAGAGAAAGCTTTTCTAGACTTCCAATGTTACCATTGTCAATGTCCATGGAAGTTTGAGAAATAGATCTTCCACCCATATTTGCTTGACCATTGCACCAAATCATTGCTAATTCAGCAGCAACAAGAAAATAAGAAAGCTCAATAAGGGTCATGTCGTGATCTGTCACATAGTAGTTCTTAATGAACTCACTATACGACTCCGGAAGTGACTGAAGAACCCAGTCAATAGCCGAATTCCTTGGAACAACAACACCCAATATTCTCAACCTGCCAATGTGTGACTTCATTCCTAAGACATCAGTGCGCACAGGTCTTCCATCTTTATGTTTCATTGCTAGTAGGGCTTGAGTGACCTTGAACTTTTCAAGTCTTCGAGCTTGTGGGTCAGGGAGAATAAATGGAGGAGGTGGAGGAAGAGAAATATGATTTCCATGAACCAATCGCAGGATATCATCTTCATTAGGAAAGCTTGTGCCAAGTGATTTGGGAAGATCATAGATGTCTTAACTAGACATCTACAATGGGAGAAATTCAAGTTAGTTGATTTAAGGTCCTTAATATAACACCCAACATGAAATATTAAGGCTATGACCCAACACAATATTTTATAACTTGGAAGAGGGATGTCGTAATCCAAGCTATAAAATATTTGAAGGTAGGCGAATGACGATTCACCAATTTCCACCATGAAAAACGAAATAAAATAGTAGGTTTTAATTGGATTTGAAACTCCTAGATCTTTTGAGATTCATTGAACTTTTCAATGGCATGTTTCAATCTCGAGTGTTCCCTCTCAAGTTTTGTGATTGGGATGCCGAGGATTACAAAACAAGGTGTGAATAACCATGCAAATATACTTGGTACCCTTAATATTTATCACTTAATCGATGTGCCGGTTAACCACATGCGCTCCACCGATCCTATGATAAACATTAAGTTGCCCTTTTCCTACCTTGTTAAATCCAGGTTAGTGTGACGGTTAACCACACACGCTCCACTAACGACTTAAGCAAAGTGCAAAGAGTAATTTCATGGGTTAGCACCAAATTCACATTTTCCTAAAGTAACTAAGATTGAGAATTTATAAAAGGTTTAGTTACTTTATATTTATCATTATACTTATAATGAAAATTATAGTCCTTGTCCTACCCGTTCGGCTAACGACCCTCCACCAGTCAAGGAAGTGGTGGGTGAGAGTGAACACCCATTAAACTGCCATTTTATAGGCAGTAACCTTATACCCCCCTTATAGACCGGATTCGTGAATGAGGCCTACTAACGGTAAGACTGACTTTGTTCCTATACATATATATATTATTAACTTATAATACTATAAAGTATAAGGGTTGAATTTTAACTTTTAAAACTCTAGGGTTTGGAATTAAAGTGTGTGTGAGACTTTACAAATTCCAAAAATTGAGGGCAAGTTTTGAAACTATTCAAAAACTTTTGGATTTTCATAACTTATGAGTTTAAATAAGGTTTTAAAAACTTTAATGAAGAGACTCTTGAACATCCATAACTTGAGGACAAGTTATGGAGTTCATAAACAAAAAGACTCTTCAATTTTGTAACCTATGCATTTAAATGGATCTTTAAAAGAAATGACTTTTGGTAATCCATAACTTGAGGACAAATTATGGACTCCATTAAAAACACATTTAGATCAAGAATTAACTAACAAACAATTTTGCAAATAATTCCTATGATCTACCAAAACTCATAAGTGTATGAACAATCATATCAACAATTTCAAGAATTACATAAACACACATAAAACTTGAAATTTTGATAACAACCTTGAAATTGGTTTACCATAATCATTACCACATCAAAAACAGGTTTTATAAGTCCAAAACAGTTTAAGGTAATGATTCTAGACCAATTCCAGCCTTAAAAATCGAAAATATGCTGTCAGGGGCTCCGACTCGTCGAGTGTATGAACCTACTCGATGAGTAGGATGATTTTCTTCATGTACTCGGCGAGTCCATCAGTGTACTTGGCGAGTCCAGTGCCCAGACAGCCAGAAAATCGATTTTTTCAGCTTTTTCAGCAATTTGCATCAAGTATAAAAGAAAACAAGCCTAGGCTCTGATACCACTGAAGGGTTTTGAGTATTCTAACACTCCTATGGTGTACATGCAACCCTATAAACATTGGATCTATGTTTTCTCTATTATACATGCAAATATTCAATATTCCAAGGTTTCATCCTAACTAGCATAATATCAAGCAACTATACTACAAAAGCCTAGTTAGATGACATACCTTTTGATGTAGCTTGAAGTCTTGAACTTTAAGAGCTTAGCCCCAATAGTGTGGAAGCATCAAGTGGAATCACAAATCACCAAAACACCTTGGAAAACTTGAGAGAATAGTAAGCACACTAGAAATTGGCCCACTCTTGTTTACACACACACTAGTACCATTTCATGTGCCAAAGACCTCTTTATATAGTATGGAGGATTAGGGTTACATTCATGTAAACCCTAATACCCATGGCCTTTCATTTCTATAAGATCCATGGGTTAAAAACTCCATGGACTATCCATGCAAGCTTAGCCCAACCTAAATGAACTTGGTCCATTCCGTATATATATAAGAGTCCATATTTAATTAGTTCCTTTTTTATCACTAAATTAATTCTAAATTAATTCTTGATCAATACTAATTAAATAATATGATTCCATATTAATATATTAGAACTTATAATATATTAATATAAATCATAAACATACTATTCTCAAAAGACTATCCATATACATTGTTCCGGTGAAGTGCAACCCAAACTAACCATGCTACTTCGGGTCGAGTACATACCAATAATAGTTATGAGCTTAGACATCTAATCCAACAGAAGTGTGGTAAGACCATGGGCGGTGACCGTGGCGGAATAGACGTGTCGTAATACTACGGGGTGGCCGTGGCATTCGTTGGATTGGCAGATAGTATGGAAGTGTTGTAAGACTGCTGGGTTTACGTAGCATTCACCAGGATATTAGGAAATTGTGGAATTGTTGTAAGTATACGATTGGCTCGTATATTCGCCATATTGAGGTATACTATTGTTGGGGTGGCCGTGAGTGTAAAGGAGGATCAACTCGTTCCTTGGGCAAGGCGGACAGTGGTGTCGGAGAGCATCTCTCTGTTATAGGAGGAGGACCATTGAGGTCGGAGGCAAGGTTGTGCCTGTGTAGCTATCAATGGGGTGAGACTCGTGGGTGTGGCCCATTAGTTGGTATAGACTGGGTGAGACCCGTGGGCGAGGACCATATGATTATGGCAGTGCAGGTGAGACCTAGTAGGGACCGGGTAGGTCAAAGAATTGGATCATGGTTTTAGTGGGATGATTATGTAGTTAGTGATTGGCATAGAGTAATGCATAGGCTAGGGTAGCCTTATCAGTTGGACTCTCAGGAACCTGGTGGCTGGACCAGGTGTGAGACTGGCAGTCTTAGCGGTGGTTTGGGGATTTTTATATCCCGGTTTAGTGAATAGTTGTCGTGAATCAGAAGATTTCGTGTGAAATGCAAAGTGTAAATCCTTGGATCTCAGGTTATGGGTTATGTACCGAGTTGGATGTTGGTTGAGACTTGCGTTGGGAATCGTTAGTGTTTGTGTGCAAGATCTTTATTTCATCAAGTTATGGATTAAGGAATTTGTATGCAAGGGCATCAGTTGAAGGGTTCGAGGTCAAAAGGGATGTTTTCAATTCTGATGGTAGAAAAAGGCTCTTGTGATTGTGTTTTGGATTGGTTCCATGTGTGTGGAGGTCAGGCAACTTATGGGATTTCGAATTTTTTGGCAATAACGTCTTGGTTCGACAGTTAAAGGAGCAGTGATTGTTCAGCACTAGAAGGTTTTGTTCGGAACCATGGTTCCCAGGAGGGTGGTAAGGAGTGATTTTGAGGACAAAATCTAATTTAAGTGGGGGAGAGTTGTAACACCCTTTTCCGAATTGTTTCCTAATTTGGAGGTGTAACCCGAATATCGTTTATCATAAGGCTTAAGGCCTTTGGGAAAGATGGATTTAGACCCATTGGGTGTGGGTAGGGTAAGTTAGATGATCCGAGAGTTCAGTTTTATGCTTTGGGGCCAAGCTGTATATCGGTAAAGTATCAGTTTAAGTTTTTTATGAATTTTGGATTTTAGTTCAGAAAGTTTTAAGGCAAGGAAGAGTAGATAGAAGCATAGAGCTTCTTGTTACCTTTTCGTGGATATAAGGATCATCGAAATCGGGCTTAGAACGAAGAAGTTATGGCCACCGGAAGTTTGGTGGTTCAAGGACTAAGCCTTGTATGCACGACGTACAAGGGAGTACGCTGAGAGTACTAGGCTAAAAAGATTGCAGACACTTTTGGAGTACGTTGGGCGTATTGGGAGTACACGGGGCGTACTCCATCCAGATAAAAACCCTAATTTTTAAAGTTTTCACCCTATTTAAGCATTATTATATCATCTTTTGGACATTTTAGACCAGCCTCCACCCCCATTACCCATAAATAGAAACCCTAGAGTGATTTGGTGAGTTTTGAGTGTTTGTTAGTGGTTTATGAAGAAGAAGAAGAAGAAGAAGAAGAAGAAGAAGAAAAAGAGCACTTGAGGGGATAGCTTGAGCTTGTAGATCCAAGATCTTCTACTAATTTGCAAGCATTTTGAGGTAAAATCTCTTATCTTGATGATATTTGGTGTTAGATCTAGTTATGGTGTATTTTGTGCACTTTTGGAACTTTTGAGTTAAAGGTGAGCTTTTGATCTACTCCAGAAGCTATGGATGCTAGATCTTGTCTCCATTTAGTCACCATGTTCATAAAATGTCAAATTTATGGAAGATATTGGTCCATGCAAGCATTAAGACCTTTATTAAGCACTTTTTGAGCTTTTCAGTCCCTTCAAGCCATGCATGAGTGTAAAGTTGCCAACCTTACGTGATAGGTATCATTAAGGGATTAGATCTAAGAGTTTGGCACTTTATCTTAGCCGATTAACTGCTAATTGGAGTGAAAAGATGGTCTGGGGAGTAAGTTGGGCATACTGACAACAGACAGAGTATGCTTAGCGTACTAGCTGGGTACGCCCCGCGTACTTAGCAGATGGGAGTTTGGGCTTGGCATTCTCGGTTTGGGCCATTGGTTGGGTTTTCTTAGTTTGGGCCTTGTTGGGCCATTAGACTTCTATTTAGGGCTTTTGGTTTGTATTTTTGGGCTCCTTTGGTTTAGTCCTATGATGGGTCTTGGGCCCAATTTGGAAGATTGAGCCATATTGGGCTTTGGAATATTATTTAGGATCTGGGCCTTGGAAATAGTTGAGTTGGTCCTTGGCTTTGGGCCAAGTAAAATAAAGGGTAGAATGGTCTTTTATCCTGTTTTTGGGCTAAGTAGCTCAAACTCTTGGTTATGGTTCGGAACCCAATTAATAATTGGATGCCATTTAGTGATTGATAGCGCGGGGATTTTCCGGACCATCAGTCAGAGATTCATTCGAGAGTTTCAGCAGCTAGAGGTGAGTCTCCTCACTGTTCTCATGGGTCGAAGGCAAGAATGCCGACAATTAGGTTTCGTTATGTTAGATGTCTTTGTGAATCTTTCCTGGTATGTTGGGCTAAGCCCATAGGTATGTGGGGCTAGCTCCATTGTATTACGGGCTACGCCCATTTGTATGTTGGGCTAGGCCTATGGATCAGGAACGGCTAGGCCCAATGTATGTTTTGTAGGTGCTAAATGTCTTTGTGACTTTTGTATTTGTATGATCGGGCTAGGCCCATTGGTTTGGCAGGGCTAGGCGTATTATGTTGGGTTGGGCCTAATATGTGGGTTGGGTCCAATGTGAGGGCTAGGCCCAATGGTATGTATGGTATGTGGTATTTTGGGGAACTCACTAAGCTTTGCACGTAGGGTTTTTATGGTTATGGTTTCAGGTACTTCCGGTTCGAAAGGGAAGTGTCTGACTTGATCGCAACACATCCACCCATGTTTCCGCATTATGATGATTTTGGGATTGTACTCTGATAACTATTCTCCTATAAAGTACTTTTGAATATTTAGAAAAAGGATAATTAATGTTTGAATTAAAGATAACTAATGTTTTGATTGAATTAAAAATGAAAATTTTACCTTACAATTTTTGGTCGTTACATTATGGTTGACTTCAACTTGATCGGAAGAGCACATCCGACGGATGTCAAATTCTAGGTGGAAGATCAGTAAGCAAGTCGTCCAAGAAGTAGAATTGCATTTCACTTTCAATAGTCGAAGCAGAATACATTGGTGCTAGAAGTTGCACCTCTTAAGTTCTGTGGATGAAATCTAAGTTGTTGGACTATGGTTTCCGATTCCAATAGATTCCGATCTACTGTGATCCTTAAAGCGCTATCCCGATTTCTCATATTCCAATCAAGCACTCCATGACCAAACACATAGATAGTCGGTATCATTTCATTGTAGATCGCTGATATCTCTACAAAGGGATTGGACAAGACAAAATTTGTCACAACTAGCACTTTTGGCTAGGAAATTCCGTCCTCAGGTAAGTAAGGACTATTGTGAGATTTGTGCTAACACTCCTAAGTGTTCAATATGAGTTCCTAAGGAGCCATAAAGTGTTAGAATGCAAATCTATCCAAGTATAGTGAATCTCTCTGAAATCTCTCCAAGTATGTGAAATCTCTCCCAAATCTCCCTAAGTATGCGAAATCTCTCCAAGAATACTGAATCTCTCCCAAATCTCTTTAAGTATGCGAAATCTCTCCAAGTATGTGAAATCTCTCCCAAATCTCCCTAAGTATGCGAAATCTTTCCAAGAATAATGAATCTCTCCCAAATCTCTTTAAGTATGCGAAATCTCTCCAAGAATAGTGAATCTCTCCCAAATCTCTCCAAGAATAGTGAATCTCTCCCAAATCTCCCTAAGTATGCGAAATCTCTCCAATAATAGTGAATCTCTCCCAAATCTCTTTAAGTATGCGAAATCTCTCCAAGAATAGTGAATCTCTCCCAAATCTCTCCAAGTATGTGAAATCTCTCCCAAATCTCTCCACGTATCTCAAATCTCTCTCAAATCTCCCTAAATACCTTCCTTAGTCGAAAACAGCTCAAAACCGGAAGAGGAAACCCCAAAAGGACCCTCTTGGTCCGGAACCTCTTGGTCCGGAACCCTCTTGGTCCGGACTCCTCTTGGTCTGGAACCCTCTTGGTCCGGAACCTATTAGTCCGGAACCCTCCTAAGGAACCAAGAGGACTCACCACTTCGGAACTACCCTCCTTCTTGCTTCGGAACTTCGCTTCGGTAGACTGCTGGCCGGACCGGAGTTCGATCGCATGATTCCGAAATTTGGAAGATGGCTTCGGAATTGATCAGACGACTTCGGATCGGAGAAGAGCACTCCGGAATTGCGAGACTTGCTCCGGAACTTCACTGTTTGCTTCGGAATTTACTCCTTTGCTCCGGAAATTTCATAATGACTTCGGATTTCGCTTCTAAGCTCCGAATTTTTGCCATTTCTGGACCTTTTCATCATTTTAGGACATTTTGACGCCGAAAATCACACCAAACTCGTATTTTTCCTATCCTAAACCCCTTAGACCCCTATTTTATGCTAAAATTAATTATTTTAAGCATATTCTTCATAAAAATAAATGGTTGAGATTTAGGAAAACCTTATCCTAAATCAAGAAAAGGACAAAGGGATTGACTTTGTGATTTGATGAAATTCCTCATTTCCATGCAAATCACGGCATCCCATCCTTTATCCACCAAATATCCATGCATGGACCACCAGATACCCATGCACCAAAGATTCCTCCCTTTTCCTTATACTCCAAAGCAACGACAGTGAGGGAGTTTAGACTCCACTTTTTCTCTCACTTTCTCATTTCCTCTCAAAACTCATCTCCAAGCAAGAACAATAACTTGCTGAAAACAAAATTCTCAATTTCTCTCTGGAGTTGTAAGGTAAATTCCTCCACTCATCTAATATTTTATAATATCTCAAGATGAATCCATATTATTTTATTCATAATAATATGTGAAAAATCACCTTTAGGATAACTTTCTCCCAAGGAAGTTCTTCATCTCAGCCAAGAGTTTAAGCCTGAGATCTTCACTCCATAACTCCAGACAACTCCTCAACTCACTCAAGGTGAGCTTCATGCCCCACATTTTCAATATTTTAATGTTTTTGGGGGAGAGTACAAGTCAAATCTTGCCTAAATACTTGAATAATTGCTTATATACGTATGATTGTATGTGTGTGTGATATATTATTAAATTAATATTTTAGTAATATACTCACGAACGTAAGAATTCTTAATTTCATAAAGAACAGAGGATACTTTGTGTACAAAAGAGCCTCCCAACTATTGGATGTGTCCAACTTAAGCCCTTTATCTATGCTTTCATGTCTAAAGATAAAAGTTATAATAGGGATCTTGATAAGTGGACACCATTTCTATTAAATTTTCGAAAATGGAAACTTTGTGACTATTTTGCAAACTATCAGGGAGTATTTTATAAATATTCAATATAAAAGTTTGCGTCAAGAAAATACACAAATAGAGCCTTTATGACAGAAATATTCGCATGTCATAAACTGCTGTCATAAAACCTCCAAGAACATAAGTAATGTTCTATATGTCATAAAACAGAAAATGCGTGTCATAACCGGCAGTTATAAATTTATACAAATTATAACTTGACACTTTTTCTCTCTTGACTAAAATGACTTATTTTTCAATAAACGAAAAGAACGAACACGAGCACCTAGTTAACGAGCACAATCAATGATATGGAACGAGAACGATACTTCTATTCAATGAGTACGAATTTCATTATTTATCGAACAAATAATGGATCTCTAACGATTGCTCAAAAGGATGTTAATATTCTAGTAAGGAGTTATAGCCAGAGTCTCCTGGAGGGAGAGCGGGAATTTGTGTATAGATCTATACGGGGTTGACACCCCGCACCTTCGTTGTTCGCTACAGCTAGACAGGCCAGTCTAGGGTGACAAATGTCTTATCCAAACCGAGGGCGCCTGAGAAACGCCAAAACAGTCACTTCGTCAGATTAGTATGGTTATAACGACTCACTAGAATATTTTGTGTCATCTAGAAATTTATGTAAGGAAAAACCTCATAAATAAATTTTTGGCACGTTGTGTTGACCGTCCTACACATGATAAGTGATGGTCCGCATTTGTTGCGTTGACTGTCCTTCTTCATCGCGTAGAATGTCCAGAATAGCCATGTTGATTCTTTCTCCTACAAGTATAGAGTCGTAATACTGCTATTTTTACAAATTAAAAAGTGTCGGACTCTATGGAAAACGTTTGTAAACGATTTTGATAACGATAAACTAACCCACACATATACATAGTTGGAAACTAGAACTTACGATTGTTTTATAGCAGAAAATATAGGATTTTCTGGGAAAACGATTTTTCTACGATTTCGATAATGATAAACTAGAAAGCACACACTCAATTTTACTCGATAAGAGGAACTAGATTTTCAACCATATCTCCTTTTTGAAAATAAGGGATTTTTCTTGAAACGGTTGATTGTTACTATCCAAAAGAACTATTCTCGGACACAGATCGCTTTTACAAATCACACTTCTTTTCGAAATCACTGCTTAAAAGGATGAACAAAAGTAATGTCATGCACACACATATTCATGATTTTCAAGGCAAGACTTCAAACAATTTCATAGAAAATATCGGATTTTCTGAAAGTACAATAAGAACGATTCTAAACAAGTGTAAACGATTTTATACACAAAACTGCTTATGAACTCACCAACTTTTTAGTTGACACTTTTCAAAACGACTTGTATTCTCAGGTATCTAGTAAGCAGGTAACAAGGGACGCGGATGCAAGACTATTTAGCTGTAGTTTTGGAATTTCTACTTATGTCCCTTTTATGTAACTCGAAGAACAAATACAATATGTAAACAATGTAAGTTTATTATCTCAATGTATGATGTTTGGATTGCTCTGTTTCATTTATATTCAATTGTTATGATACTGCACAATGAAGTCACCCGCCTTCGGACGTTTCCTCCGTCTGGTCCGGGGGTGTGGCATATTGGTATCAGAGCATTGTTTATAGTAAACTGGTATATCTAGCCATACAAGATATACAACTATAAATACAATGGGACTAAAACAAACTCTGCCTGAAAGTATACTTTAAAAAGACAAGTATTCTATAAAAGTATACGTAACTACTAACACAGTATCATAACGAGAAGAAAACAAAAGTAACTAAAAGGTTGAACACTACAGTCAAACCTGGGCAGTTATGTAATCATATCTGGGATCAATATAGCCTGATCAACTATATTTATTTGAGATATGACCAACATGTGCTTGGGAGTGATGGTGGTGTTGCAACAAACCTATGATCTACCAACTATGCGCACAAGAGAATACTAGAATCGAACATCAAGTTTAAAATACTATAGGAGTATTTTAGGACACTATGAACCCCTCCCACACCTAAACTTTCCCCGTATATCTCGTACCTCGATTCTCGCACAAACAAGTAGTTGAAATTCCTCGCCAAGACTTCTACTACCTTATCACGATGATTTTCGGATGGGGCAAGGAGAGACCAAAAGAATCCCAAGAGGAAAATCCAGAAATGGATCCTAAGGGATGCCCAAAGATGAATTGTGAAAGGGAGAATTCCGACTAAGAAACCAGCAAGGATGAAAGCGCCAAGGAAACCCTTGACGAGCTTTACCCGATTGGGAGCAGACCAGAGACCCTTTCACCTTTCTCTTCCCAGATACGTAACCACCCAATATAAGTGCCCCTGGGATGAACATACCTAGAAACAAAACGATCTCCACGCTACAACAAGTTAAGCAATCGACTCCTATCCGGTTTAGGGCGCGTCTCCACAAAAGACAATCCATAATCGACGTGCATCAAACTCCGATAGCCAACACCCTCGCGAATCAGGCATCACCTCTGTCTAGACCACAAGTAACCCGAATTGACTCCCGATTTCCAACTCTCCATCATGAAGTAATAGAGACCATAAGCAAAGCCCAGTGTGCAACGGTGTAAATCCGATCCCCCACAAATAACAAGAACACCATTCCAAATGCCTTACGAAACCCACAAGTAGGACCAGAAAACTATACAGACCATGTGCACTCCTTAAAAGGGGAAATGGTCATTTGGAGACCACAACTCATAGCAATCAAGGCTAGGACAACCTTAGCAGCGTAAGGAACACAAAAAGGACACCCTTAATATAAGTGAAATGGTCAAGCACCTTGTGCGCCAAAAGAGGATCACCATACTACTCGCCTTAGGTCCGTAATGCCCTTAATCACAACCAGTAGTAGTAAACCAAGAGGAGTACATCCTCTAAGAATCCATACAACCGAATCCGTTAACTATAGTGCTAGCTATGTGCTATTTTGACGGACTTTACGTTAGACAATACATGTTCCCACTCAATACCATAACTGCATCATGGGGATGTAGGTTGACACAATTAGCACCAGTACGTTAAGATTATAGGAGTAAACCCACTTCAAACTAGCTACAAGTGCATACGAGCTCACCTTTCGTGTGCAACAGGGTCATGTCTTCCCATGGAGACAACCAGTACCCTGACGATGCACCGGTCTTGCGAATAGACTCCGACACTTTCCAAGCCACTGTTAAACAGCGGCTGTGGCAGCCGTCATGGCATACTTCAATGCCAACGACACAAGCGAAGCTGGAAGCAGTGTTGGTAACTCCAACCGTAACAACAACCAAGGAAACCAACGAAGAACAACTCACCCATGCACTCAAGGACCTAAACCTAAGAACAAGAAACGAAAGTTCAGAAACGAAAAAGGAGGTAGTTCGACTCAGAGGCTTACTAAAATGCAACAAGCGGGACCAGTCTCTACCCCTGTTAACCCTACAACTCCCACACCAAGACAATCATACCTTGGGAACAATCCACCCTGCAACAAGTGCAAATACCATCAATGGAGATTTTGCCAGCCATCTCGTTGCAAAAGGTGCAACAAGATGGGGCACACCTCCCGCTACTGTAGGGCCCCGACCCCATGCGTCACTCCGACCCTCAACCCAGAAGTAAGTCCAGTTTGTCACCGGTGCGGTGCAACAGGACATTTCAAGAGAAATTGTCCAACAGAGATGACTGACGAGGGAATTGACAACTAGACATGAAGAAACGACAAGAAACCCTACCGAGATTTTTGGTCCGTTTTGAACGATAAACTTCATGTAACGGTTTTTCACAAAAAGGTCTTGCAAATGGAAGACGTAATCAAAAAATATTTCCCCATTCGACCGAATCCGTGAATCACGGAGAAGCTAGAGAATCCTTACTAATGGACCATGAATTGTCCCATATGAACGTTGGTATCGTATATAGTTAGGATTCCATAAACTAAGAGCGTGCGATTCCGCATCATTTTCCTGTCCCTGGTCTGAATAGCGATTACGACAGAACCCCAGTCAACCATCTCTAAAGATCCTAAGATCTTAAGTATGTGCGGTTAGGTCACATCCATCTATAGTGGAAAAACCTGGCAGAAGTCAGATTACGAATTCCCTTGACTTATAACAGCGCCTTTGTGTCACTAAAACACCTAACAAGCAGAAACGGGATAGACCCAATGGTAACAACGAAAATGAAACTAGCAACGATAAGAACACGAACACTAGAACACCTAACAAGCAGAAACGAGATAGATCTAATGGTAACAACGAAAACGAAACCAGCAACGATAAGAACACGAACACTAGAACACCTAACAAGCAGAAACGAGATAGATCCAATGGTAACAACGAAAACGAAACCAACAACGATAAGAACACGAACACTAGAACACCTAACAAGCAGAAATGAGATAGATCCAATGGTAACAACGAAAACAAAACCAACAACGATAAGAACACAAACACTAGAACACCTAACAAGTAGAAACGAGATAGATCCAATGGTAACAACGAAAACAAAACTAGCAACGACAAGAACACGAACATTGGAACACCTAATAAACAGAAATAAGATAGACCCAAATGGTAACAACGGAAACAAAACTAGCAACGATAAGAATATGAACATAGAACACCCTGTCATTCCTAGCAACCAGTGCTCCTCGAATCGACGTAACAACAAGAAGTCCAATGCCATCAATTGGCACGGACATACTTGATCCTCACCTTACAAACCTCGAGCTCTGGCAATAGTCTTTCTTCCTACTCCACCAGGTAACAAAACTCTTTCAGCCGGTAACGGCAAATCCCTAGCAACCAGACACCTAAGTCCTGGTGTAAGAATTGCCACACGCTCTTCCCTAGCCCCGATAAAGATTTAAAAATCAAGGAGCAAAAGGCATTAAGGGAATTCGAAAGTCTTCCAACCTTCCTCCAAAGGTTCCCAAAACCTGTTGGAAATCTCAACCATGTGCTAAGCAGAGATAAAATCACCCCGACTCCTGGAACCACCCCAATAACCAAACACCCGATACCACTTAGCACAGTCACAAGAACAGATAGTGTCTGATCGCAAGATCGACATAATAGATAAGGGAAACATCAGACCCAGTCCCTAACCACAGGAAGCACCTGTCTAACTCGTAAGGGAGAAAGACGAAATTACCATAGGCACCACTGACTACGAGTAAGCCAAACAAACCCATCATCAAGGATCGATACTCCCTACCCCGAATCGGAGGTTCGCTCAACCACCAGCAAAGAACTGGCAGAGACCGACCTACCATTAGGTTGGAAAAACCCTAGGGAGAAAACTCCAAAGATAATCTAAGTCTCATGAGGTCTACTATATCACGCAAACGCAACCTTGGTGACCATAGTACCAACTCCTAACGCCCAGAAAACTCTACTTCTAGGATACCAGGATCCCGATCCCTAGAAGACCATTCAAAAGGCCTCGCCAAGAAAGGGCCCGCTAACTCATAGTCTTCGATTAACGTAAGGAACTAGTTTTGGACATTTCACCTTCCATGTGCTCAGCGCTCATGAGTGTCAGATCACCGAAACTCTAGAAATTCCACCTGTCGAGGTCAAGGTAAACGCGAACCCACACCCCGAAGAGAAGCATGTGTAGTGGACATTGACAAAGTTGGATGCCCACTTGCTTCTAATCGAGTATTCATATGACAACAACTACCACTCGAGCATAGGAGTTGCACCCCTCGAGGCCCTGTATGGCCAGAGGTGCAGATCATCCTCTGTTAGGCTGAGATGGGAGATACCCAGCCAACAAGATGACAAACGCCCAATAGCACACTCACTAGACCCGAGATTACTCGAGAAACCACAAGAAGGATAGTCAAAACCCAAACACGACCTCAAACATCGTAACACCGACAAAGGAACTATGTAGATAACATCTTAAAACCTTGAAATTCCAAGTAGGGATCAGGGTATTATTTAAGAACTCCCCTCGAGGAAGAGTAACTTAAATCAAAAGGAAAAGTGAACTAAACTCCCGATGCACCAGACCCTTCGAGATCCTCGCACGTATCGGCCCGGTAGCCTACAAACTCCAATTACCCTCCGAGTTTAGTAACGTACATCCTGTATTCCATGTGTCGAACCTAGAAAGGGTCGGTCAGGCAAGAACCTTTCCAGTCCCACTAGGCAAGGTTTAGTGGACTAGAAACTCCTAATAGTTGATCAGTCTATCGAAACTATGGATAGAAAGGTTAGGCACACCAAAACAAAACCGCATCCCGATTATGAAGGTTCGAGAAAACGCTAAGCGTGAGCCGGAATTCACTTGGGAGCGCGAAAACCAAATGAATCGAAAGTACCTTCATCTATTCCCATATTCATGACTCTACCTTTCGAAAGAATTTTGGGACGAAATTCCCTCTAACGGGGGGATGATGTCACAACTAGCACTTTTGGCTAGGAAATTATGTCCTCAGGTAAGTAAGGACTATTGTGAGATTTGTGCTAACACTCCTAAGTGTTCAATATGAGTTCCTAAGGAGCCATAAAGTGTTAGAATGCAAATCTATCCAAGTATAGTGAATCTCTCTAAAATCTCTCCAAGTATGTGAAATCTCTCCCAAATCTCCCTAAGTATCCGAAATCTCTCCAAGAATAGTGAATCTCTCCCAAATCTCTTTAAGTATGCGAAATCTCTCCAAGTATGTGAAATCTCTCCCAAATCTCCCCAAGTATGTGAAATCTCTCCAAGAATAGTGAATATCTCCCAAATCTCTTTAAGTATGCGAAATCTCTCCAAGTATGTGAAATCTCTCCCAAATCTCCCTAAGTATGCGAAATCTCTCCAAGAATAGTGAATCTCTCCCAAATCTCTTTAAGTATGTGAAATCTCTCCAAGAATAGTGAATCTCTCCCAAATCTCTCCAAGAATAGTGAATCTCTCTCAAATCTCCCTAAGTATGCGAAATCTCTCCAAGAATAGTGAATATCTCCCAAATCTCTTTAAGTATGCGAAATCTCTCCAAGAATAGTGAATCTCTCCCAAATCTCTCCAAGTAAGTGAAATCTCTCCCAAATCTCTCCACGTATCTCAAATCTCTCTCAAATCTCCCTAAATACCTTCCTTAATCGAAAACAGCTCAAAACCGGAAGAGGAAACCCCAAAAGGACCCTCTTGGTCCGGAACCCTCTTGGTCTGGACTCCTCTTGGTCCGGACTCCTCTTGGTCCTGAACCTCTTGGTCCGGACTCCTCTTGGTCCGGAACCTCTTGTTCCGGAACCCTCTTGGTCCGAAACCTCTTAGTCTGGAATGCCTCCTAAGGAACCAAGAGGACTCACCACTTCGGAACTTCCCCCCCCCCCCTTCTTGCTTTGGAACTTCGCTTCGAAAGACTGCTGGCCGGACCGGACTTTGCTCGCATGACTCCGGAATTTGGAAGATGGCTTCGGAATTGATCAGACGACTTCGGATCCGAGAAGAGCACTCCGGAATTGCGACATTTGCTCCGGAACTTCACTGTTTGCTTCGGAATTTACTCATTTGCTCCGGAAATTTCATAATGACTTCGGATTTCGCTTCTAAGCTCCGGATTTTTGCCATTTCCGGACCTTTTCATCATTTTAGGACATTTTGACGTCGAAAATCACACCAAACTCGTATTTTTCCTATCCTAAACCCCTTAGACCCCTATTTTATGCTAAAATTAATTATTTTAAGCATATTCTTCATAAAAATAAATGGTTGAGATTTAGAAAAACCTTATCCTAAATCAAGAAAAGGACAAAGGGATTGACTTTGTGATTTGATGAAATTTCTCATTTCCCATGCAGATCACGGTATCCCATGCTTTATCCACCAAATATCCATGCATGGACCACCAGATACCCATGCACCAAAGATTCATCCCTTTTCCTTATACTCCAAAGCAACGACAATGAGGGAGTTTAGACTCCACTTTTTCTCTCACTTTCTCATTTCCTCTCAAAACTCATCTCCAAGCAAGAACAATAACTTGCTGAAAACAAAATTCTCAATTTCTCTCTGGAGTTGTAAGGTAAATTCCTCCACTCATCTAATATTTTATAATATCTCAAGATGAATCCATATTATTTTATTCATAATAATATGTGAAAAATCACCTTTAGGATAACTTTCTCCCAAGGAAGTTCTTCATCTCAGCCAAGAGTTTAAGCCTGAGATCTTCACTCCATAACTCCAGACAACTCCTCAACTCACTCAAGGTGAGCTTCATGCCCCACATTTTCAATATTTTAATGTTTTTGGGGGAGAGTACAAGTCAAATCTTGCCTAAATACTTGAATAATTGCTTATATACGTATGATTGTATGTGTGTGTGATATATTATTAAATTAATATTTTAGTAATATACTCACGAACGTAAGAATTCTTAATTTCATAAAGAACAGAGGATACTTTGTGTACAAAAGAGCCTCCCAACTATTGGATGTGTCCAACTTAAGCCCTTTATCTATGCTTTCATGTCTAAAGATAAAAGTTATAATAGGGATCTTGATAAGTGGACACCATTTCTATTAAATTTTCGAAAATGGAAACTTTGTGACTATTTTGCAAACTATCAGGGAGTATTTTATAAATATTCAATATAAAAGTTTGCGTCAAGAAAATACACAAATAGAGCCTTTATGACAGAAATATTCGCATGTCATAAACTGCTGTCATAAAACCTCCAAGAACATAAGTAATGTTCTATATGTCATAAAACAGAAAATGCGTGTCATAACCGGCAGTTATAAATTTATACAAATTATAACTTGACACTTTTTCTCTCTTGACTAAAATGACTTATTTTTCAATAAACGAAAAGAACGAACACGAGCACCTAGTTAACGAGCACAATCAACGATATGGAACGAGAACGATACTTCTATTCAATGAGTACGAATTTCATTATTTATCGAACAAATAATGGATCTCTAACGATTGCTCAAAAGGATGTTAATATTCTAGTCAGACAAATCTCAAAAGTACCTAAATATAAAAATATTAGTGTACGTCTAAGTCCTGTAAGGAGTTATAGCCAGAGTCTCCTGGAGGGAGAGCGGGAATTTGTGTATAGATCTATACAGGGTTGACACCCCGCACCTTCGTTGTTCGCTACAGCTAGACAGGCCAGTCTAGGGTGACAAATGTCTTATCCAAACCGAGGGCGCCTGAGAAACGCCAAAACAGTCACTTCGTCAGATTAGTATGGTTATAACGACTCACTAGAATATTTTGTGTCATCTAGAAATTTATGTAAGGAAAAACCTCATAAATAAATTTTTGGCACGTTGTGTTGACCGTCCTACACATGATAAGTGATGGTCCGCATTTGTTGCGTTGACTGTCCTTCTTCATCGCGTAGAATGTCCAGAATAGCCATGTTGATTCTTTCTCCTACAAGTATAGAGTCGTAATACTGCTATTTTTACAAATTAAAAAGCGTAGGACTCTATGGAAAACGTTTGTAAACGATTTTGATAACGATAAACTAACCCACTCATATACATAGTTGGAAACTAGAACTTACGATTGTTTTATAGCAGAAAATATAGGATTTTCTGGGGAAAACGATTTTTCTACGATTTCGATAATGATAAACTAGAAAGCACACACTCAATTTTACTCGATAAGAGGAACTAGATTTTCAACCATATCTCCTTTTTGAAAATAAGGGATTTTTCTTGAAACGGTTGATTGTTACTATCCAAAAGAACTATTCTCGGACACAGCTCGCTTTTACAAATCACACTTCTTTTCAAAATCACTCCTTAAAAGGATGATCAAAAGTAATGTCATGCACACACATATTCATGATTTTCAAGGCAAGACTTCAAACGATTTCATAGAAAATATCGGATTTTCTGAAAGTACAAGGGACGTGGATGCAAGACTATTTAGCTGTAGTTTTGGAATTTCTACTTATGTCCCTTTTATGTAACTCGAAGAACAAATACAATATGTAAACAATGTAAGTTTATTATCTCAATGTATGATGTTTGGATTGCTCTGTTTCATTTATATTCAATTGTTATGATACTGCACAATGAAGTCACCCGCCTCCGGATGTTTCCGCCGTCTGGTCCGGGGGTGTGACAAAATTCAACAGTTTTCTGAACAAAAAGTGAATGATGTTGCCTGATCCTCAGTTTTTCCAAGAAGTCTGTACTCTTTGATGGAAACATCGGAAAGACAAATAATTCCGAGCTAAACACTTTTCACATCGGAATTGTTTCTTCTCGGAAAATAAAGGATCACTATATGTCTTTTGTCTAACCTTTCTTCTAGTTTTAAGCTCTCAGGTTGTTGTGTCTTATTATGCAAATTCCAGTCATAAATTTCTTTTGTAAGATATCTAGAGAAATCTTATATTGAGATCCAAAATTTTAGTTTCCGATATCTCCATGATAAATTTATCTCAGAATTCAAATATGAAATGGTAATGTGATTTTGTTTCCTCTCTTTTCCGATCTCTAATCCTTTGGCTCTCATTTCTTCTCAAATCTCTTTCAACTGATAGACTAAGATTTTCCATGTAACTTATGTTTTTGATATCCATTCATGAAGTTGTGCCACTTCTCAGATCAATATCAAACATTAGTGATTAATTTTCTGATTCTCGCAAGCATCTTATGTCTACCATCTTTTGGAATTTACGTTCCGATCTCATAAATGAATAAATTCATTTTAAGGTTTTCATTTATTTCTATGTAATGAAACATCAAGAATTTTTCTCCAATGGATAAATTATTATCTTTTAATTCTAATAAAAATGCTTTGGCATGATTTTCAATAAATGACTAATTGTTTTTCTGAGTTGAATCGATAATTATCCCTTTTTGAACAAACAAACGTCCCATCTTTTTGGTCTAACTATCAGTTTAGGGGGTATTTGAGTACCTAACATTTATTGTAACCCGTTTGGGATCTGTGTGTCATTATTGATTCATCCGACCCGACCTGAAACAAACCTAACTATATAAGGATTTTGAATCCAAATCGTTCCCTCTTCATACTTTTATCTCTCTCTTGGCTTAGAACCTTTTCTTTGTACTCTATGTTCTTTATGTTCTTCACTCATCCTCAAGCAATCAATAATAGCGTCCAAGACTGCTAAGTATCCTTCGAACAAGAGATCCTCCAAAGGATCTGCATCATCTTCTTCCTCTGAACCCATTCTGAAGGACACAACACAACTGTTCTCCCTTGATCCCAACGATTATGACGAGTATGTTCGTGTCATGGTGGAATTTATCTCCCGCCATCGCAAAGAATTTCCTTTAACCAAAGTTCCAAACCCTAACTTCCCACTCCGTCTTCTTTTCAAATGTTTTAAACGAATGAAGATCAAAAATGATACCCTTGAATGCATGATCATTGAAGACATGATCGTTCCAGTAACTAAAGATACCTTCCTAAGAGCCATTAGGGTTTCCCTAAATCCAAAGGGTTTCCGTGTTGTCGAACCAACTGCAGACGAGCTTCAAGGGTTCTTGAACCAAATTGGGTTCAAAGGGGTCTACAAATCGAAAGAGTTCAAGAAGTTTGTTGTTCCTGGGATTTAGACGATATTGATGCACATCATCATGAAGGGCTTGTCAGGAAAACATGGGGGATCCAAATCCATGAGCAACGATTGGCTATATGTCATCTATGTCGGTATGGTGATTTTGCTATTGGTTTCGTTCCTGGAAATAAGTCTATTCGAAACTCTACTTGTCTATCATGGGGTAATCCAGGAAGATCTTCGGGAAAGACTTCCGGATAATCACACACCACTGGTATACTTTGCATTTCCTTTTTCTCCTTCTTAGCATTGATCACAAATTCCAAGTATGATGTGCATCCTTTGTACAAACATTTTCTAGCTTTCATTAGGGAAATGATTCCAGAATTCACTCTACGTCTGTCCCTATACACCACAAATGACTCTTTTCCAGGCGGGTTTACCCTTACTATCTTGTTGCACAATATCTATGCATCATTGGCGCCAAGCCAATCCATTCCCAGTAAGATGTCAAAACCATTCAGCTCAATAGGTAACAGCTGCTCGTGGAATTCGTTTCCGTTCAAGTCGATGACGATATTCCTAATGCAATCGCTAATAGGTATGAATTTGCCACTGGCAACTTCTACAACTAGAGCATTATCAAGTTTTTCTATAGGCAATGCTAGTATTCCACCAAATTTATGTGATATAAAGGAGTATTTTTCTCCATAATCAAACAAAATATTGTCAGGCAATCCATTTACAAGAAAGGTACCTGAAGTGACGTCCGCAGCATCCTTCGCGGCTTCGAGTGTCATCTGGAAAGCTCTGGCTTTTGGCTTCGGTGGGACGTTAGGCCTTGCTGCCTCCTTCTTCTTCGGTCAGTCCCTCGAGATGTCCCTTCCTCATTACATCCATAACAAACTTTCTTGTTGAAGGTGCACTCATTGGCATAGTGCCCAGGCTTTCCACACTTAAAACAAGTGACCTCCCCGTCACATTTCCCATGGTGCTTCTTTTTTCACTTTTCGCACCATTTCGTTTCGCCTCCTCCTCCTCTTGAACCAGACTTCGAGGATTTACTTTTCTTGTTGGATCTCGAAGATCCATCGAACTTCCTCTTCTCACCCACCTCCGTTCTCTCCAGACCCCTTTCTTTTAACTGGGTCTCAACATTCTTGGCTACTCTAAGGGCTGCCTTTAATGTGCTTGCCATTTTGACTGTTGGGCCAAAGTCTGATGGCAATCCGTAAGCAAATTTCTCTATCTTGGCGAGTTCAATCGGCACCAAGTAAGGAAATAGCTTCATCTTCTCAGTAAACGCAGTAGCATAGTCATCAATGCTCATTTTCCCCTTCTTCAAGTTCTGGAACTCATTGTTTAGATCGATCAGATCTATCTCGGAGCAGTAGTGCATCTTCAACTGCTCCATGAACGCTTACCAAGACATCTTCAAAGCTTCTCCTCGTGGCATCGTATCCGCCAACAATTTCCACCAGCTCAAGACTCCGGTCTTCAGTTCTAGAACCGCAAAGACGGTTTTTCTGCTTATCACTACAGTTGCAGCTTTCAAATACCATCTCCATTTCGGAGATCCAGTCGATAATCTCCACAGGCTTTGGGTTTCCGGAAAGACTTGGTGGTTTGGCACCCAAAAAGTTCTTATACATACATCCATCTTTGTCGATTTCCCTCCCCGGGTCATTCCTTCTCACCACTGGGGTTCAACTTGACTGACAGTGTGGCTGTTATTCCCTTCTTCAGACTCTCCGTCATTCAGTTCTAGCTGTTCAACAGGAATCAAAGGTTCATTTCTATTATTCAGCAACAGTTGTGTCATTTCTTCCCTCTGTTGAGCCATCATAGCCCGAATCATGGCTTGTACTCCAGCCATATTGACTGGCTCTGGTGCAGCTTCTAATATCGGCACCTGCTCAATCACTTGGTGTTGAGGTCGCTGATTCCTGTTTCCATTTGCGTCTCCAGCTCCGCTTCGGGTTCTTGTCATTTCGATCTATACACCAAATTTGGTGAATTTACATCTTTGTTCACGATAGACGTATAAATTCTCCTTATCACTCCGAAACGTTACATGTTAGTTCTAATATCGTAATCGAACTCTTAGAATCCTGAACACATAAGGTTTCCAGATCCAGTCGGAAACAGGCCATAGATCCGAACAAATAATAGCATACAAGACAAACATAAAGCATTTAGCACATAAAAACATTTTAGGCATCTTTCCTAAAATAAACTAGTGCTCGTGTCTAAAATACGGAAGACATTCATCTCACGATCATCGCTTAGCATTCTAAGTTTAAGTCTAGAAATCCTACAAATTCCTAGTTCGCTTAAACTAATGCTCTGATACCAACTGTGACATCCCCATTTTTACAGCCAGAAAAGACCGATTTCGTGTATGCTTTTTAATAAAATCAGAGTAACCTTTTAAAGAAAAGTGTTGCGGATTTTGTTCCCAAAACAAAATATGACAAAAATTTTATCAAAGCGTTTCTTAAAGAAATGTATTTTCATTACATTACAAAACTTGGGATGCTATCGTCAATACAGATCAAAAGCATAAACAAACATCATAGGCCACAAAACAAAATTGGCCTCAAAATAGTATAGGCCTTACAACATTCCATTTATTTTCTACGGGCCTATAAATCCATAATCTCTCGTCAGATCATCCAACTATGCTTTTGCCACCACCTGTAATACAAGAAACTGAGTGGGTCAGGCTGGGGAGCCTGGTGAGCATATAGGGTTTTCAACCCACAATAAATAAGTTTATTATTTTCAACAATCATTAAACCCGATTACCAGCTCCCGTTATCTTCACCTTACATCCATAAAGCATCTATTATAAGGGACCTATCCTAAGGAATTTCATCGGGATGGACACTACTGCTAAGGGAATTCCTTAGCCATATATGTCCTTAAGGCAACCATGGGGGGATGGAGTACACCGGTGAACACATCGTTCATAAACACCTACATGTTGCGATCCTGCTAGCGTTCCACTGGACTTCCTAGAAAATTCTGTGGTTGTCATCCATACTCTGCTAGATGACTGGATCAATGTCAACATCGAGGCCTCTCATCATTTTATTTCATCACACACCAACTATTGCATCTACCCATGTTTTACCCAACATATTATTAGATATAAAATACATATACAGTTCAGATCTGGAAAACAAAGTTTAAATCTTTCATACAGCATAGATCTAAAAGTATAAAACATATATATAAAGTTTAGATCTGAAAAGTTTAGATCTGAAGTGGGAAAGTTTAGATCTGAAGGAAAGAGTTTAGATATGAAAGAAAAAGTTTAGATCTAAAAGAAAAAGTTTAGATCTGAAGGAAAAAGTTCAGATCTGAGAAGAAAGAGGTTCAGATCTTTCATCCAGCATAAATCTCAAGTAAACAAGTAATATATATACACATAGCATGTAATTTATATAAAATACTTCATATCTATGTGTAAGATGAAAGTCACTATACACTCACCTGATAAGGGGGTGATTCGGACTGCACTTCGCTTCTTAAAACAATCTTCTTTGACGAAACTGGGAGGTTTGCTTGAAAACCGGGCTCTGCTGGGGCAGAGTTTCAAACCGAACAACTCTTTTTCTCGGAGGCTTCGGGCGCTCTGGGGCTTTCTTCCAATTCTAGGGAGGTTCCCTAGGCTTCGGGGGTGTTTTGGAAGGCTAGAGAGAGAGTAGAATGAGAAAGAAGTGGAGAAAAGTGTGAAAATGAAGGCTGGCCTCGCAGCCCTTTTATAGACCGAAATTGCTGACTACGTGGGGCGCTCCTGTGAGGTACGCAGCGCGTTCCTCGGTACGCAGGGCATACCCCCGTATGCGGCGCATAGGAGCGGAGGTCGTACAACACGTGTTCGAAGTCTTATGGGTCATCGTGGCCATCTCCGGAGCCTAGTCTTCGCGAACGCGGGGCATCCATTCCTTGTACGCAGGGCGTACCTCGGATCCAGCTTGCAATTTACACCCTCGACTTATAAAATTCGTAACTTTCTCATACGAGCTCCATTTTTTACGTGCTTTATATCCACGCGTAGGTGGGACCGTACTCTACAACTTTCGTTAAGACTCTGTCGGCTAATTTTGAATCTATTTTTAAAGTTATATTTTTAACATGTTGGGACAAAAAAGTCTGTTAAAAAGTCATAACTTCTTCATCCGACGTTCGTTTTCGTCTGTCTTTTTACCGTTGAACTATTATTAACAAGACCTTCGATTCTCGTTTAGGTTGTGTCGGTCGAAAACCGTTCGATCTACTATTCGAACTCTGGGTGTGTATTGTTAATCTGAAACTTGGAAAAATCATAACTTCCTCATACGGAGTCAGATTTGGGTGTTCTTTTTATTCACTGTCTCAGTTTAACGAATACTACGAATTTCGTTTAGATTGCTAAGGCTAAAAATCATTGTATCGTAAATTCACTTTTTACGTCACGCAGTGTCGCGCCGGTTCTGTCGCGAAACTTCAACAGGCCATAATTTCTTCGTTATAACTCGGATTTCGGCGTTCTTTATATCTCTGGAATCCTTGTCACGACCACTACAACTTTCTTCATCGATATACGGCTTATCTAACATTCTATTTTTTACGCTTATTTTCATTCTTAATTTATTATATCATCATAATTAAGTATAAAGCACATAAATTCACATAATTCATATAATACTCAAATAATTCATCTCATTACTTCAAAACGAGTTACAATGGTTGACCTAGACTATTACATCATCATTAATGATTAACCCAAAAACACGGGCGTTACAATTCTCTCCCCCTTAGGATGATTCCATCCCGGAATCATGCATCAGCAAACAAATGCGGATAGCGACTCATCATGTCACTCTTCATTTCCCAGGTGAGATTTGGCCCATTCGAATGTTTCCATCGCACAAGCACTAATTCGACCATCTTTTGTCGCAACTTCTTCGTCTTACGGTCAACAATCGCCTCGGGCTCTTCGATTAGCCTCTTATTCTCGTCCATCCTTAACTCTGAAATTGGAATTATGTTGGGAACTTCTCCCGTGAACTTCCTCAAATAACACACATGGAATGTGTTATGAATACCATCTAGTTCTTCTGGTAGTTCTAGCTTGTAAGCTTGGTTCCCAATCCTCTGAAGAACTTTGAACGGTACAATGAACCTTGGACTCAACTTTCCTCTTTTCCCAAATCTTATAAGTCCCTTCCAAGTGAGACTTTAAGCAAAACCGAATCTCTAACTTCGAATGTCACCGGTCGTCTCTTCTTGTCAGCATAGCTCTTTTGACGATCCTGAGCTGCTAACATCCTTTCCCTAATCACTTTCAGCTTTTCAGCAGTCTGATGGACTATCTCGGGGCCCATAAACTGCTTTTCTCTGGCTTCAAGCCAACAAGACGGCGTACGACACTTTTGTCCATACAAGGCTTGACAAGGTGCCATCTTGATGCTCGAATGATAACTATTGTTGTAGGAAAATTCTACCAGAGGTAAATGTTCATCCCAGTTACCTTGAAATTCCATGGTACATGCTCTTAGCATATCCTCCAACGTTTCAATCGTTCTTTCGCTCTGACCATCGGTCTGCGGATGGTAGGCTGTACTTAAACACAATTTTGTACCCAATTCCTCTTGTAGACTTCTCGAAAACCTTGACGTGAAACGACTATCACGATCTGCTACAATCGTTAAAGGAACACGGTGAAGTCATACCACCTCCTTCACGTAAGCATTTGCAAGCTTATCCATAGACCATCTTTCATTAGCAGCTATGAAGTGTGCACGTTTAGTGAACCGATCAACGATCACCCAAATCATGTCGTGACTGTCCTTCGTTCTGGGCAGTTTAGTCACAAAGTCCATGGTGATATCTTCCCATTTACCTATGGGCACAGCTAAAGGTTCTAAACTCCCATACGGTTTCTGATGTTGTGCCTTAACTCTCGCACATGTCACACACTCGGTCACATACTTCGCAACATCGAGCTTCATCGTCGGCCACCAGTAGTAGGGTTTCAGATCCCTATACATTTTTGTGCTGCCGGGATGAATCGAGTACATGGTCTTGTGAGCTTCTTCCATCAGAAGATCTCTTATTCCTCCCGTATTAGGTACCCAAATCCTATCTTGGAATACCTTTAATCCTTAATTATTCGTACCAAACACCAGCATTTTTCCCAAACGCTCTTCCTTTCGGTCATTTTTCTCTGAAGCTTCTTCCTGAGCTTTCTTGATGCTTTCTACAATTGTTGAGACAACTTCAATTCTTAACGCTCTTGGCCTTTTCCTTTCAAGGCTCACTTTTCGGCTCAAAGCATCAGCTACGACATTCGCTTTACCAGGGTGGTAAAGTATCTCACATTCGTAATCCTTAAGCAACTCTAGCCAGCGTCGTTGCCTCATATTCAATTCCTTTTGATCAATGAGATACTGAAGACTCTTATGATCGGTGAAAAGTTTACACTTCGTGCCGTAAAGATAATGCCTCCATATCTTTAGGGAAAATACTACTGCTGCCAACTCCAAATCATGAGTGGGGTAGTTATTTTCGTGTTCTTTCAATTGTCTCGATGCATATGCTATCACCTTATCCCTTTGGGTCAGAACACAACCTAACCCAACTCCAGATGCATCGTTATAAACTGCGAAGTCTTCAACTCCATCGGGTAGAGAAAGAATCGGTGCTTCACACAACTTCTTCTTTAGCTTCTCGAATGCTTCATCGTGCTTCTCACTCCAAGTATAAGTGGATCCTATATGGATCAAAGCTGTCAATGGAGAAGCTATCAAAGAAAAGCCTTGGATAAACCTTCGGTAATATCCGGCTAATCCTAGAAAGCTTCGAATCTCCGTGGGACTTTTCGGTCGTTCCCACTTCATTACAGCTTCAATCTTTGCTGGGTCAACCATGATTCCTTATTGGTTAACCACATGACCCAAGAATTGGACTTATCGAATACAAAAATCACAATTGGAGAATGTTGCGCACAACTTCTCCTTCTTCAGAACTTCTAACACTTCTCGCAGGTGCTTGCCATGCTCCTGCTAGCTCTTTGAGTAAACCAGAATGTCATCTATGAACACTATCACAGATTTATCGAGGAATGGTTTACAAACCCTATTCATCAAATCCATGAATGTTGTTGGAGCATTGGTTAGTCCAAACGACATAACCAAGAAATCATAGTGTCTGTACCTCGTTCTGAATGCGGTTTTCTCAATATCCTACTCTCTCACCTTCAGCTGATGATATACTGACCTAAGATCGATCTTGGAGAAATAGCTCGAACCTTGCAGCTGATCGAATAAGTCATCAATCCTTGGCAACGGGTACTTGTTCTTCACTGTTGCCTTGTTCAGCTCCCTGTAGTCTATGCACATTCTCATGCTTCCATCCTTATTTTTCACGAATAACACCGGAGCTCCCTAGGGTGATGAACTTGGTCTAATGAAACCGTTGTCCAACAACTCCTGAATTTGCGTCATAAGCTCCTCCATCTCCGTCGGTGCTAATCGGTATGGTGCTTTTGCTATTGGTGTCGTTCCTGGCAACAAGTCTATTCGAAACTCTACTTGTCTATCAGGGGGTAATCCAGGAAGATCTTCGGGAAAGACTTCCGGATAATCACACACCACTGGTATACATTGCATTTCCTTTTTCTCCTTCTTAGCATCGATCACCAATGCCAAGTATGATGTGCATCCTTTGGAAAAACATTTTCTGGCTTTCATTAGGGAAATGATTCCAAAATTCACTCAACGTCTGTCCCCATACACCACAAATGACTCTTTTCCAGGCGGGTTTACCCTTACTATCTTCTTGCACAATATCTCTGCATCATTGGCGCCAAGTCAATCCATTCCCAGTACGATGTCGAAACCATTCAGCTCAATAGGTAACAGCTCCTCGTGGAATTTGATTCCATTTAAGTCGATGCCGATATTCCTAATGCAATCGCTAACAGGTATGAATTTGCCACTGGCAACTTCTACAGCTAGAGCATTATCAAGTTTTTCTATAGGCAATGCTTGTCTTCCACCAAATTTATGTGACATAGAGGAGTAATTTGCTCCAGAATCAAACAATATATTGGCAGGAAATCCATTTACAAGAAAGGTACCTGAAGCGACGTTCGTTGCATCCTTCGCGAATTCGAGTGTCATCTGGAAAGCTCTGGCTTTTGGATTCGGTGGAACGTTAGGCCTTGATGCCTCCTTCTTCTTCGGGCAGACCCTCGAGATGTGCCCTTCCTTATTAAATCCATAACAAACTTTCTTGTTGAAGGTGTACTCATTGGCATAGTGCCCAGGCTTTCCACACTTAAAACAAGTGACCTCCCCGTCACATTTCCCATGGTGCTTCTTTTTGCACTTTTTACACCATTTCGCTTCGCCTCCTCCTCCTCCTCTTCTTGAACTAGACTTCGAGGATTTACTTTTCTTGTTGGATCTCAAAGATCCATCAAACTTCCTCTTCTCACCCACCTCCGTTCTCTCCAGACCCCTTTCTTTTAACTGGGTCTCAACATTCTTGGCTGCTCAAAAACGGCTGCCTTTAACGTGCTTGCCATTTTGACTGTTGGGCCAAAGTATGATGGTAATCCATTAGAAAATTTCTCTATCTTGGCGAGTTCAGTTGGCACCAAGTAAGGAAATAGCTTCATCTTCTCAGTAAACGCAGTAGCATAGTCATTAATGCTCATTTTCCCCTTCTTCAAGTTGTGGAACTCATTGTTTAGATCGATTAGATCTATCTCGGAGTGGTACTGCGTCTTCAACTGCTCCATGAACGCTTCCCAAGACATCTTCAAAGCTTTTCCTCGTGGCATTGTATCCGCCAACAATTTCCACCAGCTCAAGACTCCGGTCTTCAGTTGTCGAACCGCAAAGATGGATTTCTGCTTATCATTACAGTTGCAACTTGCAAATACCATCTCCATTTCGGAGATCCACTCCATAATCTCCACATGCTTTGGGTTTCCGGAAAGACTTGGTGGTTTGGCACCCAAGAAGTTCTTATACATACGTCCATCTCTGTCGATTTCCCTCCCCGGGTCAATCCTTCTCACCACTGGGGGTTCAACTTGACTGACAGTGCGGCTGTTATTACCTTCTTCAGACTCTCCGTCATTCAGTTTTGGTTGTTCAATAGGCATGAAGGTTTATTTCCGTTATTCAGCAACAGTTGTCTCATTTCTTCCCTCTGTTGAGCCATCATATCCCGAATCATGGCTTGTACTCCAACTATAGTGATTGGCTCTGGTGCAGCTTCTACTATCGGCACCTGCTCAATCACTTGGGGTTGAGGTCCCTAATTCCTGTTTCCATTTGCGTCTCCAGCTCCGCTTCGTATTCTTGCCATTTCGATCTATACACCAAATTAGGTGAATTTAAATCTTTATTCATGATAGACGTATAAATTCTCCTTATCACTCCGAAACGTTACATGCTAGTTCTAATATCGTAATCGAACGCTTAGAATCCTGAACACATAAGGTTTCCAGATCCGGTCGGCAACAGACCATAGATACGCACAAATAATAGCATACAAGGAAAACATAAAGCATTTAGCACATAAAAACATTTTAGGCACCTTTCCTAAAATAAACCAGTGCCCGTGTCAAAAATATGGAAGACACTCATCTCACGATCATCGCTTAGCATTCTAAGTTTAAGTCTAGAAATCCTACAAATTCCTAGTTCGCTTAAACTAATGCTCTGATACCAACTGCGACATCCCCATTTTTACGGCCAGAAAAGACCGATTTCGTTTATGCTTTTTAATAAAATCAGAGTAACTTTTTAAAGAAAAGTGTTACGGAATTTGTTCCCAAAACAAAATATGACAAAAATTTTATCAAAGCAATTCCTAAAGAAATGTATTTTCGATGTCATCGTCAATACAGATCAAAATCATAAACAAACATCATAGGCCACAAAACAAATTTGGCCTCAAAATAATATAGGCCTTACAAGATTCCATTTATTTTCTAGTGGCCTATAAATCCATAATCTCTCGTCAGATCATCCAACTATGCTTTTGCCACTACGTGTAATACAAAAAATTGAGTGGGTCAGGCTGGGGATCCTGATGAGCATATAGGGTTTTCAACCCACAATAAATAAGTTTATTATTTTCAACAATCATTAAACCCGATTACCCGCTCCCGTTATCCTCACCTTACGTCCATAAAGCATCTATTATAAGGGACCTATCCTAAGGAATTTCATCGGGATGGACACTACTCCTAAGGGGATTCCTCAGCCATATATGTTCGTAAGGCAACCATAGGGGGGGATGGAGTACATCGTTGAACACATCGTTCACAAACACCTACAAGTTGCGAGTCTGCTAGCGTTCCACTGGACTTCCTAGAAAAGTCTGTGGTCGTCATCCATACTCCGCTAGATGATTGGATCAATGTCAACATCGAGGCCTCTCATCATTTTATTTCATCACACACCAACTATTTCATCTACCCATGTTTTACCCAACATATTTGTAGATATAAAATACATATACAGTTCAGATTTGGAAAACAAAGTTTAAATCTTTCATACAGCATAGATCTCAAAGTATAAAACATATATATATATATATATATATATATATATATATATATATATATATATATATATATATATATATATATATATATATATATATATATATATATATATAGTTTAGATCTGAAGTGAGAAAGTTTAGATCTAAAGGAAAGAGTTCTTATCTAAAAGAAAAAGTTTCGATCTGAAAGAAAAAGTTTAGATCTGAAGGAAAAAGTTCAGATCTGAGAAGAAAGAGGTTCAGATCTTTCATCCAGCATAGATCTCAAGTAAACAGGTAATATATATACACATAGCACGTAATTTATATAAAATACTTCATATCTATGTGTACGATGAAAGTGAATATACACTCACCTGATAAGGGGTGATTCAGACAGCACTTCGCTTCTTAAAACAATCTTCTTTGACGAAACCAGGAGGTTTGCTTGAAAACCAGGCTCTACGCGGGCAGAGTTTCAAACCGAAAAACTCTTTTTCTCGGAGCCTTCGGGTGCTCCGGGGCTTTATTCCAATGCTAGGGAGGTTCCCTAGGCTTCGGGGGTGTTTTGGAAGTCTAGAGAGAGAGTAGAGTGAGAAAGAAGTGCAGAAAAGTGTGAAAATGAAGGCTAGCCTCGCAGCCCTTTTATAGACCGAAGTTGCTGACTACGCGGGGCGCTCCTGCGAGGTACGCAGGGCGTACCCTCATACACGGCGTGTTGGATCGGAGTTCGTACAACACGTCTCCGAAGTCTGTTGGGTCATAGTGGCCATCTCCGGATCCTAGTCTTCGCGAACGCGGGGCGTCCATTCCTCGTACGCAGCGCGTACCTTGGATCCAGCTCGCAATTTACACCCTCAACTTCTAAAAATCGTAACTTACGCATACAAGCTCCATTTTCGACGTTCTTTATATCCACGCGTAGGTGGGACCGTACTCTACAACTTTTGTTTAGACTCCGTCGGCTAATTTTGAATTTATTTTTAAAAGTTATATTTTTAACAGGTCGGGACAATAAAGTTCGTTAAAATTTCATAACTTCTTCATCTGACGTCCGTTTTCGTCTGTCTTTATACCGTTGAACTATTATTAACAAGACCTTCGATTCTCGTTTAGGTTGTGTTGGTCGAAAACCCTTCGATCTACTATTCGAACTATGGGATGTGTACTGTTAATCCGAAAATTGGAAAAATCAAAACTTCCTCATACGCAGTCAGATTTGGGCGTTCTTTTTATGCACGATCTCGGTTTAACGAATACTACGACTTTCGTTTAAATTGCTAAGGCTAAGAAGCATTGTATCGTAAATTCGCTTTTTACGTCACGCAGTGTCGCGCCGGTTCTGTCGCGAAACTTCGACAAGTCATAACTTCTTAGTTATAACTCAGATTTCGGCGTTCTTTATATCTCCGGAATCCTTGTCACGACCACTACAACTTTCTTCATCAATATCGGGCTTATCTAACATTCTATGTTTGACTCTTATTTTCATTCTTAATTTATTATATCATCAAAATTAAGTATAAAGCACGTAAATTCACATAATTCTCATAATACTCAAATAATTCATCTTCATTACTTCAAAACGAGTTACAATGGTTGACCTAGACTATTACATCATCATTAATGCTTAGCCCAGAAACACGGGTGTTACAAACACACATGAGTCGTAGTTAAAACCACTCCTTCAAAACAATCACAACCTGTGGCCCCTGCCACAGGTCCCATGTTTTCTGAGCAAGGGGTAGTTCCCCCAAGCTCTGAAGCCACAACAGAACCGATACCCACCGCGGGTAAAGGACATTCGGGTATTACTAACGAAGATTGGAATGAGATTCTTGAAAATGCTCAACTCAGGCGTCCTAATCTGACAAGAGATCAAATCGAGTTTTTTCGTTCTCGGAATGAGACACCGAGCTCTTCGCAAAAAAAATCACGGATTCTGAAGTCTATGCTCTTCTACCTGCGTCCGAAAAGCAACCAATCGATGACATTCCTGGTAACACGGATGATATATCATCCAACGATGCTGAGAAGATTCCGAGTGGAGAAGTGCCTGAACCAACGCCAATTTCAGATGAGCCTCCTCGGACCAATGAAGCTACAACAGGAGAAGTTCTCGTCACCAATCCAAATTTGGATGATCCTCCTCATAGTGATAGTGATGATGCTGATGTTCATATTGTGTTTACAAAAACTCAAATCGATCTTTCGAGTCTTATTCCTTCAAGAACTAAATTTCAATTCCTTCAAGCCTCTTCCTCCAAACCACAGATTGATCTCGAATTTCAGTCGTCTTCAGAGGAGATCAATCTTAGATATTGTGATGATGACACAAACAAGGGTCGTGATGTTGAAAAAGGAGCCGATAATTCTGACAATGATGAAGAGCAATCTAAAAGTGAATCCAGTTCGTACATTGGATCTTTTGATGAGATAGAAGATCCTTTTGCTCTTCTCGACATGAAAGAGAAAACTGACAAAGTTGATGCTAAAGTAGAAAACGTTAATGCTCATGTCGGAGCACTTGATTTAAAACTAGATTTGGTTCTCAAATCTCTTTCCGAAATTAAGTCGGCTGCTCCTTCAAAACAAGACCGAGAACAATAGCTTGGTCAACTTATCTCTCTTCGGTTGAAGCACATTCTGGAAGAAGCAGAGAAGAAATATAATGAAAACCTTGATCATCACATCTCTACCACCACCATAACGCTCAAAGTTCATGATGATATGCTTGATGCTGCAAACGAACTCATTAAGCAGACGCATGTCCGACATGAGAAGCAAATTCAAAGGTTAGAGAAGGAGATCCGACCGCAAGATAGCATGAATATGATCATGTAGTAGATACTAATCAAAGTAATTCGGTTTGGCCAACACTTTGTGGACATTCCAAATTACAAGTTTGATGAAGTTCTGCAAAATTTTTAAGATATGGTAGCAAATCTTGAAGACAAAGCTCCGAACGTTGATGCCTATGACAATCTCACCAAGATTGTCAACATAAGCTTTCAAAAAGTGTTTAATAAGCTCAAAGTGCTACAAGAAAATGTTGAACTTGCATCCAATGCCAAGCCCTTGGTTACAATAGGGGGAGAAGGAGCCAGTTCTAGTGGTCTACATCAAAGGCGATGGCCACCAAGACAAGTTTTTGAGCTCCAAGATGAAACCTCTTCTGAAGAAGAAGGAGAAGAAGAAGAAAAGAATGATAATGAAGATAACAATGTTGTTCTTGGTTTTCAAGCTAAAACGATGCAATATTTTGTTGTCAAAGTCATTTTGGAAAAAGAGAAACAAAATGGCATTCATGGACATCCCTCATTGCGAAAGAAACAAGACTTAACATTCAAGCTGCCAGGATGAAAACTCAATTGAAGATCAATGAATTCCGACACCACAAAATGGAAGCTCCACCATCTCATCTGCCAATCATCACTCCCATACACGAAGGATCTCCCACCAAAAAGGATGATGACTTACCTGCTTCGAAACTCACAATACCAATTTTCGGGGTATTCATCACTCCAACTACCCAACAAATCATTCAATATACACCTTGAGGTCCGATCAAGGAAAAAGAAAATGGAATCTCATTTGGTCTGATTAGCCCAATGAAGTCGTCAAAAAGGTCTGAGGGCTAGTCACAGGATAAAATAAATCAAGCCATCACTGAAAGTCTCCAAATTGAAGCTCTAAAGGGTTATCCAACCCTTTTGTTCAGAATCTCACCTCTTTATCCAGAAGGTATATTACACGAACATCACATGGTTCCGTGCATGAGCTACGACATTCCTGCCTTGGATGTGTTGGATAAGATGTCTAAGTCCATAACTTATTTGGTATATACTTGACCCGACCCGGCATGGTCCATTTGGGTTGCACTTCACCCAAACTAGTTATGGATAATTTTATGAGAGTTGTATACTTACGATTTATTAATATATTATAAGTTATAATATATTAATATAAAGTCATGTTACTTAATTAGTTTTAATCTTGAATTAATTATGAATTAATTTAGTGATTAAAAGGAAGACTAATTAAATCATGGGCTATTATATTTATATAGTGTGGGCTAACACTCATTTGGGAATGGGCTAAGCTTATATGGAAGTCCATGGATGATCCATGGAGCTTTTACCCATGGATCCTTGGAAGAGGAAAAGACATGGGTTATTAGGGTTTCACCCTAACCATGTACACTATATAAACAAGCTTATGTTGCATGAAAAAACACTAATGTGTGTGTAAGTGTGGTGGCCAAAATCAAGAGTTAGTATACTCTCTCATACATTTTCCAAGTTTGTGGTGATTTGTGATTTCCATTTGAGGCATTCACATTATTGGTGCTTGGCTCTCAAACTCCAAGGAATCAACAATCAACAAAAGGTATGTAATTCATCTATTTCTTTTATGGTTAAAAGTACCCCATGCCATGCTAGATAGGTTATAAACCTTGGAAAATAATATTTTGCATGTATCTTAGACAAACATAGATCCAAGGTTTAATAGGGTTGCATGTACACTTAGGAAGTGTTAGAATGCTCAAAACCCAACAGTGGTATCAGAGCCTAGGCTTGTTTGTTTGATACTTGATGCAAAATAGTGATAAAAAGTCGATTTTTTGCTGTCTGACTGATGAACTCGCCGAGTCCATGGGGGGACTCGCCGAGTTCATGTGTAAACTCATCCTACTCGCCGAGTAGGTTCGTGCACTCGGCGAGTAGGAGCCTCAGAATGCAGATTTTCGACTTTTGCTGCTGGAAATGGACTAGAAACATTACCCTAAACTGTTTTGGTGTTTTAAAACTTGTTTTAGTTGGTGTAATGGTTGTTCTAATCCATTTACAATAGCTTATATCAAAATTTCATGCTTTGTATGTGTTCATATAATTCTTGAAACTTTGATGATCATGTTCATGTTCTTATGAATTTAGAAGATGATAGGAATTATTTGCTGAATTGTTTAGGATAAATTCTTGATCATTTATGTGTTTTAATGGAGTCCATAATTTGTCCTCAAGTTATGGATATCCAAAGGTCACTTCTTTTAAACACACACTTAAAACACATAAGTTACATGGAAATGAAGAGTCTTCATTTTTATGAACCTTTAATTCATAAGTTATGAAATGAAAAGTTTTGAATAGTTTCGAAACTTGTCCTCAAGTTTTGGAATTTGTAAAGTTACACACACTTTAATATACTTTAATTCCAAACCCTTAGAGTTTTAAAAGTTAAAATTCAACCCTTATACTATTTATAACATTAATGGTTAATTATTATATATATGTATAAGATTAAAGTCGTCTTACCGCTAGTACGCCTCATTCACGAAGCAAGTCTAAAAGGTGGGTATAAGGTTGTTGCCTATAAAATGGCAACTTAATGGGTGTCCACTCTCACCCACCGCTTGCTTGACTGGTGGAGGGTCGTTAGCCGAACGGGTAGGACAAGGACTTATAAATTCTCATTAAAAGTATGATGAATATTACAAAGTAACTAAACCTTTTATAAATTCCCAATCTTAGTTACTTTAGGAAAATGTAAATATGGTGCTAACCCATGAAATTCACACTTTGTACCTTACCAAGTCGTTGGTGGAGCGTGTGTGGTTAACCGGCACACTAACTTGGACTAGTAAGGATCACGAAGGGTGACTTAATGTTTATCATAGATCGGTGGAGCGTGTGTGGTTAACCGACACATTGATTAGGTGATAATATTAAGGGTACCAAGTGAATTTGCATGGTTATTCACACCTTGTTTTGTGATCCTCGGCATCCCAGTCACAAAACTTGAAGGGCACAATCGAGATTGAAACATGCCATTGAAAAGTCCAATGAATCTCAAAAGAATCTAGGAATTTCAAAAACCAATTAAACCTAATAATTCATTTCGTTTTCATGGTGGAAATTGGTGAATCGTCATTCACCTACCTTCAAATATATTATAGCTTAGATTACGGCATCCCTCTTCTAAGTTATAATATATTGTGTTGGATCCTAGCCTTAATATTACATTTGGGTGTATTATTGAGGATTCGATATATCTAATCTAAACTTGTTTTCTTCTTTTCAGATGTCTTCCAACAACAAAGCTTCGGGCTCTAACCCTACTGGCTCCTTTTCCCTCATGAACCTTTGTGGGAGGGTCATCTTTGATGGTTCCAACTTCATGGATTGGATCCGGAACATCAGGATGGTTACTCGTTACGAGGACAAGGAATATGTCCTCGATAAGGAGCTAAAGGAGCTTGATGAGTCCACTGCTACTCCTGAGGAGGTCGCTGAGTATCAGGCACATGAAAGAGATGCCACCAAGGTGGCATGCATCATGATGGCCACCATGACAGCTGAACTCCAAAAGTCCTATGAGGACTATTACCCTTTTGAGATGCATCAGGATCTGATGGAAAGGTACCATCAGAGTGCTCGTCAAGAGCGGTATGAAATAATCTCCTCCATGATCACTACCCGTATGAAGGATAGCGAACCAATCACAAGCCACATGCAGAAAATGCAAAGGTATGTGGACCGTCTAATGAAACTGAATGTGAACTTCCCTGAGGAGTTGGCAATTGATATCATTTTGCACTCCTTGCCATCGTGTTATGATCAATTTCGTATGACATACCACATGAACAAGGAGGAAGTCACACTCAGTAAGCTTCAAGGACTTCTGAAGACTGCCGAAAGTGGTCTTAAGAGTAAGTCGGTTGCTACTCCTACTCCTACTACTACCCCTGTTTTGGCTATCGGGCAAGGCAAAGGGAAAAAGAGGAAGCACCCTTCGAAGGGTACCAAGGGAAAGTCCCTTGAAGGCTCCTCATCTGGAACCAAAGGTGGTTCTATCACTCCTTCTGCCATCCCTAAGGATGCTGAATGCTTCTACTGTCAAAATAAGGGGCACTGGAAGCGAAACTGCCCAAAGTACTTGCAGGATGTTAAGGATGGGAAAGTGGAACCATCCCATGCAGGTATTTACACTATATTGTCTAATAACTCACCATATTCTAATTCTTGGGTTCTTGATACAGGTTGTGGTATTCACATCTGTTGTGACTTGCAGGGCCTAAGAAGAAGTGAGGATGTGGAGCACGGAAAGATAAACTTAATCATGGGGAACAAGAACGTTGCACCTGTTACCAAGATTGGAGTTTATACTTTGTTGCTAGATAGTGGGTTAAAGTTAGATTTGAATAAATGTGTGTACTCGTCTGAAATGGCGAGGAATAATATTTCCTTTCATGCTTTGTACAAACAAGGTTTTACCTTTTCTTTTGATAATGAAGTTGGTAGTATTAATGCTTTCTTTAATAATGTTCTTTATTTTAAAGCATTACCTTGTGATGGTGTGTATGAAGCTGTATCGGTTGTAGATAATTTAGGAAATAATGTATTATGTACTGATTCTTCTACTAGCTTGGATAAAGCATCTTTGTGGCATTGTCTTCTTGGACATGTAAGCAAGAAACGCATAGGCCAGCTCCAAAAGGATGGAGTCTTGGAGTCGTTCGACCTCAAGTCGGATGATAGTTGTGAGTCTTGTCTACTTGGAAAAATGACAAAATCACCCTTCACTGGTACTTGTGCAAGGGGTGAGGGTTTGTTGGACCTTATACATACTGATGTATGTGGACCATTCAAAACCGCCACAAGGGATGCTAATCGCTATTATGTGACTTTTATTGATGATTTTAGTAGATATGGTTATGTCTACTTAATCAAACATAAGTCAGAAACTTTTGAAAGGTTTAAAGAGTTTAAACAGGAAGTAGAAAATCAATTGGGCAGGAACATTAAGATGCTTCGATCCGATCGAGGTGGTGAGTATCTTAGTACTGAGTTCCTCGACTATCTTAAGGAGTGTGGGATTGTCTCACAATTGACACCTCCCAGGACACCACAGCTGAATGGTGTAGCTGAGAGGCGCAATCGAACTTTGTTGGACATGGTTCGCTCTGTGATGAGTCGAGCTTCGCTACCAATCTCTTTTTGGGGGTATGCCTTAGAGACTGCCGCCCACATCCTTAATCTAGTCCCTACAAAGAAGGTTGCCAAAACACCTCATGAGATGTGGACTGGGAAAGTTCCCAATTTGGACCACATCAAGATTTGGGGTTGTGAGGCTTTCGTGAGGCGCGAGACTCATGACAAGCTCGAACCTCGAAGTGAAATGTGTATTTTCATCGGCTACCCACAAAAATACTTTGGTTACCTCTTCTACAGACCCAGTGAGAATGTGGTCTTTGTGGCTAGGAGAGGGGTCTTTCGAGAGAGAGAATTTATAAGCCAAGGAGACAGTGGGAGGCAAATTGACCTTGAAGAAATTCAAGACTCGATTGGTGAAGGAACCTCAGACACTAGCAATCAACTTGAGGAGGAAATTCCTGTTGATCCAGCTGACGAGTCTGTACTTCCGAGGCGTTCCACAAGGGTTAGGAACACACCTGAGTTTTATTATGGATTTCATATTACTACGGAAGGTGATACATTTATCAGTGACAGTATACTAGTAAATCTGGATGAACCTAACAGTGTTAAGGAAGCCATGGCAGGCCCAGAGTCTGCTAAATGGAAGGAGGCTATGGACAGCGAGATACAGTCCATGTATGACAATCAAGTTTGGAACTTGGTTGACAATGTACCAGGCCGTAAGACAGTCGGGTGCAAATGGATCTTCAAGAAGAAGACCGACATGGATGGGAAGGTGCACACTTATAAGGCTCGACTGGTTGCGAAGGGGTTTACTCAGACTCAGGGAATTGATTATGATGAAACCTTTTCACCAGTAGCAAAGATTAAGTCTATTAGGGTTATGCTAGCCATTGCTGCATTTCATGATTATGAAATATGGCAAATGGATGTCAAAACCGCTTTCCTTAACGGAAAGTTGGCTGAGGATGTTTACATGAATCAGCCAGAAGGTTTTGTCAGTGCAGAGTACCCCAATAGAGTGTGCAAGCTTGAGAAATCCATTTATGGATTGAAACAAGCATCTCAAAGTTGGAATCTTTGTTTCGATGAGAAGGTCAAAGAGTTTGGTTTCTCAAGAAGTGAAGATGAGTCCTGCGTGTATGTCAGAGCTAGTGGGAATATAGTTAGTTTTTTGGTACTGTATGTGGATGACATACTACTCATAGGAAATGACATCCCAACCTTGCAGGAGGTTAAGTCCTGGCTTGGGAAGTGCTTTGCTATGAAGGACCTTGGAGAAGCTACCTATATCCTAGGGATAAGGATATTAAGAGAAAGGAGTAAAAGACTAATTAGACTTAGTCAGAGTATCTACTTGGATAAGGTGTTGAAAAGGTTCAACATGCAGAATTCCAAGAAAGGAGAATTACCGATCCAAAGCAATGCCAAACTGAGCAAGGCTCAGAGCCCGAGTACAGAAGATGAGATAGCTGAGATGAGTCGATTACCTTATGCTTCCGCTGTTGGTTCGATCATGTATGCTATGACTTGTATTCGTCCTGATGTGGCCTTCGCTTTGAGCATGGTCAGCAGATATCAGGGGAACCCTGGCAAGGCTCATTGGACTGCGGTAAAGAATATTCTCAAGTACCTGCGGAGGACTAAGGATTGGATCCTTACCCTTGGTGGGAGTGATGCCTTGAGAGTAGTAGGGTATAGTGATGCTAGCTTTCAGACTGATAGGGATAACTTCCGCTCTCAGTCGGGCTGGGTCTTTACCTTAAATGGAGGGGCAATCACTTGGAAGAGTTCCAAACAGGAGACTGTAGCTGATTCGACTTGTGAATCAGAGTACATAGCAGCGAGTGAAGCGGCAAAGGAGGCGATATGGCTGAGGAACTTCATCGGAGACCTTGGAGTTGTACCAGCTATTAAGGAGCCTATGGAGATTTTCTGTGACAGCAATAGTGCGGTTGCCTTAGCCAAGGAACCAAGAGATCATGGCAGATCCCGACACTTTGACAGGATATATCACTTCATAAGACACAAGATAGAAGAGGGACTCCTCGTGGCAAAGAGGGTATCGTCAGATGAGAACCCTGCGGATCCCCTTACGAAGGGACTGACGAGGGTGAAGCATTTGAAGCATGCGAGGCGCATCGGGCTGAGGGACGATATTAGTTTTACAGATTAGATAGCCTTTTTCTGAAACTTGTAAAATGTAATCGACGTTTGATGATGAATAAAATTTGTGATTTATTTATGAGTAAAGTGTTGCTATCATTGTCAATTATTTACTATTGTTTCAGTTTTGCATGTTTTGACTTCCAGAATAATTAATTTATTCAAACTCTCCACAGTCGGTCATATGTCGGAAGTAGGTATGAATCAAGACTGTCATGAATTAGGATTGTAGATGACTAAAGATGTTTAGCCATAGCAATGGTTGCTACAACATTCATGAGTACTCATAAGTTATGAGTATTGGAATAAACCCACGCTCACTTGTATCACTTCATGGAATTTATCTCGAGTGATCGTGAGACGGCAATATCATATAAGTCTTCAAACCTAGAGATATGAGTTGTTACCTATGAGTTGGTTGTGCATTGATTGCACGTAAACGCATCAGTAACTTGATGTTATAAAACGTGCCTTTGTGTGCAATTCAATAAGTAGTAGAACAAGCATATGAGTCGAAGTTTATCTGTTCCTTCTAGAAATAGAAGTGATATTTGGGCCCCTCGATGATTTTGTGTTGACCCATGTACCGGGCCTGGTCAGAACTAAATTGATGTGTTCAGTTAAGTTCTTTGTCAAACAAATCGGAAATCGAGAAACAACTGCTAGACAATAAGTAAGACATTGTTCCATGTATTTGTCCGGCTGATATCATGAGAGCAGAGGATTATATGATCACTTATCTAAAATGGCGCTTCATAGTTCACAAGAGTTTTCGAGAGCTACGATTGCCGGTTGGTTCCTGAAGTAATATAGGCAAATACAGTTATTAGACTTATCCAAGTGGGAGTCTGTTGGATAAGATGTCTAAGTCCATAACTTATTTGGTATATACTTGACCCGACCCGGCATGGTCCATTTGGGTTGCACTTCACCCAAACTAGTTATGGATAATTTTATGAGAGTTGTATACTTACGATTTATTAATATATTATAAGTTATAATATATTAATATAAAGTCATGTTACTTAATTAGTTTTAATCTTGAATTAATTATGAATTAATTTAGTGATTAAAAGGAAGACTAATTAAATCATGGGCTATTATATTTATATAGTGTGGGCTAACACTCATTTGGGAATGGGCTAAGCTTATATGGATGTCCATGGATGATCCATGGAGCTTTTACCCATGGATCCTTGGAAGAGGAAAAGACATGGGTTATTAGGGTTTCACCCTAACCATGTACACTATATAAACAAGCTTATGTTGCATGAAAAAACACTAATATGTGTGTAAGTGTGGTGGCCAAAATCAAGAGTTAGTATACTCTCTCATACATTTTCCAAGTTTGTGGTGATTTGTGATTTCCATTTGAGGCATTCACATTATTGGTGCTTGGCTCTCAAACTCCAAGGAATCAACAATCAACAAAAGGTATGTAATTCATCTAGTTCTTTTATGGTTAAAAGTACCCCATGCCATGCTAGATAGGTTATAAACCTTGGAAAATAATATTTTGCATGTATCTTAGACAAACATAGATCCAAGGTTTAATAGGGTTGCATGTACACTTAGGAAGTGTTAGAATGCTCAAAACCCAACAGGATGCTGATCAACCTGACTTGCCAAGATCTCTATATACAACATTTTATGTCAAGTTTGCTCCTTTACATCTGAATGATGATCAGGAGATTCTCATCCGAATAGAAAGAGAAAGATTGCAAAACCTTCTACTCCACCAACGCTGGTCTTGAAAAAGAAGTCTAGTCCAAGAAAAGAATCAGACACATTAGTGGGTGTGGACAGAAAGTCTTGAGCAAATTCGGACAAGACTACCTTTTGTATAGTTACTTTGTCACTCGGAATTCTCAAAAATCCATTACAATCACAAATGCAGATTTTCCAAAGATCAACCACACGACGTACTCATGATCGTCGCTCATCGCAAAGATAATCAAGACAGTGATACAAGTATTGGATCTTATTGTACAACATTGAAATTTCTGAAAGATTTCATTGCTAAGTTTGTTTGCGCGGATGTTGAATTCGCTCCACTATTCAAGACCGGGAAGCTCCTTGCTTCTGTTGACACTGAATTGGAAGAGATTGATCTACTGAATGAAGGTCCTGTTTCGGAACCAGAACTTGGATATATTTACAAGAGGAAGAATTCATAGAAGAAGGAATTCTTCAGAGCTGGAGAAAAGCAATTGGTTCACACTAGCGTGTTTCAGAAGATCATTGCTAAAACTTCCAAGTCTGATGCTTCCGAACAAATCAGAGAACAGTTGATCAAACAGCTCAAGTGGTGGATCGAAATGAGAAATTGGTTGCAAGCTACATATCTATTTTCTTTTCGAGATCAAGTGTAAAAGCTCATTGATTCCCAAGGTTACTTAGGGGAGAATGTTGGTGCAAAATAAGTGATCCCTTAGCAATCCGAAAGTCCAAACCGAGCTATCAACAATTTTCGATGTGACGATGAAGTGAAGTTTTTCGAGATTGCTATGGTGTTCGAAGTTAATTTATTTCCGATGTAATAGAATGACATGTGTTAGTGGACAAGTACCATTTTGTTATGTATGTTAGTTGTTTGTTAGCATAGTACAACCGACAAGATCAATAACAATGTCAGTGTCAAGCTATTGATCTCCAGTCCATGTGCCTTTTTTGTATTTGTCTTTAGTTCCTCCTTATACTATATGAAGAGTGTCAACCTTGAACCAATGTAACAGTTAGAACTTCACTATTATCAATCAAGAAATATTCAGTCAGCCATTTTCGCTAACATTCTTCTTGTTATTGTTCATTGTTCATTGTTCGTACTTTATTTTATTTATCTTGAGCATTTTGTTGAGTTATCTTCTTCAAGGCTAGAGTGGTTTATCTAGACTTGACTGGAATTGTTATTAGCAACCATTGTCGTTGTTTAACTCAAGGTTCGAGTTCTGAAACCTTGTCCGCGCAATCCTTGTTCTCTTAGGGACGTTACACATTCCTACCAAATACTACTTCTTATTTGATCTTGATTATATATATATGGTGTGGGGTTCATAAAAAAACGAATGAACCCTAGAAACCCTAGATATATATATAAAATACTTTGAGATATCTATTTTTTTACTTTATAAACATTAAAATCACATCTATAGGTATACGTTCCGCTGAAAAAAAATTAAAAATAGATTTTAGAAAAAAATATTATTCAAGTTTCTGTTTTTTCATATATATATATATATATATATATATATATATATATATATATATATATATATATATATATATATATATATATATATATATTTGAGATTTTGATGTTTCAAAACTCAAAAATAATAATAATAATAAATAAAAATAAGTTAAGTCAAAGTTTTTTTTTATGTATTTCTATTGATTTTCTAGGTTTCTACGGTTTTTTTTGTTTATACATTTTTGATAGAATCCTTCCCTATATATATATATATATATATATATATATATATATATATATATATATATATATAAGATCTGGTGAAGACTTTTTAAAGTGAGAACTCGTGAGGACACATTCAAAAAATTGAAAAAAAATCTAAAAAAATACAAATCATAAAATCGAGCATAGTACTACATCGGAGAGAAAAAAATTTGGAAAAAAAATGGATCATTAATGATTCAATTTTTATGATTTATGATTCAATTTTAATGATGCCAAATTTTTTTTCTCCCGGATTTAATACTATGCTCGATTTTATAATTTGTATTTTTTTTAGATTTTTTTTCAAACTTTTAAAGTGTTTTCACGAGTCCTCACCGAAAAAAGAGTAATCAGCGAAACTGGACCCTATATATATATATATATATATATATATATATATATATATATATATATATATATATATATATATATATATATATATATATATATGAAATGGAGAGTTTTAATTCATTTAAATTTTGATAGCAATTAAAGTATTAGCCTATAAGGTGTTATGGTGGTTGGCCCAGTGTTCCCCGAAGGATTTAATTGCTTTATCATCTAACTCTTCGATCCAGCCACACAAAATTGTCAAGAAGAAAATTATATATTATATAGTAATAAGCAGAATAACATGAAAAAATTATATATTAAAAAAAAAAAAGACCCCTTAAATAAATATATGATATTATGATATCAGATTATCTTCTTAGTTTCTCATCCTTGATAATAAATAAAAATAATTTTGCCACTTATCATCATCTTATGCATTAGACACATATCATTTTGTGATAAATTTAGATTAAACTAAGCGAATGCCCGCGCGTTGCGCAGAAACACATATATAGTTGAAATTTTTACAAATATATGTTGTTTTAAATATAACAATAATTTTGTTGTTAAATTTGATATAATAATTCGTATACTAAATTGATATAATATATTGATTATTTGAATTATATGATAATATATACATCTATTATAACTGTAAAATCTCAACCGTTTGAATGACTTTTACGCGTGAGTTACTCATGAATAAAATTAAATATAATATATGGCTTAATATTATTTATAGTTTTTGTTATTGTTAATTAATTTTTTTAAAATTTATTTTCTTAACGTTTTAATTTCTATCATTATAATTATTAAAAACATCATACATTGTTTTTTTTATTTTAAAGGTAACAATATAATCATTTATATAGAATTATTTTTAACTATTGTTATTGTAAATTATTTTAAGTTACTTATTTGAAAACTTTTAACGATTATACAAATATTTTTAGGAAATATTTTAGTTAAATTGATATTATAATTTAGTTTTTGCATTTAACATTACAATTTATCACTTTTAACTATTCACTAGCTATTCATTGAGTTTTTTAAGTGGAACTAAAAGTTATATTTAAGTTGACACTGTAATGTTATATTTAAAGTAACAGTTTAAGTATTTTTCCAAACTGTTCAAAAGTTGTAGCTTTAAATTGATAATGGTTTGCATACAACAACATATTAAATCTAATAAATTAAGTATAATATGTTACAAGTTAAAGACGTAACTTTATAAGTAGAAGTAAAGATATTATTTTAATATTGAAATTTAGTTTATTTATAATTATACTTTAGGTTTGATATTTATTTAACCTTATTAACCAACTTATAATCATTATTAGAAAGACACTACAATTTATCACTTTTAACTATTTACAAAATATTATTTGGGTTGTTTAAGTTAAACTAAAATTTATATTTAAGTTGGTCCTGCAATGTTATATTCAAATTTATAATTTAAATATTTTATACAAATTTTTCAAAAGTTGTAGCTTTAAAATGATAATGGTTTACATCCAACAATATACTAAAACTAATAAATTAAATATAATATGTAAAAAGTTAAAAAAACTTAACTTTATAAGTAGAAGTAAAGATATTCTTTTAATATTGAAATTTAGTTTATATATAATTACACTTTAGGTTTGATATTTATTTAATCTTATTAACCAACCTATAATCATTATTAGAAAGAAATTGAAAAGTCATGGAAGTTTCAAATGATTGTGGTGAAAAAGTCATGGAAGTTTCAAATGATTGTGGTGAAAGGAAAATGCATGTGAGTTTCAAATGAATGTGGTGAAAGAAAAAATGTTTCCTTTAGAATATAGTATGATGATATGATGATTATATTTATGTATCATTTTGTGATTTTTTCTATTTTATTAAATTTTATATAATACTTAAATGTAATAAATATAATAATAAATGTATATCAAATTCATTAATGCAACTTTCCTTACAATTTATAAATTTCTAAATTGAATTCAACTATTTTAATTGTTTATTTATTCAAATTATTAGTTTAAATTTAAAAGATAAATAAAAACTCCAATTTTAATAATTAATATTTTACTTTTTTTTCTTATAAATTTAAATTTTCTAAATTGTTACATATTTATGTTTGTTTATTTTTTAAATAAACTCATGTAATACATGTGTATCACAACTTGTTTCCTTATAATCACGTAAAACATTATATATTCTTTTAATCAATACATAAAGTGTTCAATACGATTTAGTTATTCAGTAATCTTAGTGTTCTTTGTGTTTTCACTTTTTAAATTAAGCTCTATATAAAAAAAAGTTGTTACTCAGATTTATTTTATTAATAGTTTAATGTATGTACTAATTTTTCATCTAATACACCCAAAATGATATTGAATGATGAAAGTTTAATATATTATTGAGAAAAATATTATTAACTTGCATATGCAAGTGATTGTAACTTGTAATTAATATATATATATATATATATATATATATATATATATATATATATATATATATATATATATATATATATATATTCACATGTTCTAAATATATGTTTTCTTTTTCAATTTTGTAAGCTTTTGTCATTTGAGCCATAACCAATTCACATGTAGAGTCCGGTGTAAATTTTATATATATATATATATATATATATATATATATATATATATATATATATATATATATATACTTGTGCATATTGTAAATGTCCCAAAAACTCAAATAAAATTTACATTTTTCAACCATCAAAATCGTACAAACATTTGTTAAAAACCAATCGTAATAAAAAGATATGTCTCAATCATCAGAGTATACTAATAATTAATGTGAAAAAAGCCATCAAGGGGTGTTGTGCAGTCAAGCCAAGCCCTTCCCTTTGGAACTGTAAGTACTTGAAAATGTTTAAACCAAAAAGTTGTAAGCACAAAGCGTAGTGATTTCCCGAAAATACCACATACGATACATTTCAGTAGGCCAAGCCCAACGTGAAAGTTATGATCCAACCATAGTCTTACAGACACTCCCAGATTACAGCCCAGTCGTAACCTTTCTGCCATGATCCAACCATGGTCTTCTATGCAAGTCACAAAGACAAACAAGTGTTGTGATCCAACCACAGTCTTTCATACAAGTGTTGTGATACAACCACGGTCTTTCATACATATATTGTGATCTAACCACAGTCTTTCATACAGGTACTGTGATCCAACCACAATTTCGTTCAAATCTATTGTCACGTCGTGATGACCGTGCCACCATGTCATGACAGCGTCCATAAAAAATAATTGATGAATCAGCCTCGTCACATCGTGACACCTATGTGGTCACATCGTGAGAATCGCACTAAGGCAGCTTAATGCATTAAGCCCCTTATCCATTAAGCCATCCATAGTAACTTCTTAGAAGGCTTCCTAACATCTAATACCACTTAAAGATCTATGCTTTTCAGCCATGCATGCCTATTGTGAGTCTAAAGCTCAAACTATGTCAAAAATGGAGAAACATCACCAAGGATCTCATGCATGTGTTCAATACACTAGCAAAGTCTAGATCTGAACTATATTTTCATTAAGGGACCACAGGGACCTATAAAGTTGCCAACATTATGGAATCCCATAATTTCAACTTGCTCAAACTTGAAGATAAAGGGACAAAAACTTAGATCTAGTAACCTATAACAATAAAGTTTGGATCTTGAACACATACAAAGGTCCAGAGGTGCCCAAATGAATTCCCAAAGATTGCCAAGATTTTGACAACTCCACAAAAGCCTTCTTCTTCCTTCAAAAGCAACCAAAAGCACCAAAATGAGGTCATAAATTGAGAAGAGTGTATTAGGGTTTGCTTCAAGGTTCTTGAGGGTGATGGAGGTTGGAAATGATGCCTTAAATTAGAGGTTAGAGGTTTAATTATAAGGGAAACCCTAAAACTCATGGGCTTGGGCTGCAACTATTGTCATGTCGAGACCATACTCTTATCACTTCGTGACATCCATCCAAAAATACATTCACACACTTGGTATGTCACGTCATGATAACATGCTTGTCACGTCGTGACATATGGTTTTCCCTCAAAACCATGCCTTTGACTCCTATATGCTATACACTGATCCATTCCAGGAGATGGGTGTTACAACTCTCCTCCACTTAAATTAGATTTCATCCTTAAAATCATTCCTTACAACTTACTCTACTACACCAGTTGACTCCGTCTAAACTACCTGAACCCAAAACAGTACTGAAAATCATCTAACACAGACGACCACCTTCTGATACTGCTAACGAACCCAATCTTAGCAGAAATCATGCGTTTTGACGAAAAAACGAACATTAACACGCTACACTTAACCAAAAAAGAGAAGGTGTAACTAATTTGCCCAAAATATGGAAAACCTATGCTACACCCTACTTCCAAACAGATAGAACCAATCAAACTGCATCCATGATGACCCCAATGCACAACCCGAGCCGACCCAATGTCTCTCTATACCTGCATCGTCTTACTGATAACTGGAAAATAGACTCCATGACTATTCACCGATACCGGCAACCTTGCACTCAAATACAAAGGAGACTTCCAACACGGGTCCCAACCATTGGTGATATATCAACATATACATCACATTTTGCTGACCAAAAGTTTGCATATTCAATCTATCTGAGATCTCCCTGGTTTTGTGTTGTCCCACTAATAAACAGGAATACAAAATCCCCGGCCGATTGTTTAAACTGACAACCCCACACACGATCACACCTAGAGACTCCAACCAAGAGTCCAACTGACAAAGACTATTCTAGCCTATTTGTCAACACGGGTCCAACAATATACTTCCCAATCCGGGAACCCATCAGTCCAAACTATAGAAATTGATGTGCACAAAAGTACCCACTAATTTTATAATTTATAACCTAACTAACTTAACTAACTAAAATGCACCTAGGCAGTGTACCTAGTCGAATTATAGAATAGTTGGGTAAGTCGGGTGTTGATCACAGGGAACGGTGTTAACTAATTAATCTACTTACTACTAAATTAATCTAATTATTAACAGCTTAAAAGGGTTTTATCTGATTTTACAAGATCAGACGAACTTTACTCAAATTCAATCAATTACTAAAAACACTTATGTTAGTTCGAATCCACTTTCCCTCAATGGTTTATAATTTAGCTATGACAATTACTGTTGGTACCAATTAAGATAGTATTAGCAATTTAGTTCTAAATCTACTAACTTTAATTGATTCATGTAAGTCTATGTATGGTCACACAATAGTTAACACAGAATCAATCATTGAATAAGATTGGAGCCATGTAAGATTGATTAATCAAAACACAATTACAGTCATAATATGAGTTCTGTAGCACAACTTAATTCAATGATTCAATTACTTATCTAAGATTGGTTTGATCTTAGCTCTAATAAACTAGTGTTCACTGAATTATTAGGTATTCAAATTCATGCAGATTTGTATTCACTAACTACACAGAACAAGGATGTAAAGCAATCAAATATTAAATTAAACATGCCAGTTAAAATCAATCAACACAAGCATATTACCAACAAGTAAAGTCAAATCTCATGCATCAAAACCATGAGTTCCAGCTTCATCTAGCTAACAGAAGCAGCTAGATTTAGCTGGACATACTAGCAAATAAACAAGCATAAATCAAAGTATAAGACATGTTCAAGTATCAACAATTAAACTAATTATGAACCTCTACTCTTTTGGTGTTGAAAACCTTCTTCCAAGACTTTTCTTCTGCTGAAACTCGTCTTCTGAAACCCTTTTCTCTGGCCAAAAACTTCTCAAGTCGTAATGAGCAAGAGAATTTATAGTATCTGATTTTACCGAGTTCACATCGTGAACCATAAGGATTCACGTCGTGAATGCGAGTTTTCCGTATTCGACAAGGACTCTTTCACCCGGATGTATATCTTCTGGAACACTCTGCTCACGTCGTGAACATCTAATTACTCACGTCGTGAGTACGTCTTTTTGCTGAGTTTTTCATCCTTCTTCCCTTCAAGCCTCCAAAGTTCCAAATATTGTCAGTTCTAGTCCCTCTCTTCGAGAATGCTTTACTTTGGCTGTAAATAACAATTTATCCTTATAAGTACCATTATTCTATGCAAATAACCAAAATATTAATAAAAATGCAAATAAATATTGCCTAAAAATATGTATAAATATGGCAATATCAAAATACCCCACACTTGTTCTTTGCTTGCCCTCAAGCAAATCTAATTATTAATTCAAACCTTGATCACAAATATCACATAGAACAATCCAACCCAAACTTAGCCATTATGCCAAGACCTCAACGCATGCATTTGTGTCTAAAATTTTTCCTAAGTAACCCCCCTCAATTCTAAATACTCACAATCCTCATAAACACTTACCCACTTCTTTTGAACAATGCTCATTTTATGCAACCCTCCGAATCCATCCTCAGAACGCTCTCTAACCTCAAGGTATTTTTGTAAAGCCACCCAAGCATACATAAACTAGAGAATTACAACTTTTAGAAGATACCACATATGGAGCTCTTGAATTCTTCACTTCTTGATATTTTGATCTTTGATTTCTTTGAATTCACCAACTTTTATGTTTGATTTTGATATCTTCAACTTTTGAAACTTCAGAATTTTCGATCTTTGATCTTCATACTTTGATACTTTTATGCTCCAAAAATTCTTCAAGTGTTCACTTTTTGGTAATTTCTCTCTCTTTTTTTACATGTACTCACTTTTTTATATCACTCAAAAACCTACATGCTTAAGCAGGGGCGCTTTACTTTAACCCTTATTGGTTAAGATATTAGTCTATGTGCAATGACTATATAAGCTTTCCTGGATACATTTCAGGTTTAGGCTGCTAAACATATCATATCCCTCAAACTAAGCGAGGTTATATTTTTGTCCCATGATTTCACTAGAATAAAGGAGGCCACAAATGCACTATAACGTATTTTGGCTCAACTAAACATTTGAGCTCTTATCAGATCATCCCAATGCAACACTAGCAACTTAAGTTCAAATTATTATTACTAGAACTAATATTAGATTATTATTTCAAACCTATGAAAATTTTTAAATTCCCTAAGATTTCTAGCAATTTACTAATTTACTTTTTCGACCTCCTACCCCACACTTATTACATACAATGCCCTGGGATAGTGGTGTGATCGAACTCCATAAGTGTGGACAAAATGCGCATCTCGAATGTGGAACTTCTTTGAAATAGGAACTTGAATCTTGATCATTGCGAAAGATGTAATAAGCGTCAATAAAATATGGAATCAAGATTTCAAACTTCAACAAAGGTGGTGTAAATCTCCAAGCAAGAAGAATAATGTGGGAAAGCATACGCCACATTAAATGGTAAAGAAACCAAGCCAAAATAATCTTCATAACAATCCCAAGAAGAAAAAGTGGTGACCCATGTAGTAACATGCATCAATGGGCTTCATTCTTGTGGATCTACATGATTCACGTTGTGAATTATATGAAGGACCAAGACGTGAAATCGAGAAAACGTAGAAAGTAGAAACCCGTGAAAACTTGACTCACGACGTGAATTTTAGGGAGTCACGACATGAGTACTGGACATACAGAAAACTGTTCTGTCTTTACCTCTTAACTTCAAACAAATGTCTTAATTGATTAAGACATTGATTTTATGACTCTTCTCTACACTAATCCTCTTTCTTGACTCACCCCACACTTATTTTTAATTGTGGGTCTCGATTCTTAACTTCTTAGACTCTAACGACACTTGTCTAAACGAACACGACTCTTGACTCGACTTTACTCCCTTCCCAAAACTCCTTAGCAAGCTGTAATCAAACAACCAAAAGAACATAAAAGTAACATAATAATAAACCAACAAGTGTTTCAAAGTTTTCAAACAAATTAAAACCAAATAAACAAAAACTAAAAACTAAATAAAATTAAATCAATCATCCTCATCAGCATGTGCTCCACTTGTACCTGCTCCATCTCCTCCTTGGTTTCTATATTCACGCCACCGAGGGCAAATCGGGTAATGATTCCCCAAATGAGGAGGTTGCTCAACATGGAAATGTCGGATCATATTTTCCATTGTACCCCCAATCCAATTCACGCTTAACGAAAGTTGATCAAAATAGCCTGTCATATCACCCCCAAAATGTGGTCCTCCAATGGGTGCTTGTTGGTGCACCGGTTGTCCTCGTTCACCTCTCCCTCTCACATTCCTTCGCCTTGGCCGTGGTTGTGGATGCTGCTCGGGTTGTTCACCCGACTGGTCACCACCCTCATCATCTGATGCCAAAATACCTCAGTGAGATCCAAAGTTTTGAACAACCCGTATTGTCTCCAAATAACCCATGCTAAACTCATTCCCATCCATGCAAGTCATGGAACGAGTGATATCAGGAACAAGCAAACCATACGATCAGGCCAAACGTGTAATGAATTGCCCTCCACAGATAGGGCTCCCAGGACGAGAACTAGCAGCAGAATCAGCCAGAAAGCATGCCAAAAAGTAAGGAATGTTGCAACACACTCCCGGCTGTAAGATACACCATAAGAAAAACAGATTCTGCTTCGTTACTTTATCCCCATGCCTCCTGTGGTTGATGGAAAACGTAATAAATCGGTGGAGTAATCGGTGGATAAGGGACCGAATGCTGCTCTCCGGTGATACCCCGGAGTTAAACACTCCGGAAGCAATGTTGTGCCAGAAATTAAACCCCGTAACACCATCTGTATAACTTCTGACCGCCTCCCTCAAGAACATGCCAAACTCAGGAGTCATTGCCTCTTGGGGGTTATATATCTCCACCCTCCAAGAAAACTCCACAAGGCTGCATTCATGGTACTCTCCCCCGAGACGGAATACCAAAGCTTGCTGATAATGAGGGTCTTGGACATTCTCGTGGAATGTCACTGTCGAGAAGAACTCCACACAGAATTCCTTATAAAGCTTCTCTTGAATGCGGAAAAGATTAAGCCACCCCGAACAAGTAAACGAAAAACCATCTCCCAAAAATATTTTTGTGAGATACTGGGACATTCGATCAACAAGCCCAACCTCCCTTAACCTTGCCCAATTAATTGTAGTGGCAACATCAATCTCACGGTTGTAAAGCCACCCCAAACGGTTGATCCAGCGGGTCAAAATGTCTTGGGACATTATTGTTGGGAAATTGTAGAACGGATGTAAACTCGACACCCGTGTCGGAATTTCTCTCCTGGGAGCCATTGCTGCAAAAATAATCATAAAACACAGCCAACAAAAACATCCCAAAATATTAGAATTAAACAGAATAGGAAATGTCAAGTCCTAGGATTCACGTCGTGAATCCCTAAGAATTCACGTCGTGAGTTCGTAATCGAAGTCAGAATTGGTCAAGGCAGAAATCAAATCGGGCCAACAATGTGAATGGGGTTTACTCCTAGGGCGATTTCAAACTCATTACAAACACATGCAGCAAGAAATTAACAGATTTAGGGTATCGATTTTTAAGATTCAAGAGAAATACAAACCCTAACCCCTAAATCTAGTAAATAAGTCAACAATAAACAATGTGAAGAAGATTAATTTACCTAGAATGGTGAATTACGTAAGCACAAGAAGAATATGAGGAATGTCGGCCGCAATCGCGAAGAGGGGGACCAGAGGGAACACGTTCACTTCTTGGGAGATAAAGAAATGAACAAGGTGAAATGGGTTCTGTCTTAAATCTGTGGTCCCGTGTGTTTCAGGATTCACGCCGTGAATTCTAACTGGTTCACGTCGTGAGTCCGGTCTGGGCTATACAAATGGGCCATTCAATTTAAAGATTAAGTGGGCTGGACTACTATCAGGCTAATGAATTGGGTAATATATCGGCCTAAAAAGGAATCTGTAAGTTATACTAGACTCACGTCGTGAACCATAATGATTCACACCGTGAGTTCGTCTGTTTCTCAAAAATTAAATTGTAATTAATTATTACCACTTAATTAAACTGACCCCAATCTAAGTGCTATATTATGTATAAAGTGATTTGGATGATACGATCGATTTCCCTAAAACTAAAAATGCAAAAACTAAAAAGAAAAATAAAGAAAACGCAAACCAAACTCGGGTTGCCTCCCGAGAAGCGCTTCTTTTTTAGGAGTCTTGAGCTGGACTCCGTGCCTCCTACGTTGAATCTTCAAATGAGTCCACCACCTGGATCTTTTGCTCCTTCCATCGCCTCTTGTATGCTTGGACTCGTCTAATGTATGCCTTCTTTGAGTTTTCATTTTTAGCCTTGACTTTGTCTCCATCGAGCTTGCGTTTTATCCCTTTAGTCTCTAATTTGTCTTCACACTTAAGCTCCATAGTATCCTTCTCTTCCTTCACCACTGGACTAGTCACCTTGGAAGTTACCTCATCTTTGCCATCATCACTCGATATTTCATCACTTTCCTCACTTATCAAAGATGTTGATTTTGTGTAAGCAATGACTTCAACGAAAAATGGAACGGATGCTCTTGGTTTAGTGCGTTTGACTTGATTAATTGTCTTGATTTCTTCCTCCATAATCTTTTCTAATTCTTCAAGTTCATTATCTTCATCAATATTGAACACTTCACCTTTAACATCATGTCCTTGAAATCCATCTTGTATTCCAAAATCTTCCTTATCATCACAAACCCTTAGTGTAAGCTTAGATTCACGAACATCAACTATAGCGCAAGCAGTATTTAGCAAAGGGCGACCAAGAATGATTGGGATATTTGCATCCTCTTTCATATCCATAATTACAAAATCAACTGGGAAAACAAACTTCCCAATTTTAACAAGGATGTCTTCTATAATTCCTCTTGGATGCGTCACCGAACGATTGGCCATGTGGATGGTCATTTTTGTTGCCTTCATTTTCTGAATATTTAGCTTTTGGTAGAACGAAAAAGTCATCAAATTTATGCTAGCCCCGGAATCGGATAAAGCATAAGTTTTCAAATTGTTACCAAACTCACATGGAAGAGTGAGGCGTCCCAGATCTCCCATCTTCTTAGGCAACTCTCCCAATACAGCCCTTGAACTTTTCTCACTAAGAATCACTTGAGAATTCTTCTTTAATTCATGTCGAGTGTCTATTAGATCTTGTAGGAACTTCGCGTATTCTGGAATTTTTGATAATGAATTAATAAAAAGGAGTATTAATAGGAATACCCTTTATTTGTTGAATAAACTCCAGATGTTCCCTTTCCGGTGGACTAAGATTAGCTCGGGACGGGAATGGCAAAGGCGGTTTATAAGCTGGAACAGATACAAAAATTTTCTGTTCAGACCGGGTCCACGATGTGAGCATAGCGGGCTCATGACGTGAACTGGGTATTCCAGCAGATTCTTCATGTTCGAGTTTCGGCTTCTTCGGCTTTGGGTCGGGCTGCTTTGGTTCCACTTCTAGTGCCTCCAAAAATTCAGAGATTGCCTCTTCTTTAGTATCAATAGCCATAACATGAGGTTGAGCTTTCTTTTTGGGAAGTTGTGGAGATAATTTGTTATTCACCAAAGTAGTGAGTTGACCAACTTGGACTTCTAAACTATGAATCGATGCTTGATGATTTCTTAATGAAGCTTGCTGGTCAATCATCATTTTGTGTTGTTCTTTCATCATATTCATGTGTTCCTTTAGCACTGCATCGGTTTCATCATGTCTTCTCTCGGATGCTTCCATAAATCGGGTCAACATGTTTTCCAAGTCTACTTTCTTTTCGGCTGGTGTTTGCTCTTTTTGATAGAAGCCTCGGCCTGTCTGCTTAAATTTCTCTTCCTTTTGCTTCTTGTATTCATCATATGGCAGCCACTCTTTGTTTGGTTTTCTCCAATCCTCATCATACTTATCCCCACTCGAGTAGCAAACTTGAGCCCTTTTGTTCCCATACTCATCCAAGTTACAATCTTTAGTCAAGTGTGGTCCATTACATTGTTCACACCCAACTTTAATTGCATGAATTGATTGGTCCATTTGTGTCAATCTTCGGTCCATAGTATTGAGCATCGCCATCATAGCAGCCATTTCTTCAGAATGCGTACCCCCACTACCTTTTGCTCCATCTTGTCTTGGGTTGTGGTACTCACGAGAGTGTCTTGCGAATTCTTCAACTAACTCCTTGACCTCCCTTGGATTCTTCTTTGTCAATGGCCCTTGAGAGTCAAGGAGTTGTCTTGTCATAACATTGACCCCATCGTAGAAAATAGACATTTCTTGTTGAACATTTAGATCATGTTGAGGACAATTCCTTAACAATCCCTTGTAGCGCTCCCAAGCTTCGTATAGTGACTCCCCCGGCTGTTGCTCAAAGTTGGCTATTGCCTTCTTGAGTTTAGCTATTTTGGAAGGTGGGCAAAACTGATCTAGGAATTTCTCACGCATTTGAGCCCAAGTAGTGATTGTACCAGGAGGAAGTGCTTTCAACCAGTCTTTTGCAGCTCCTTTGAAAGTGACTGGTAGCATCCTTAGTAATATGGTGTCTCTATTAACATTCGGGACATTCAAATAGTCAGCAATGTCGTTGACTTCATCTAGATGCTTAAATGCATCTTCATGATCCTTCCCATAAAATGGGATACCCTTTAGTGCAGTGAGGATATGTCCCTTCAGCTCGAATGTGGCAGTGGCAGGTATCGCTGGTTGTACTAAACTTGGACCAACATCTTCACGAATTCGCTTCTTGTAAGCTCCCATTGACATTTCTTCAATGTTTGCCATCTCGTTTCTTGGATCGTTCTCGAGTTCACTCGTATAAAGTCCAAACTCAGTCTCGGAGTCGTACTCGGATTCGGTTGGGAAAGGTATTTGATCTAAGTTTTCAACTTTGCTCTTGTCATTTGAAGATGAACTTGACTCTCCCGTTTTCTTCCCCGACTTCTTTGAGAACACTGACTTGAGTTCTTGTAAGGGTGTCTTCTTTGGTGTTTGATCTTCCTTTACGTTCTTATCTTTCTTTTTGTGAAGAGTTGACTCTGGATATTCAAGTGGTGGCACCAAAGGTGTATTGGACCCTCTGGTCATGTACTCCTGAAAAAATAAACAAAATAAAAACGTAAAACTGAACTAAAATAGAAAAGCAAACTAAAAACAAAGAGAACTAGGTTCACAGGATTCACGTCGTGAGTTCTGTAATGTAGAAAAATTTTGAAACTGAAAAAAAAATAACTCTTTGCAGGTTTTACCCCACAAAAAGGATCGATTAATTTAATGCAAATAAATTAGCAATTACTAAGCCGTTCCCCGGTAACGGCGCCAAAAACTTGATGTGCACAAAAGTACCCACTAATTTTATAATTTATAACCTAACTAACTTAACTAACTAAAATGCACCTAGGCAGTGTACCTAGTCGAATTATAGAATAGTTGGGTAAGTCGGGTGTCGATCACAGGGAACGGTGTTAACAAATTAATCTACTTACTACTAAATTAATCTAATTATTAACAGCTTAAAAGGGTTTTATCTGATTTTACAAGATCAAACGAACTTTACTCAAATTCAATCAATTACTAAAAACACTTCTGTTAGTTCGAATCCACTTTCCCTCAATGGTTTATAATTTAGCTATGACAATTACTGTTGGTACCAATTAAGATAATATTAGCAATTTAGTTCTAAATCTACTAACTTTAATTGATTCGTGTAAGTCTATGTATGGTCGCACAATAGTTAACACAGAATCAATCATTGAATAAGATTAGAGCCATGTAAGATTGATTAATCAAAACACAATTACAGTCATAATATGAGTTCTCTAGCACAACTTAATTCAATGATTCAATTACTTATCTAAGATTGGTTTGATCTTAGCTCTAATAAACTAGTGTTCACTGAATTATTAGGTATTCAAATTCATGCAGATTTGTATTCACTAACTACACAGAACAAGGATGTAAAGCAATCAAATATTAAATTAAACATGCTAGGTAAAATCAATCAACACAAGCATATTACCAACAAGTAAAGTCAAATCTAATACATCAAAACCATGAGTTCCAGCTTCATCTAGCTAACAGAAGCAGCTAGATTTAGCTGGATATACTAGCAAATAAAAAAGTTGAAAACCTTCTACTCTTTTGGTGTTGAAAACCTTCTTCCAAGACTTTTCTTCTGCTGAAATTCGTCTTCTGAAACCCTTTTCTCCGGCCAAAAACTTCTCAAGTCGTAATGAGCAAGAGAATTTATAGTATCTGATTTTACCGAGTTCACGTCGTGAACCATAAGGATTCACGTCGTGAATGCGAGTTTTCCGTATTCGACAAGGACTCTTTCACCCGGATGTATATCTTCTGGAACACTCTGCTCACGTCGTGAACATCTAATTACTCACGTCGTGAGTGCGTCTTTTTGCTGAGTTTTTCATCCTTCTTCCCGTCAAGCCTCCAAAGTTCCAAATATTATCAGTTCTAGTCCCTCTCTTCGAGAATGCTTTACTTTGGCTGCAAATAATAATTTATCCTTATAAGTACCATTATTCTATTCAAATAACCAAAATATTAATAAAAATATAAACAAATATTGCCTAAAAATATGTATAAATATGGCAATATCAGAAACCAATAAAGCATGCATAATGAATTCTCCGAACATCCCTATCATGGATTTCAACAAATTTCCATACATAATTCCCGACCAAAAGACCTCGAATATGCACTTAACTTCCCGTAAAGTCATCATTAACCCACTGCTCATACGATCATAATAATGGTCAATCCATGAATCTCGCGTTGCATCCAAAATCCCATGCCAGCTCAGGTGTTTAGCTACCAGACAAAATCATTTAAGTCATTTAAAACGAACTTCCAGATCCAAATTTTCAAGATAAATACATAACATTGGTAACCAAACTCCTCCTAAACAGCCCACAAGCAAACGGGGGTGGGGGGTCCAAAAATGCCAACACTCAACAAGTGACTTCAGCTGCACAACTAAGACTTTCATCAAAACAAAATTTTTCTATCCACACGATCCAAACCAGCTGGTTACTGATCCTCCTGACCCCTAAATTGTTCTAACACCCAAACATGCCAAATACTAATGATCTGAGACCAACGAGTCTCAAACATATGACTACCGGGTCCTACCCACAAGAATCATATACCCACTGGTTCACGATACATCGTGACACCATCTATCCACTAGAATGAAAAGATCATGGAACACACTGATTTTGCCATCATTCCATCACTGGCCTGGAGACTCATGACCAGCACCACTTGTAGGAAATCAGACAACATCCATTTCAACACTTACCAAAACCACAAAAGATATATCATCCTATAACACGCAACCCTTCCACAGTACAAGCTGCCATCAACGCATTAACCGACAAACCATGCCAGAAAGTCGGACAAAGTATTCTAATGCTATCCTACTCGGTCCACATACACCCCTCACAACATTATTTAAGGAAATGCCAACCTTTCACTCTCTAGGAGAAAACGCAATTCTTAAGAGGTAGACTGTGTCCATTCTTTATCAGAACCTTACCCAAAGGGTGGAGTACCGACGGATATATCGGGTGACGAACCTCAACCGTTAACAGAAATGTCTTGATGAACAACCAAAATAAGATGCCACACCTAAATTTAAACTAAACAGATCCCACTAATGCCCAACGAACCCGTTTATATTTCCAAATTCGGAGAAAATTCCAAAATTATCTAGAAATGTTGTCAGAAACCTGATTAGATCAACCTGAATACCAACCCTGTCGACACACTATGCCTAAATCGAATTCTGCATAGTTCCATGGTCACACCCGAAAAACTGAACAACACGCTTTGCCTTCCGAACTTCCAATAACCAATGACATATGCCAAAACTCGAGCCTACAAGAGACAATGATCCCACAACCAAACAATCAAGAGTACACATATACAGAGACCATGATATACGTCTTATAAAAGTTGACGAAGGGTTGACACATAGATTACACCTTCTACTACTCCTTGGAGACCCTCGTACAACTCCCAAATGCCAATGAGGAATGAACTGACCAATAGATCGGAAATGGGTCAAAAATTAAACCTAATGATCCACCCAGTACTGAACAAATCCCATGCGAAAAGTACATTCACCAAACCCTAGAGTTGTTTGATAGATCGACTACCATTCTTCACCTACTTTAGATAGCGGTTGGTACGGAGAGCTAACCAACCCTACAACTGACATTCAATCTCAGCGGAAAAAGCACTTCAAAACCTAATCATTGGTGTCTCAGAGGGGGACAATTGGCCACAACGATATCTTCGCCTAATAATTCCTGATATGAGGACAACACGCATAACCCGACAACAACTATTATTGTACTCGCAGTCTGACCAATACTTAACTACTTCGCTATCATGAAATATTCTGAAGAATCCTTGGAAATGCGATGAGAACCCTCCCAAATTAGAGCACCAAGATGGTAGCCCACCATCCTCCTTTCATGTCGTAGTAATCCCGAATCCAAAATTCGGCATACTGGCACTAGAACTTCCTCGGATCCATTGTACCGAAACCATACAAAAATCAAATCGGTTGGTGATTCTTCAATCTGAATTCCTAGTTCTCCCCCACTTAGGGTTCAAACTATCATTGGCTGACATCCTTAGACTGGTTCAACCAGATATACTCCAATCATGACTCTCGGTATGCGAAATGGCATATGATGATCCTTCGAATAGCAACCAGACAACCATAAAGAAACCTTGAACCTTAGGTTGAGACTTAAACACTCCAAATATTACATCTCACACACATAATCACATAATCAAGAACATAAACAATGAAACCAGAAAGAAAAAGAATACGATACATACCCGCGAGCCTTTTCTATGCCCTCGCGACCATCAGTAATCCTCCTTCAGCTGAAAAGCTCGACTCCACCCTCTCGGAGCCTCCTCCATGCCCTCGCGGCCATCAGTAATCCTCAGTATATTTGGAGCAGGTGTCCTCGGTGCTCTACTCATTAGTGTTGTGCAGTCAGCCTTCTTGTGGCTCGACTGATTGCAGTGAAAACAAATCGAACTCCATCCTAAAGGCCAATCCCTGCTGATATGACCAATATCACCACACTTGTAACAACCTAAACCTCTTTCTCGACACGCTCCATTATGCGGTTTCCCGCACTTGTCGTAATGGCCCAGACCCTATTGGACTCTAGCTTGTGAATCGAAAGTCATGGGCTTCTTAGCTGAATCCTCTGCTGTCTGAACCAAAACTAGCTTCCGATTCGAGTGAAGCTCTATCTCAATCTCCCGTTCCCGGGCTCTGGCAATCAGATCTTCTAAGGTTTTGCAACTCGATAGGCTCACCGAATCCCGAATGGAAAGGCTTTGTGCCCTAATCTGACCAGCCACAATCTCTACACGAAAAGCCCCTAATCAATCGTCTAGCAGCTCCATGATCCCCTTCTTGATGGTGCCAAACATCATAGAAGTCGCATCCAAAATATTACGAGTGACCTCTGACATAATGAGCTTGTGTATCCTCTCATCAATCAGCTCAGCTCCAGAGCCCGAGCCTGAACCAGAACCAAAACATTCTCCTTGAGTGCTCACCACCATACTGAAGTACCAACATATAAACGATCAAAATATACTTGAGGGAACTCTCACACTACAAGCCCCTTAGAATCTCCGTGATTTTCCTTGATTTGAGTACGGATCATGTGCTTCTAGTTGCAAAACCTTAGAAGATGTGATTTCATAATACTACCTTCCACAAACATATCCATACTTTCCTCAAGAACCTTCCCGAATCCTCTAAGTCACTTTACCATGGAAACTTACATAATCCCTATGCTAAACAACATACATATCCTATTAAAGCACTCCGTAGGCTCTCCTACGAATCCTCGTCTCACTTGCTTATGCGATCCTAGGAACTTCTACCAACACTATTGGTTGCCTTATACATGAAAATTATACACAATACGGGATCAAATAGACTGTTGAATAAATGATTCTACCCTAAGCCCACAACCAGAAAAGGAACATGAAATAAGACTAAATCAGTAATTCTAGGGCTATATGATCATAATCGTATATAATGTTTAAACATACACTTAGCAATTAACTTTGCCAATATCGTTTTCCAAGTAATACATAACATCCAATTCCTCCTAGGCTAAAAGGCATCACAGAAATCAAGCAATTCTATCATGCAATTCATGAAGGTACGTAGCCCTATCCTAACATGCAATTCACATAAACACATAATACTCGTGTATGGATATTTTGGGAATCATTTACTTGAGATCGGTTAATTTCACGCATCGCATTCCTTTTCTTTGTAAAAATATTTTTACAAAATTATTTTCTTTCAAATTTTCAATTCCTCGGTTTGAGTTCTGACACACCCGAGAGTGTGCACGAATCCCTCAAACCAAGGCTCTGAAACCAACTTGTAACGTCCCACAAACTTAAATAAAATTTTCATTTTTCAACCCATCAAAATCCTACAAACATGTGTTCAAAACCAATCATAATAAAAATGTATCTCTCAATCATCAGAGTATAATAATAATCAATGCAAAAAAAAGCCATCAGGGGGTGTTATGCAGTCAAGTCGGGCCTTTCCTTTTGGAACTGTAAGTACTTGAAAAATTTTAAACCATAAAACCATAAACATGAAGCTTAGTGAGTTCCCCAAAATACCACATACCATACATATCGGTGGTCCCAACCCTACGCGAATGCTATGATCCAACCATAGTCTTACAGTCACTCCCAGATTACAGCCTAGCCATAACCTTTCTGCCATGATCCAACCATGGTCTTCCATTCAAGTCACAAAGACAAACAAGTGTTGTTATCAAATCATAGATTTTCATACAAGTGTTGTTATCCAACCACAATATTTCATATATGTACTGTGATCCAACCACAGTCTTTCATACAGGTATTGTGATCCAACCACAGTCTTTCATGCAAGAGTCACAAAGACAATCTAACAATCTACATAGTATAGTGAGAAGATTGACCTTCCTCATGAAGTCATACAAATCCACAACTCAATACTACGAAATAGGTGCCACAACTCACCTATCGAATCAAAAAGGCCCAACCTTAGTCTATACGCCAGAACTAGTAATTTGCCCAAAAGTAAACCCATGTCAATAATTCAACGGTCAAAGTCAAATTCAACGGTCAGCATCACCATCAGCTGACCCTCACATCGTGACCGGCCCATGGTCATATTGTAAGAAAGCAAACTCGGCCCGATCCCAAACTCGTTCATGATCCAACTCAGTCTCGTTCAAATTTATTGTCACGTCGTGATGACCATGCCACCACGTCATAACGATGTTCGTCAAAAATAATCGGTGAATCAACCTTGTCACATCGTGACACCCATGTGGTCACATTGTGAGAATCACATAGAGGCAGCTTAATGCATTAAGCCCCTTATCCATTAATCCATCCATCCTCACTTCTTAGGGGGCTTCCTAACATCCAATACCACTTAAATATCAATGATTTTCATTCATGATTACCCATTGTGAGTCTAAAGCTCAAACTAGGTAAAAAAATGGAGAAACATCACCAAGGATCTCATGCATGGGTTCAATACACTAGAAAACTCCAGATCTGAACCATATTTTAATTAAGGGGCCTTAAGGACCCATCAAGTTGCAAACTTTATGGAATCCCATCATTTCAACTTGCTCAAACTTGAAGATAATGGGAAAAAACATAGATCTAGCAACCTATAACAATAAAGTTTGGATATTGAAAACATACAAAGGTCCAAAGGTGCCCAAATGAAGTCCCAAAGCTTGCCAAGATGTTCACAACTCCACAACAACCTTATTCTTCCTTCAAAAGCAACCAAAAGCACCAAGATGAGGTCACAAATGGAGAATAGGGTATTAGGGCTTGCCTCAAGGTTCTAGAGGGTGATGGAGGCTATAAATGATGCCCTAAATCTGAGGTTAGAGGTTTAAATACGGGGAAAATCCTAAAAATCATGGGTTTGGGTTGCAGCTATCATCACGTAGTGACATACTCTTGTCACGTCGTGACATCCATCCGGAAACACATTCACACACTTGGTATGTCACATCCTGACGAACTTCTTGTCACGTAGTGACATATGGTTTTCCCTCAAAACCATGCCTTTGACTCCTTTATTCCATACACTGATCCATTCCAGAATACGGGTGTTACACATATGCACATGATTTTCTTTGTGATACACTTAGTCGATCTATAACAACTGTATATTTTAAATTTGATGTCAAATTTCAGTGAACCGCAAACAAAAACTTCTCTAGTGATCTTGCTTATATAATGTTAAAAGTTCAATTAAGATGTTAAAAGTTCAATTAAGAATTAATCATAAATTAATTGGAACTACTTTTGGGATTAATTGGATTAATTAAAAGTAGAAGGACTAAAGGTGACAATGTTTAAAAGTTGAACATTGACCAACTCTAGAACCTCCCATGAGGGGGGGGGCAGTTCTGGAGGAGGATTCTAGAGCTTTTCTTGGTCTTTAAGGAAGCTTAGAATGCCTTAGGGAGCAAGAAAAAAGATAAGGGTTATCCAAGGAAACCTGCCTTATCCTAGCTTCCTTACTCACCTATATAAACCCCTTATGGGATTCTTATTTTTGGCCATCCTTCTCTAAGATGTAAGAGCTAAAAATTCCTTCCCTCTCCTCTCTCCTCTAAAGCTTCCAATTTGCTAGGGTTTGGGTGTGAGCCATTAGAGGCACGAGACTTCTGGCGCTTACTTTCTAAAGACCAACAAAGAAGGAATAGTAATTTATTTTCTATAATAAACTACAAGTATGTAATTTCTATAAACCCTTTCTTAATTTCAAAAATAACAATGTGCTTTTAGGGTTCTTGATATTTACTAGTTGATTGCAAATCATAGTGGGAACATAGATCCTTTAGGTTGCATGTGAACTTAGGGTTTAAGTTTTTCTGCCAAAATAAGATTTTTGTAACCTATAAACCCATCGGTGGTATTGGAGCCATTGTTCTCATTAAAACATAAACCTTATGACATCATCTTAAACAATCTGGTCCCTTGATTGTATTTCGATCCTATGTTTTCCACCCTTAGATCAAATTGCTGACATCATCTTCCCCAAATGGAATGTATTTAATTCCAATAAAAGCTTTCCAATTGTCAAACAAAATTAACTTACATCCGTTGTAATGAAATATATTTAATTCTAATAAAAGCTTCCCATATTTTAAATCTTGAATTTCTGGTTATAAAGTTTTTAATATGGTCAATTTAAAAACATATTACTAAAAACATTTCAATTATGACATTAAATATCAACCATTAATATAAATTTGTTTATATTAGTAAACCATTAATATAAAATCTATTTTTATTAGGAAACCATTAATTAGAAAAAATCAGATTCAAATTATCACATACATATACGATTCATCCTTGAATCCGCGACTCACGCTTCTTTTCAATCATTTCTTTTCTTCAAACATTCTCCTACAACATCATTCTTATTGCTTATAACTTCCATTATCATTTTCTGCTTTAATCGTTAGTTGTTGTGCACTAGAAGGTCAGTACCTTCTTTTTCATTTTATATTTTTTTTGTTCCTGTATCAAATATGTGTATTCATATATTTCGATTTTTTTTTCACAAATTACACGAAATCGGTTAACTATTTTTCTAAAACTTTTCAAATAAACAGGAAAAGATATTACGTACCTTTAATCTAGAAAAAAATAATAATGTACTTTGATGGAAACCAGTTAAACACGCATTATAGAAAAGTACTTTGATGGAATGAAAAATGCACCCTTACCCAATTTCCTGTTCATGGTAATCAATTTTTTGTGTATTCGTTTAACATGATACTTCTATTTTTTATCCAAAGGGTAAATCATTAATTTAGTATGTACAATGTTTATCAGAAGGGCAAATCAATAATTTAATTTAAACATGGATCAAACCATAAGTTGTTTGTTTGATTATCTCAACTTGGTTACTGCTTTTTATTGTATATAATATCGTAAATTGCTGGCTAAATTACAAGGATTGCAATCTTGATATACAACTCAAATAATCTGTTAAGATAAATATATGGTAATACCGAATGGAAAATGGAGGATAAGGGTATAATAGGAATAAATAGATATTTTTTTAGTGTTTGAATGTAAATTAATATCCTAATATAATGGTTGAATTACATCAGTTATAATTTTAAATTAAAATCATAACAAAAGGGTATTGATATTGTTGGATGGATTTTTTTTAAATGTTAAGTATGATTTTAAGGTTTAGGGGCAGAAAGGTAATTTTATTTGGGATAGAAGAAAGAAGGAAGATTCGAAATTACCTTTTGAAGGTATCAATAAACTCCTAAATTTATGTGATTTATTTTAATTTGATTGCAAATTAGATGCAGGAAACCTTTAAGTAAGGAAATATAAGGGCAAAAGAGTAATTCGACTTAGGAAACTAGAAAAACATTGGGCTGAAAAAGCACTTCAGCAATAGATATTGAGATGACATGTATACTAAAATGATTCTATTAGCATGATACTTCTACTTTTATCCAAAGGGTAAATCATTAATTTAGTATGGACAATGTTCACCAGAGGGGTAAATCGGTAATTTAATTTAAAAATGGATCAAATTGGTTGCTGCTTTTATTTCTGTTTGTATGATTATCTCAACTTGGTTACTGTTTCTGACCCTATTGTCGAATATAATAACTTCATATTATACCATTTTTAGGAATATACTTTAAAGTACATTGTTATACCATTTTTAACAGTAACATGTTGTATTTTTTTCGTGTTTTGAATGTCTCTTTTAATTTATCTTTTATTCACTATTAAGGGGATGAATTTTATAAACAATTTAATCCAAAAGGGGTTAAACTATAATTATTCTAATTTTTATATGTTTCTGTACAGTAAATACAACCTTTCAAAGATTTCTTTCTGTGACTAACACAATTATGTTTCTATTTTTGAAATCTCATAAAACATTACATAAGGTTTTTTGGTTTAACATATTACATCATTCAGTCTAGATTAAGTCAAACAATACAACAATGTATTACTTTTCATATTAAATGCTTAACCTATTAACTTGGACTCGATCCTCAACAACCTCTACAAACTGCAATAGCAACATACGTTTCTTTTTATCTATGAATAGCTATGTGATTTTTTTTACAAATTATAGCAACATACTTACCATGAAAAAAAACTTTTAAATTTAAGCTACAACTTAGTTTTTTTACAGATAACAACAATATACAACATTTAATATCAACATCCTTGCCTACCGGTTTCTCTAAATATTAATACATGAACCATATCAGAAGTAGGCTAAGAAGTTAGAATCCAAATTATGAATGATCTTATTTCCTTGAATATCAAATTTACGGTATTATAGACAAATTTTTAATTTGATTCTTAAATTTTCTATGTGGTCGTATTTATATGGTAGAATCAAATTGCATAATTACAATTAACATTTTTTATTAAACTTTGTATGTAGTTATGCAACAACAATAAATATATTTTTGAAGGAACATTGTTCAAAACAATTTGCATAATCTAAATACATGTTAATTTAGTTCATTTCCTACACTTTCCTGTAACATTGGATTTTTTTGTCATGTTACATTCAAAAGATGTGTTATTAGAACAGGCACCTTAGGCGTTTGACGAAATGTTTCAAAGAATCTGACACAAGTTCTCTACGCTCACCTCATAACCAAGTATAAATTTTGATTTTATTTTCTGCTAGATTTTTAGCATCATGTGTTTTTGTTGTTTGCAACTTTGTAGTGTTACATGCTTTTTTCCCGTCCTCAGTTTTTCAATCTCTGATAGGGCTTCATTTTTTATATTTATTGTCAACTATCGATTCAATCTATTGCACTTTGTTATGACTTTTATCAACGTGATAAGATTCTAATAAATTGTCAATTTCTTGATCTTTTAGAAAAATATGCTCTAACTCGATTACCATCTACGACTGTGGTATTCTATTTTGTTGATTAAGCGATCTATAATTTGGATAGGATGGTTTTTAAGGATTATGTTTGGCCTGATAATTGTTGCTGCCATCAGAAAATACATCCAACAAAAAGTGAAAGACGATTTTTTAAATTAATACCCTCATCTAACATTAAAGGATTTTTTTTTTCAACTTTGATGGCATATAACAGAGTTTTGGCTGAATTTTCAATTTTGTCGGCATGTAACTGGTTATGACTTAAATAATGATATTAGATATTTGGGCAATCAGGTTTTTTTTGGTTCTAAAATTATTTTGTAGAAAATGGTCCAATTTTGTATTATTGATCTCACAAAGTGCAAGTATCATGTCTATTTTAGCGTATCCATTGAGTTTAATAGTTTCTAGTCTATATTTGTTTTTAAAAAATGTTAAATCTTGAGTTAATGAATGCATGTCAGTAGGTACCAAAGGTTCAAGAAGACCAAAGTATTAAATATGGGATGATTATGGCATGTCAAGCCAAAATAAAATTCTAAAGTAACAAATGTTAAATTCAAAAGGTAAGCACTTTTAATGCATAATACATATTATACTTCCCAAATAAATAACCAAAAACTAATCTCATCCCCAAATAAATTACATTTTAACTAGCATCAATAAATTATGATTACATTGTCTTGATTTTAATTATACATTATAAAGAGTCAGTTAATATATAGTCAGTATTTCTATATTCGTATCGGTTTTGAACAACAAAAATATATTCAAATAATAAAAATGAAATGGAACATATACGATGGTAATAATGCGAAAATAACCTTCAAATTTGGTCTGATACCAAAAATAGTCTAAAACTGATTTCTAAAAGCAACAAGAAATAACAACGAACTTTCAAAAAGGAATGAAAATTTGCAACGAACTTTTCAAAACTATCAAGAATGTATTATATATGATGATAATAATGCTAAAAAACATCGAGTTTGGTATGGTGCGAAAAGAATAATTTTATATGAAAATAGGATTGCAGTAATACTAAAAGAACCTATATGTTTTTTATCTAATACAGAAATGGTCGAAACATACTTCTAAACCGACAAGAAATAACAATGAACTTTAAAAAACAACTGATATATAGCAATGTACTTTCAAAACTCTCAAGAATGTAAATTACAGAATGGTAATAATGATAAAACCATTAGTCTGGTCAGATGCAAAAAAGAAATTTTTTATATGAAAGTTAGGATGCTAATAATGCTAAAAGTGTCAAATAATGCAAAATTTGCTACGATTGGTCTATGTCTGATAGTCGAAGGTACATGCTATACTCATTTGACAAATTTCATTCCTTTTAAAAACATTCAATTCCATTCCTTACAATTGACACTTCTTTCCATTAACCTTTTATGATCGTTTGGTGTTGTATTCAAGTATCTTCTCAGTAGTTGATTTCCTTCTTAAATCGTTTAATAGATCCCCTATTCATCCAATTGTAGGTTATCGACACCTACATCTTTTTAAAATTCTCATCAATTTGGCTTCATTTTATTAACTTCTATTTGAAATTTTTAACTCTTTTGATCTGTTTAGGGTTGTCCGTTGAACCCATTGAGGCGGTGATGAAGGAATTCGAGCTTTTAACTGCATGTCCTGGTATGTCTCTACCTTATCACATGTTTAAGAAATAGAACCTCAATTTACCAATTTCCTTAATGGTTTTGTCCCTGCTTTAATTACGGTTGGCTACTTTTGTACTAAATGGGTATATAATAAAAATCAAGTTTTTTTGTTCTTTTATCTGTTTAGCATCGAAGAAACAAGAAAACATTGTTTTTAATTCATCTTGAATAACCATTTAATAGCTATATGTAAAAGATATGAATACTCAACAGTTAAGACCACATACGTTACTCAAACGTCCACAAATGTCTTGAAGTAATCATTCATTTTTCCATTATTTTATCATTATAATAAGATAAAAAAAAAAAAGACCTCCTCGTGTGTTTAAATCGTTTAATCTATCTCATAATAACAAGTAAGTTGTGTGCCAAATCTGTCTTTTAAGATTTTCAATGAGTCACAGACAATATCTAAATCAAGCAAATATAATTGTTTTTATATTTATTGGTTAAAGTTTCTTTATATTTAATATTGTGGGGGGGGGGGGTTTATGTGGTTCATTTGAAAGGAACATAAATAAGTTGCTATTTTTTTTTAAATAAATAGTTCTATTTCACAATATAGCCATAAAATAACAATGTATTTTGAAAGTACATTGTCAAATGTTGGATTATACTTGCGTAGACTAGTTTTCACGCATGGCCAACTATATGTAGTTGTTTCCCATTTCACAAGTAAAAAAAGTTTGAAGGTACTCATATGTGACGAGGAACAACCGTTCAAGTATAAAGCAAAAAATATTGTCTACAAAGAGGTCCTTCAACGACTATATATATTTACTGATTTCAATGTATTTTTTACACATTTGAATAATACCAATAATCCTATTTTTTTATAATTATTCTACAATATCTATATACATTTCTATTTTATTTATGCGTTCCCCCGAATTTAACGCAATTCATAATCTAGTTGTTTAATTAAAAGATAACGATTAGATCAAAATTGGTTTATTTTTAAATTAAATTAATTCTTTATATTAATTTCGAAAATTTAAATTTAAACCTAGTATTTTAAAAAAGTTTTAAAATACACCTTATAATATATATATATATATAATTAATTAATTAATTAAAAGTTTAATATATTACATGTATAAGACAAAGTCAGTCAAATTAATAGTAGGCATCATTCACGAAGTCATACTATAAAGAGGGGGGGGGGGGGGTTAAGGAAGTGGCCTACAAAATTACCGTCATTAGGTATCCATTCTTACCTACCGCTCTCTTGTATGGTGTAGGGTCATTAGCCGAACAGTTTTGATAGGACATAATCTCATTAATAAGTATAATGATATAAAGTAACTAAACTGTTTTTTTAAAAAAAAATCTCACTCTTAGTTACTTTAGGAAAAAATGTGAAAAGTATGCTAATCCATAAACTTGCACATTATGCTTTATATGTAGTTAGTGGGGCGTGTGTGGTTAACCGACACACTAATAGTCATTATAAAGAGTAATAATGGGCATCTTGAAAATTATCATTGTTAATGGAGCGCGTGTGGTTAACCGACACATTAATTGGAGATAATAAATGACATCGACAGTGCCAAGCATATTTGTATGGTTATTCACATCTTGTTTGTGATCCTCGGCATCCCAGTCACAAATAGAAGAGCATAAACTGAGATTAAACTGTTGGATTAATGTCTAAGTCCATAACTATAATTGGTAAGACTTGACCCGACCCGACATGGTCCATTTGGGTTGCATGGCATCATGCATTTGGATAGACTATAATGAGAGAAATAACACTTAAGGTTGGTTAATATATTATAAGTTCTAATATATTAATAAGGTTATTTAATTAGTATTGATCAAGAATTAATTTGGAATTAATTAAGTGATCAAAAGGAGACTAATTAAATATATGGGTTGATTGTGTAAATCATTCATTCTTATATATGTGGGCTTGTGATCCAAGATTCCTTATGTTGGACTAAGTCCATGGGGTGACCCATGGATACTCCATGGAGGTTAAAATCCATGGAGCATAAGGAATGGGTAAAGTTATGAGTTACATGGTGTAACCCTAATAGCCACCATATAAAAGAATCCCATGGCTCAAGAAATCGTGGACTAATGTGTGAATATGAGGGCTAGACGATTTCAAGGAGTGTTTCATTTCTCTCAAGTCATTCCATGTGCATTTGGTGTTGTGTTAACCATTTGAGGTGTCACACTTGGGGCACTAGGCACTCAAGCTTCATGGAGACAAGCTACATCAAACAAAGGTATGTATTCTATCCATTTGATTACCCAAGTATCAAGTATTGTATGCTAGATAGGGTAATACCTTGGATGTTCATAATTGTATGTATAATAGAGAAAACATAGATCCAAGGTATTTAGGGTTGCATGTACACTTAGGAGTGTTAGAATGCTCATAACCCATCAGTGGTATCAGAGCCAAGGCTTGTTTTCTTGTTATACTTGCAAAATTAGCTGAAAAATCGAATTGTATTAGTTTAAAAGTTATGCTAATTACTTGAAAAATTTTGATGTGAATTATCTTTGTTCATATGAGTTTATTAGATTAATAGAAAAGTTAATTGATTATGTGTTTTCTATCCATTTTAATCTAAGAGTTGATTCTAAAATGTGTTTTTGTAACTTGTCCTCAAGTTATATGAAAAGTCACATTTAAGTTTCATAAAACTCATAAAAAGTTGGCAATGGTTACAAAAATGAAGAGTCTTGTCCTCATTAAATGGTTTTATGACTCCATAACTTGTCCTCAAGTTATGGAGGTTCAAGAGTCACTTCATTAAATGATAAAATGTGTAACCTTAATTAGTTCCATAAGTTACAAAAATAAAGAAAAGTTACATTCTTTTATTAGTTTAAAGTCTTCCATAACTTGTCCTCAAGTTATGGAACTTGAAGAGTTTTTTTTTAATTAAAACTACTTTAAACACATAAGTTATGGAATTAATTAGTTTTGAATATTTTCAAAACTTGCCCTCAAGTTTTGGAATTTGTAAAGTTTTCCCCATGAATACTTTAATTCCAAGTTAGCCCTTAGAATTTTAAAAGTTAAAATTCAACCCTTATACTTTATAGTATTATAAGTTAATAATAAATATATGTATAAGAGCAAGTCAGTCTTACCGTTAGTAGGCCTCATTCACGAAGCCGGTCTATAAGGGGGGTATAAGGTTACTGCCTATAAAATGGCAGTTTAATGGGTGTCCACTCTCACCCACCGCTTCCTTGACTGGTGGAGGGTCGTTAGCCGAACGGGTAGGACAAGGACTATAATTTTCCCTTCATTAAAAGTATTAATGATAAATACTAAGTAACTAAACACTTATAAATTCCCAATCTTAGTTACTTAGGAAAATGTGAATAAGGTGCTAATCCATGAAATTACACTTTGCACTTTGTTTAAACCGTTAGTGGAGCGTGTGTGGTTAACCGGCACACTAACCTGGATTTAACAAAGTAGGCAAAGGGTAACTTAATATTTATCATAGTATCGGTGGAGCTCGTGTGGTTAATCGGCACATCGATTGAGGGGTAAATATTAAGGGTACCAAGTATATTTGCATGGTTACTTCACACCTTGTTTTGTGATCCTCGGCATCCCAGTCACAAAACCTGAAGGGCACACTCGAGATTGAAACATGCCATTGAAAAGTTCAATGAATCTCAAAAGATCTAGGAGTTTCAAATCCAATTAAAAACCTAATTACATATTTCGTTTTTCATGGTGGAAATTGGTAAATCGTCATTTACCTACCTTCAACTATTTTATAACTCGGATTACGGCATCCCTCTTCCAGTTATAAATAGGTTGTTGGATCCTAGCCTTAATATTTCATATTGGGTGTTATATTAAGGACTTTAGATCAACTATCTTGAATATCTCCCAAAAGATGTCTAGTTCAGACATCTATGATCTTCCCAAATCTCTTGGAACTTTACTTCCTCCACCTCCTCCAATTATTCTCCCTAACCCACAAGTTCAAGGTCACTCAAGCCCTAATGGCAAGCAAGGTCTATGTGTGATCACATCTTAGAGATGAAGTCACATATTGACAAGCTGGGAGAGTTGGGTGTTAAAGTCTTGAGAAAGTTGGATGTTCAATCACTTTCTAAGTTACATAGTGAGTTCCTTTGGGACTACTATGAAACAGACTATGACATGAACCTTAATGATCATATCTATTTGCTTGGTGCTGCTGAATCAACAATGATTTGGAACGATAGTAAAGCAAATTTGATTAGAAGATCAACTTCCCAAAAACTTTATGGACAATGACAATGGTGACACTGGAAATCTAGAAAAAGCATTCTCTTCCCAATGGAAAGGGATTGGCCATAGTCAACCCGGTTGACCAAATGGTAAGGAGAAAGGCTAAGTCTGAGATAGTCCCATTACCAAAGGGTCCATATGTTTATTTTGCCAAAGGAAGGGGCGTTGATTGCAAAGCTGCCAAGTTTACCTAAGGATGTTAAAGTCAATAAGTCTGACTCTACTTTAGGTAGAGCCCATTATCTAACTCTGTTAAGTTTCTATTCTAAGATCCTCATTACATGATGTGACTGGGTCACATGTTGATGTTTTAAGAATCAAAGAATAGAGAGAAAGCTTAAAGGAAGTATATGCTGATTCTGATCGCGTAGGTGGATTTCGATCGCATCAGAATTTTGAAGCTGTTACTTAGGAGTTATGATATATTGCTTAGGAATAGATAACAACAAGTTTTTCCGTATGCATTTGCACTATAAGGATAAGTTTTTTCCGCAAAGTTTTGAAATAAAATAAAAGTTTTTAATTTTATATTTATTTTAAATATCCTTACAAGTGGCATTTGTGAAAAATGGTTGTTTATATGATTCCATTAATAGCAATATTTGAAAAAAAATGGACTTGATTCTTTCGTTTGTGGTAGTGTCATAATTTACCAAATAAGGAAAGATTCTCATTCCCAAGGCTTCAGTTGGATAGAAACTTGGAATCATGCAAGTTGAATAGTATGATGAATGAGAACTTTCAAGCATTGGAAAATTAAGACTTGTTCACATGGATGTGTGAGTCAAGTTAAGGACTAAAGGGATGGAGTACACATTCTTGTGCACTGGTCAAGTCCACCACAAAGCTCGTTAAGACTATTCGTCATGATTTACTAAAGTTTAGTAAATATGGTTATACTTACAAGTTTAAGTATAATTCTGAAACATTGGAAAAGTCTCAATGTATGGCAGAACGAATGGGAAGAATCAAATTAGGCAGAAAGATAAAAGTTTCTCAAATCTGAAAAGATGGGAGAGTACTTTAGTATCATGTTTATGATCATCTTAATGATTAAGATACCATATCACAATTGGTCCTCTAAAGTCAAGAAGAGGAGTCATGAATTGTTGAAATGGTTAAATCAAAAAGATGAGTCATACTTCGTTCCAAAACAATTCTTAGAGTCATACTCGAAGATTGTAACTTGAGTGACATATCTTAAAGAGGGTTTGTTAACACTAGTCAAATGTAAGAGTAAAAGGTTATCTACTCTTGTACATTTGAAATTGGTAAGTTGTGATGTTTTGGATAAAACAGCGACCAACTTAGGCCAATTGTGTAAAGTGTTAGTCTTGATAAAGAATCTGCACTATCTCTTGAATATTTGACAAGGGAGACTTATATGTCAAGAGGACAGTGGGAGTCTTAAAGCTCTTGAAAGTTTCAAGACTTAATCAAGAATAAAACCTAAAGTCCTTCACTAGCACACGACTTGAGGTTTATAACCTATCGTGTTGAAATTTTTGTGCCTATTCAAGTTGGCTTTGCATAGGAGTTCTGAGAGTTCTCAATTGGTTGCATAACTACTTGGAAGCAATGGCAGGCACCTGAGCTGCCAAATGGCAAGAATTTAAGATTGCACAAGTTTAATCAATATGAGTTTGGATTTGTCACTAACCTTGTCTTGTGATTATGGTTTTGACAAATTCACATGGATAAGAACACATACACTATTAAATCTAAGTGTCATAAGGTTTCTCTCCGATTCATGAAAATGATGGTGAGGAAACACTTTCACTAAGTAGATTTTAGCTAGATAGCAATTGTGATATTTGCATTCTCAAAGTCGTTAGTGGAGCATGTGTGGTTTACCGGCACACTAACATGGACTTGTGAGAAGTGGCAAAGGTCTAAACAATTGAGACTATGATTACGGCATCCCTTTTCATAGTTCTAAAATTGTTTAGACACACATGTGAGCTATCTAAGAGAGGTGTATGATTTTGATAAAGTTTTATCAAAACAATCTAGTATCAGAAATCTGAACTTTGGTAAGAAAGTCAGCTGATTTCTGAGTACATGTCAAAGCTAGTGGGAGCATAAGTGTTATGCTAATAATCATCATGTTAGTGGGAGCATGATAATTATGACAAAGGTTGCAAGTTAGCAATGTTAATTATAGAAAACAAAAGTTTCAATTCGTGAGGTTGCAGGGGTTGAAAAAGTTGTTTTGCTATAATTAAGGGAGAGGATATACTTCATTTCAGTTCTAAAGGCTTAGATTGAGACCTTAATCATCTTTAGTCAAGAATATATATATGAATTTCATGTTGGATTGGTTCAACTTAAGGAAATTCTATATATTGCATTCTCAAAATTCGATTATGATTACGGCATCCCTCTTCATAGTCAAATTTTGAAAACATGGCAAATAAAAATATTGTAGCAAAAGACTGGTCTAGAATCATGTCTTTATGTGAGACATCATGAATCGTGTACCATTTGCTTTGGGTACAGGATCGATTGCATGTGCTATAATATTTGTCATTTCTAAATTTATCCAAATGCCCAGAGGCATTAAGAAGGGAAAAGGTCTAGATCTGGATATGACTAAAATGATTAAGAAATTGTCGAGGACAATCTGAGATTTACCAAAGATTGGTTGCTCAGGGACAGTTGGAAGTATAGTGCTAATTTTGGAAGGACCATATTGACATATTCTGAAAAGAGGCATCTCTAATTCAGAAGTGATAGTCAAAATGAGAATATGGAGTTGTCTCCATAGGTGGAAGTTATCTGTGTAAGATTAGAAAACTTAATGCAAGAAGCATGTCCAAAGCAATGTACTTTGAATATGAGACTTAGTTTCCATGGAGTTGATCTCCATTGGAATACCTTATAATGACTGTTGACAAGTCTTTGTGACTTTGTACATATTCATTACAGGAGGTTCAGTGCATATAAGTTTAAAATCTAAACAGATTTCGATAAATGATAGGAATTTGAAATTCTCACATTTTTCGATAAGGATTTGGGAGTGTGAAATTAGAATCATTGAAATTATGTTCAATTGGTTTATTTCACAAAGTAAGGATCATAGACAAACATAGAGTGCATACTTGGTGTATGGCAAAGCTATTGTTTAAGAAAAACATAGTGTACATGCTTAGAGCATGGGACAACTAGTGTTTTTAATTCAAGTATAAAGTTGATAAAACCGAAACAATGAATAATGAGTAATCAGTATGGTGATAAATAAAAGTGTTTATTTATATTCATAGGGTTTGATACCATATTTGATTCATTTATTCTTGTGTTTCACTTTGCATGTTTTGACTTCCAGAATAACTAAGTCGCTCTTCCTGAATGATTAAGTTATTCAAACCATCCACAGTCGGTCATATGGTGGAAGTAGATATGAATCAAGACTGTCATGGGTTGGTTTGTAGAGGTCCAAGTTGGTGGACAAAGTGGTGCTACAACACTCATGAGTGCTCATAAGTTCTGAGTATTGGATTCAACCCACGCTCATTTGAATCACTTCATGGATTCTATCACGAGTGATCATGAGACGATAATATCTTATATTCTTCAAACCTAGAGATATGAGTTGTTACTATGAGTTGGTTGTACATTGATTGCACGAAAACGCATTCGGTAACTCGATGTTATAAAACGTGCCTTTGTGTATGATTCAACAAGTAGTAGAACAAGCCATATGAGTCGAAGTTTATCCATTCCTTTTACCTTCGGGATAAAAGCGATATATGTGGGCCCCTCGATGATTTAAAGATGATACATGTGAGTGCTTGGCCAAGCCAGGACTGATTTGATTTGTTCAATCAGTCAGTCATCATGAATCGGAAATCGGGAAACAACAAATGGACAGAGAGAATGATTGATAATCCATGTCTCAGTCCATATGATATCTAGAATGGAGGAATATATGATCCCTTATCTAATGGACAAGTCATTGACAAAGGTCAGAGTTCATCGACAAGGTCAGAGTTCGACAGAAGCTTTTGAGAGCTACGATTGCTGATCGGTTCCTGAAGTCATACGCAATAATAGTTTTAGACTTATCCAAGTGGGAGACTGTTGGATTAATGTCTAAGTCCATAACTATAATTGGTAAGACTTGACCCGACCCGACATGGTCCATTTGGGTTGCATGGCATCATGCATTTTGATAGACTATAATGAGAGAAATAACACTTAAGGTTGGTTAATATATTATAAGTTCTAATATATTAATAAGGTTATTTAATTAGTATTGATCAAGAATTAATTTGGAATTAATTAAGTGATCAAAAGGAGACTAATTAAATATATGGGTTGATTGTGTAAATCATTCATTCTTATATATGTGGGCTTGTGATCCAAGATTCCTTATGTTGGACTAAGTCCATGGGGTGACCCATGGATACTCCATGGAGGTTAAAATCCATGGAGCATAAGGAATGGGTAAAGTTATGAGTTACATGGTGTAACCCTAATAGCCACCATATAAAAGAATCCCATGGCTCAAGAAATCGTGGACTAATGTGTGAATATGAGGGCTAGACGATTTCAAGGAGTGTTCCATTTCTCTCAAGTCATTCCATGTGCATTTGGTGTTGTGTGAACCATTTGAGGTGTCACACTTGGGGCACTAGGCACTCAAGCTTCATGGAGACAAGCTACATCAAACAAAGGTATGTATTCTATCCATTTGATTACCCAAGTATCAAGTATTGTATGCTAGATAGGGTAATACCTTGGATGTTCATAATTGTATTTATTATAGAGAAAACATAGATCCAAGGTATTTAGGGTTGCATGTACACTTAGGAGTGTTAGAATGCTCATAACCCAACATAAACATGCCATTGATAAGAAAATGAATCTCAAAATATCTAGGAATTTCGTAGTTCGAAATTGGTGAATTGCTTTTACCTACCTTTCATAAATTCACAATAAGATTACGACATCCCTCTTCTTAGTTGTGAATTGTTATATTGGATCCTAGCCTTAAATATTAATTATGGGTTAAAATATTAAGGATTATTGTCATCTAACTAAAACTACTTTTTCTCTATAGATGTTTACTTCTGGTGATGTTTATGCTCCTCAAAACTGTTCCCACAACTTTTCACTACTCTCGATCGTGTCCAAGGTGACACTGGATGGCACCAACTACAATGATTGGATGTGTAACATCAAGATGGATCTTTGATACGAGGGCAAAGAGTATGTCCTTGAGAAACAACTTATTGAGATCGATGAAGCCACTACAACTCCTGAAGAAATAGCCTCCTACAAGAAACACTATGATGACGCAACTAAGGTTGCTTGCATCATGGTTTCTACCATGATACCTGAGTAGCAAAACTTCTATGAGGACTAGTGGCCATATGAGATGAAATTGGATCTTGTGGAAAAGTTCCAAAAGACAGCTCGTCAAGAAAAGTATGAGGTCATCAATGCTCTAATGGTTTATAAATTGAAGAAAGGAGATTATGTGTACAACCACGTGCAAAGAATGAAAAGATACGTGGAGTGCCTTGAAAGGCTTAATGTGAATTTCGATGAGGAGTTGGTTATTGACATGGTCCTTAAGTTCTTGCTTCCTTGTTATCATCAGTTCATTATGGCTTATCATTTGAACAACACAGGAACCATATTGGCCCAACTCCACAACCTGTTAAGGACAACTGAGTCGGGAATGAAAAAGAATCAATCTCCTACCTCTACAAATGCTCCTGTCATTACCATTGCGCAAAACAAAGGGAAGAAAATGAAAGGTGGTCCTAAGCAGAACTAGAAAGGCAAGGCCCATGTTGGGTCGTCGAGCAATGGCCCAAAAGCAAATCCCAGTTCTGATATTCCTTCTATTAGTGATCCCAAGGAGGCCATTTGCTTATATTGCAAAGATAAGTGCCATTGGAAACGAAGCTACCCCAAGTAGTTGCAGGATATCAAGGATGGAAAAGTGAATCCATCATCAGCCGGTATTTACACTATTCAAACTAATAACTCACAACCTACTTGTTCTTGGGTCCATGATATAGGATGTGGTTTTCACATTTGTTCTTCTTTTCATGGACTAAGAGAAAGTGAAGAGGTGGAGCATGGAAGGATGAATCTAATCATGGGCCATATGTAATCTTCTCCTGTTACCAAGATTGGAACTTATAGTCTTATGCTCAGTAGTGATTTTAGATTAGATTTAGTTAATTGTTGCTATTCGTCAGAAATGACGCGAAACATTATTTCTATTCATGCACTTTTTAGACAAGGTTTTCGATATTGATTTAATGACATGAATGGATCGATTTTGGTTTATACAAATGGAATTTTTACGTTTGAAGCTTTACCTTGTAATGGTGTGTATGAAACTGTGATTTGTGTTGATAGCTTGGATAATAGTGTATTTCATATTGATTTGTCTAATGGTTTATACAAGGCATGCTTGTGGCATTGTCGTCTTGGGCACATTAACAAGAAACGTATCGCCCAACTCTGAAAGAATGGAATGTTGGAATCATGACTCAAGGCCAGATGATGAATGTGAATCTTGTCTTTTGGGGAAGATGGCAAAATCACCTTTCATTGGATCTTGTGAAAGAGCTGAATGTTTGTTGGATCTCATACACACAAATGTGTGTGGACCCTTCATATCCACCACTAGGCATGCTAATTGATTTTATGTGACATTTACAGATGATTATAGCAAATATGGTTATATCTACTTAATCAAGCATAAATAAGAAACCTTTGATAAATACAAAGAGTTTAAACATGAAGTCGAGAATCAATTAGGCAATAAGATAAAGATGCTCCGATTTGACAGAGGCGGAGAGTATCTTAGTATTGAGTTCCACGACTATCTCAAGGAATGTGGAATTTTTTCACAATTGACTCCTCCTATGACACCACAAATTAATGGTGCGGCTGAGAGGTGCAATCGGACCTTGTTAGACATGGTTTGTTCCATGATGATTCAAGCTTTTCTTCCTATTTCTTTCTGGGGGTAGGCCTTAGAGACAACCTCCCATTTCCTTAATCTTGTCCTTACCAAGAAGGTTTCCAAAAAACCTCACAATATGTGGACAGGGAAAGTTCCCTCGTTAGCACATATCAAGGTTTGGGTTTGTGAAGCTTTAGTTAGATGAGAAACTCACGAAAGGCTAGAACCTAGAAGTGAGAGATGTATTTTCATTGGTTACCCATAAAAGTATTTTGGATATTTGTTCTCCACACCTAGTGACAACGTGGTCTTTGTAGCACAAAGAGGAGTCTTTCATGAGAGAGAGCTCATATGCAAAGAGGAAAGTGTGAGTACAATTGACCTTAAATAGATTCAAGAATCAACCAGTGAAGGAACCTTAGAAGATACTAACGCTCAACTAGAGGATGAGACTCATGTTGAACCCATTGACAATTCATTACTCCTTTGCCGATCTACTAGAGTTAGCATGCCACCTGAGTTCTATGGTTTCCATATAACTACAGAAGGTGACACATTTGTCAGTGATTGTACACTGGTAAATTTGGATGAGCCAGCTAACTACAAGGAAGCGATGGAAGTCCCTGAGGTTGCCAAGTGGAAAGAGGTAATGGATAGCGAGATCAAGTCCATGTATGATAACCAAGTTTGGAATTTGGTTGATCAAGAACCTGGTTGAAAGACAGCTGGTTGCAAATGGATCTTCAAGAAGAAGACCGACATGGATGGAAAGGTACACACTTTCAAGGTACAACTGGTTGTGAAGGGCTTTACTCAAACCACAAGGATTGACTATGATGAGACCTTCTCACCAGTAACCAAGATAAAGTCTATAAGGATAACACTTGCCATAGCTACCTTTCATGATTATGAAATATGGAAGATGGATGTCAAAACCGCTTTCCTTAATGGGAAGTTTGTTGAAGATGTTTACATGGGTCAGGCAGAGGGTTTTGTAAATGCAAAGTTTCCTAATAGAGTGTGTAAGCTTGAGAAATCCATTTATGGATTGAAACAAGCGTCTCGTAGATGGAATCTTTTTAAGGGTTTTATATGTTACAAAAAATCTATTTTTGGCGGAAAAACAAAAACCCTAAGTTCAGATGTATCCTAAAGGATCTATGTTCTCACTATGATTTGCAAACAACTATTGAATATCAAGAACCCTAGAAGTATGTTGCAATTTTCGAAATTATCAAAAAAGGGTTATAGAAATTACATACCTTTGTTTATTATAGTAAATAAAGAATGATTCCTTCTTGATCTAGCTTTAGAAAGCAAGCACCAGAAATCTCGTGCCTCTAATGGCTCACACCCAAACCCTAGCAAATTGGTGGCTAAAGAGGAGATAAGAGAGGATGAATGATTTTCATTTGTACCTCTTGTAGAAGGGATGAACGAAATTGAGAACCCTTAGGTGGGTTTATATAGGTGATATGGATGCTAAGGATAAGGCAATTTCCCTGGATAAGCCTTATCTCTTTTGCTTTCCCCTAAGGCATCGAAGTTTCCTTAGAGTCCAAGAATACCTCTAGAAACCCTATAATCATCTCGAATTTTGTTCCCCCTCCCAGGGAGGTTCTAGAATTGGTCAATGTTCAACTTTTAAACATTGTCATCTTTAGTCCTTCCACTTTTAATTAATCCAATTAATCCCAAAATTAATTCCAAAATTTCTAATTAATTCTTAATTAAATAATACTATTTCTAATTAATATATTATTCTCATAATATGTTAATAAATCATTTATTTTGATTTCTAATTAATTTATTAACTGTATAATAAATTAATAAATCAGTCTCTCTCTCTCTCTCTCTCTCTCTCTCTCTCTCTCTAAAAAAAACAATTCATTCAATTACTAGGCTTGACGGCAACCCACAAGAACTTTGCTAATAATTCAAGATTATACTAATTTAGTTATTGGCTTAGACACCTAATCCAACATATTTTATTCCATGAGATGATGAGAAAGTCAAAGAATTTGGTTTATTTAGGAGTGAAGATGAGTCTTGTGTGTATGTCAAGGCTAGTGGGAGTATAGTAACCTTAATGAGTATTGTATGTTGATGACATACTCCTTATAGGAAATGGCATTCCAACTTTTCAAGATGTAAAGTCTTAGCTTGGAAAGTTTTTTACTATGAAGGATCTAGGAGAGGCTGCCTATATTCTTGGGATAAGAATCTTAAGGCATAGAAAGAAAAGACTAATTGGTCTTAGTCAAAGTACATACGTGGATAAAGTACTAAAATGGTTTAGTATGGAAAATTCCAAGAATGGAGAGCTACCTATTCAAAGTAATGCCAAGTTGACTTAGACTTTAAGCCCTAGTATAGATGAAGAGATAACAGATATGAGTTGAGTCCCTTATGCTTCGATAATAGGATCCATCATGTATGTTATGACATATACTCGCCATGACGTGTCTTTTGCTTTGAGCATGGTTAGTCGCTTTTAGGGAAATCCTAACAGAGCTCATTGGATAGCAGTAAAGAATATTCTCAAGTATCTACGCAGGACAAAGGATCTGATTCTAGTCCTTGGTGGAAGTGATACATTGAGAGTAAGTGGGTATAGTGACGCCAACTTTCAAATAGATAGAGACAACCTTCATTCTCAATCTGGATGGGTGTTCCTATTAAATGGTGGAGCAGTCACTTGGAAAAATTCCAAGCAGGACACCATCGTTGATTCTACTTGTGAATCAGAGTATGTTCGGTCATATTTTATTAGATTGGGCTAGGCATCTATCTGTATAGGTCTGAATAGGGTTTTGGTCACGTAAGGTTTGGGTGTGCGGTTGTGTGTTTGCGACTGTATGGGTGTACGCGGTCATGAACCTGTTTACGGCCGTGAATGTGTTCTCGGTCTTGGTCCCCTATATATAGGTGTCAGATGTGTCAGAATGTAGTAGTTGCATGTGTGTGTTATCCAAGTGTACCAGACGTTTACGACCCTAATAGAACGTGTGCATTGTTGGGTTGTTCTTGCTTCTACTCCTTCTTATCCTTATTGATTACATCTTGATTGTGTGTTTGATCACTAGTTGGTTCCAGATTTGGGGACTTACAATTGGTATCAGAGCCAATCTAGTGTCAAAACTGATCAAGTTGCGTTTACGGTTGGAGGTTTCTTCATTCTCGCGATTATTTCAAGCTTGGTTGCTGGGTTTCTGCATTTTCTCGTGAATTCAAGGCCAAAGGAATCGAAATTTGCTCAAAATCATTTGTTTTCGTCAAAATCTGGGTGTTTACGGTTTCATATGTTGAATTTATTACGGCCGTGAACAGTGTGTACGACCGTGAACCACTCATCTCTATTGACTGTGAATTACTCATTTGACCGTGAACTATTCGTTGACCGTGAACCATTCATTGACCGTGAATTTATTGACCGTGAACCATCTCCTGTGTACGGCCGTGAACCCTTTGCGGCCATGAACCCTTCTTGGTTTTAGAACCCTTTTCGTTTTCAGTTACATTTTCTTTTAAGTCTTGTTTTTCATTCAAGTTAAGAAAAATAAAAAAAAATGGATTCACAAAACTTGACCGTTCATCATGAGTTGGACTCAATTATGGGAACTACCAAAAGAATCCCACGTCTTCTGTCAGCTGAGGGTTTCCCAGAATGGAAGTACAGAATGGAGAAGTACATCAAGATGAAGGATTTCAAAATTTGGCGCAGTATTCTTAAGGGTCCAGTTAGAATCACTACCACTCTTGCAAATGGAACCATTATCGACAAAGATTTTGCAAATTACACAGATGCGGATTTCGAGAAAATTGAAGAGCAAGAAAGGGCTCTCGCAACACTTACAATGGCCTTATCTCCGGAAATTGCACAAGGATTCAGGGAGTATGACTCAGCCAAAGCTCTGTGGGAAGCATTAATTGAAGTGTATGATGGAAATGAAGATATAAAGCAAAGTCGTCAAGACATGCTCAGACAGAAGTTCAACATGTTTAATCACATTCTTGGAGAATCATTGGAGGCTCAACTACAGCGATTTACTACTCTCACCACCAAAATTAGCACAGCCGGAATTTCAGTGCCAAGATCAGAAATTAACAAGAAGCTGCTTAACTCTCTCCCAAACTCATGGGACATGAATGTCTCAGTTATCAAGAAGACAAAGGATATGAACAGACTCAGTCTTGCGGAAACAATTGCAATCATTAAATCATGTGATCTTGATGACAAGCAAAGGGAAATCAACCATGTCAATTCTTATTCTACTGCAAAATTAAGCCTTTGATGTACCACAACCACAATCCCATGTCATTTCACAACCACCAACCATGCCTTATCCACATGTAGCCTCCTCCTCAAAAGTTCGAGTTACCACCTATGTTCCCAAAGAAGCCAAAGAGAACATGGCCTTAGCATCTGGATTAGTGAACTGCTACAATGCCTTTGTGGCTGGCGAATTTCCTCCAAAGATTTCATTCACTGATCTTGATCAGATTCACCCAGAGGATGTAGAAGAGATGGACATCACATGGCAAATCGCAATGGTGGTGTTCCGGGCCAAGCAATTTGCAAAGAAAACTGGCAAGAATAATTAGGGAATGAATGCAGAGAAGAAAGTCAGATTCAACAAAGGAAATTTGTGATGCTTTAACTGTCACGAGCCTAGTCACTTTGCTCGTGATTGTCCAAATCCGGATAGGAGAGTGGATAATGAAAGAACAATGGTGCCGGTTGGAAACAACAGGGGAGCTGCTGCTAACAACGAGACTGTGAATCTGGAGATGGTTGCACAATCATTTAATTGGGAAGACTAAATTCAGGCCCTGAACATTTCAGGACCTGAAAATTCTCACTTGGCTCAAATCAGTGAAGTTCCGGAGGAGAAAGATGAAGTGGATCCCGAAGAAGAGATGATGGAGTTACAGTTTGCCTTCATGGTATCCACTACCCCTGAGCCTGAGAAAAATGAGTTCAGTCAAATTTCTTGCTCTCAAATATGCATTGATACTGTTAAATTTTTATGTGAACAAATTGAATTATTGCGTAGAGAGAACGAGGACCTTAAGTACGAAGGTTATACCCTTAGAAAAGGCCAAATACCTCTAAAAGAAAAATTAGAGATCAAGACTCAGTACTTTAGGAAACTACAGGAAGATTATAGCAATAAGTGTGAGAACTACAATTTTATCGAGAAACAACTTGTCATTGTGACTGACGAGCTTGACACATTAAAAATTCGATTTGAAAATGCTGATTTTAATTTCAAAAAGTTTGATGTGTCAAGTGAGAGAGTTGCAACCATAATAGAAAAACAAATGAGATAGAAAGACAAGAAGCAAGTAGGTATAGGGTATGAGAGTGTCCCTCCTCCTTTTAATCACAATTACACTGCTATCCCTATTACCCAGGAAGAGATGGACAGAGAAGAACATCTTGTGTATGGCAAACTTGCTATACCTGTGACGGAGAGTAGTGCTAGGGAAAAGGATACTAACATTTCTACTTCCTATGCAGATTCTCATTTAATTCAAGGCAAGCAGGCTTCAGAAGAGAGTGTGTCTGATAATAATAGTGTTTCAAAATCTGATGTTTTTGTTCAAAACAATGATGCTTGTGTTTCTAACTCTAAAACTGTTGTGTTGATTTCTGATGATTATGATAAGAGTGATGATGTGTCTGATAAGTCTGATGTTTCTGCTACTAGCACACACACTCCACCTACACATTTCACACAGTCTGTTTCTTGCACATGCACGTGCAGGAAAAATAAGGGAGTCAATAAAACCACTAAACCAGAAAAGAGCAGTACCAGTTTTTATTCTAAGAGACAAACATGTTTTAACTGTGGTACTACTGGTCATATTGCTCGAAATTGTCCAAATCGGGCATTTGTACCTTTCTATGCACACAGAAGCGAGAATGAGTCTCGAGGAAGGTCTCTCATTAGAAAATCCTCGAGATCTCGTCCTTGTGATGATGATTGGAATGTAAACAAAGACAGAAAACGGGCTGATCTTAAAAAGAATAAACAGATTTTCAATGAAAATAAAACAGGAACTTTTACGAATATGAACATGGCTAAGCCAAGATCGGGTTCGTCAAAGGCTTCGTCTGGGTCGTCGGCTAATTTTAGACGGAAACCCAAACGATCAAATTCAAAGAAAAACGTTTCAAAATCACCTGTAAAAGTTTCTAAACCTAACTACCAATGGGTGCCCAAGAATCTAAATGTCCAATCATCTCAATCTTCTGAAAGTGCATCTGGTAATGAAACAAAATCAAAAGATGAAAAAGGAAAATTTGTTGTGAACAAGGGAAAACCCAGTGTTGTTATGACTTGGGTTCCTAAATCTAATTAGTCCCACGCATTGTGCAGGAACAGCTGCAGAGGAATGTCGTCAGACCCTGGTATGTCGACAACGGTTGTTCCAGGCACATGACCAGAGACATCTCCCAACTGCACAACATTCAAACTTTTAATGGGGGCTATGTTTCCTTCGTGGGAGGAGATGGAGGGAAGATCACACAGAGAAGAACTATCACAAATGAAGTGCTGAGCTTTGAGAACGTCAACTACGCTCCCGAGTTAAAGCATAGCTTGTTGAGTGTCTCATAGATCTGCGACAAAGGATATTCAACTCATTTCACTGACAAAGAATGTTTTATCTTGAAACCTGGAATCATCATTCCGGAAGATTGGATATTGGTGAAATCAAAGAGAGATAGAAATGCTTACATCATCGACATGATCATAATATCACAGAACAAGTCACTTGTCTCTTCTCTAAAGTCTCCGAACACAATGCGATGCTTTGGCATCGTCTTCTCGGCCATGCGAATGCCAAAAACCTGAATCGTCTTGCAAAAAACGAGATCGTGCGTGGCCTTCCTGTCAAAGACTTTATCACTTTTGAGAAATGTGTGGCTTGTGCTCAGGGCAAACATCATCGCAAGCCCCATTTTCCCAAGGCTGTTAATTCAATCAGCAAGGTTCTCCAGTTGTTACACATGGATTTATTTGGTCCTGTCAATGTCCTCAGCATCAACAAAAGTTCATACTGCCTGATTGTGATAGATGACTACTCGCGGTTCACATGGGTTTTCTTCCTATCCAACAAGAGTGGGATCTCTGACATGATCAAGAAGTTCGTGGTGATGATTGAGAATCAAACAAATGAGAAAGTGAAGGCGCTCAGAACTGATAATGGAACGGAATTCAAGAACACTGTTTTGGATCATTTCTGTGCCGAAAAGGGAATATTGCGTCAGTACAGTGCCGTTCGAACTCCTCAGCAAAATGGTGTTGCTGAACAGCGCAATCGTACTCTAATAGATGTTGCAAGGATGATGCTCTGTGATTCTAAACTTCTGGTCTTCTTTTAGGCAGAGGCGATCAACACTGCCTGCTACGTCCAGAATCGTGTCCTGATCAACAAAGCCCAGATGAAGACCCCATATGAAATTCTGTATAATCACAAGCCATCAGTTGCTCACTTCTGAATTTTTGGATGTCCTTGCACCCTCCTTCACTTAGAATCCAACCCCAAGTTTAACTCGAAGGCTGATGACTTTTACTTTGTGGGATATGCCGCACGAACTGCTTACAGAGTATACAACAAGAAAACCAAGCATATTGTGGAATCTTTCGATGTGCGCTAGCTGGAGGAGAATGAGACAGACGCCCGAGACGGTCCTGGCTGGTTATTTGATTATGCTTCTTTATTTGAATCATTTAATGTGTTTTTAGATGATGTGTCAGGTTCTTGCTCAGGTTCGAAGGTTGTTATTGAAGATGAAGAGGAAGATGTTGTATACAGACCACCTTTGGTGCCCCCTACGACTCCTACGGTGGATGAAGTTGTTCCAAGTACTCTTTCAGATTCTCCAAATCAAAGAATCAATCCTGATGCTGATGCCATTCCTCTTACTCCTGCTGAAAGAGACTTCATGTCCAGAGATACTTCCGCTGCCACTTAATCTTTCATGGAGCTTCTCTTTCCCGAGACAATAGCAAATGAGTATGTGGCAAGCACCTCTAACGGTACTGGATCGTCTGAGGTGGTTGATTCAGCAAATGATGGACTCATCAATATCAACAACCTTCCTGTCACACTCAATGATATCATCCATGAGATCCCAACGAGACTTCAACGAGATCGTCCACTAGAAAACATCATTAGTCAACTAGGCGACGGAGTCAAAACGAGGAGTCGGAGTGGAGATGTCAATACATGTCTCTACTCTTGCTTCATCTCTCAGATAGAGCCAAATAACGTGGAAATGGCACTTAATGAGCCTAGTTGGGTTGATGCAATGCATGAGGAACTCAATCAATTTGAGAAATTGGGGGTATGGAAACTGGTTGAGCTGCCTAAAGGAAATAATTCTTTGGATATCCGCTGGGTGTTTCGTAATAAGTAGGACGATTGCGGGGTAACTGTGAGAAACAAAGCTCATCTGGTTGTTTGTAGGTTTTGGCAAATTGAAGGACTTGACTTCACTGAGGTGTATGCTCCAGTAGCGTACCTTGAAGCTATCTGTATCTTCCTGGCTTATGCCTCCTACATGGGGTTCACCGTTTATCAGATGGACGTTAAGACTGCCTTTCTATATGGAGCTGTGAAAGAGGAGATTTATGTTGATCAACCTCCTGGTTTTGTCAACTCCAAATTTCCAAATCATGTTTACAAATTAGACAAGGCTCTGTATGGGTTGCATCAGGCTCCTCGAGCTTGATATTCTACTCTCACAGATCATTTGACCGAGCATGGTTATAACAGAGGTACGATCGATCAGACTCTCTTCATCAAGCAGGTGAATGGCGATTTAATTCTTGTTCAGATATATGTCGACGACATCATATTCGGGTCGACAAGCTCGAAGCTATGCAAAGAGTTCGAGACGATTATGAAGAAGAGATTCGAGATGAGTTCTTTGGGGGAAATGACAATGTTTTTGGGTTTGCAAGTATGTCAAGATTCAACCGGAATCCTTCTACATCAAGGAAAATATATTGAAGACATGCTTGAGAGGTTCAGGTTTAAAGATTCAAAAGCTACCTTGACGCCGATGGCTGAACGACCCCTGTTGTCTCCAGATCCTGAAGGTGAATCCGTAGATCAAACAGAGTAGAGATCGATGATCGGATCCCTGATGTATCTAACTGTGAGCAGACCGGACATCATGTTCGCACTTTGTCAATGTGCACGATATCAGGCTAATCCTAAACTCTCCCATTTAATTGAAGTCAAAAGAATTTTTAGATACCTCAAAGGCAGCCCAAAATTGGGTCTTTGGTATCCTTAAAATTCTGATTTTGATTTATATGCATTTGCTGACAGCAATTATGGAGGTTGTGAACTTTACAGGAAATCAACTTCCGGGGGATGTCATGGCAATGCAAGAAACAACAAACAGTCTCAACCTCAACGGCGGAGGCGGAATACGTTGTTGCTTCTGCCTGTTGCTCTCAAGTGATTTGGATTCAACATCAACTAATGGACTACGGTTTGAATTTTCTAGAAACACTAATTTTCTGTGATAATGATGTTGCAATCCAAATAGCCAAAAATCCTGTCCAGCACTCCAAAACCAAGCACATCGACATCAAATTTCATTTTATTAGAGATTGTTATGAGCGTTCGCTCATCCGGTTGGAACAGATTCACACTGATAATAATGTGGTGGATCTGTTCACCAAACCGTTTAACAAAGCTCGATTCGATGTGCTTGTGGACTTTCTAAAAATGATACGTTTTGAAGACTAATTTTTGTTTTAGGTAGTTTAAATTTGCGCATTTACTCTCTTTTCTCTCCTATGCAAGAATTTAGGGGGAGAAATAAAACAAAACAAAAATTAGAAAATAAAAAAAAACCCAAAAATATGAGAAAATCAAAACAAAACAAAAATTAGAAAATCAAAAATCCAAAAATAGTGTTATTTCTGTTTTATTTTTTTTCAGAAAATATGAAAAATCTAAAAATTGTATCTCATGATAGGTTGTCTGCAGGTGGTGTGTTGGGAAGTGATATCAACAAGTGATAACAGGCAATTTTCATTTATGTAAGGTACCAATGCTGAACTGTTTAGGCTTGGTGTTGAATACGCTGGTAGGCAGGAAAGATTATATGGACTGGACTAGGCATAGTTGGACTAAGAAAAGACTTGACAATCATTGACTTAGAAAGTCCCGTTTGGTCTGACAATAAGACGCTCGGGTAGATTGAGCAGTGAGATATTCATGGGAACCTGCGGGATACACTAAATAATATGTATCTAGAACTGTGGCTTAACTTTTCCTCGATGTACAGACTCATGTCCTTAATTCTGATACTGACGGGGCGACTGGGGAATTCCGATAAAGTAGATTTGTAGAAGGTTATTTTCTTGCTTTCTTTCTGTCAGTCATATGTTGCCTCCTCTGCGTGATCGAAAAATCCGACCTAGACTGCAATATATGCAATTCTATCTCTCTGCATGTTCTTATCTATGCAATTCTTTCTATCTGTTAGCCATATGTTGTCTCCTTTGCGTGATTGGAAGAGATTCGACCTGGTACACAACATATGCACCATTCTACTTCTCAACCCCTCTAACTATGATTAGTCATATGTTAATCCCTCTGCATGATTGGAAGAGATCCGACCTGGGTGTACAACATATGCATTCTAAATCTGACTTCTCCCATAATAATTGCTTGCTCATCTAAAGTAAGGAGTATTTTGGAAGTCCTTGATTATTGGGGTATATCAGGAAGCGGGAAACATGTTCTAGTACATCTAAAATTGAAAATTTAATAGGTTGTATGTAGATCTCGCTGCTAAATTTAGGTGGACAACAATATCCTTGGTCGTCGTCAGCTGAATGGTCCTTTAGGAATATTATTTAGGTACATAGGGTAAAATGTCTTGTCACTTGTAGCATGTCCAAATTTGTCACAATTTTTCATGCTTAAGTGCACCAGAATACCGACGATTGACCAGATATTCATGAAGGTGGAGGTACCGAAAAACAGATTAAGGCTGTCTAAAAAGTTTGATCCTAAAATCACAAAAATAATATTTGAAATGGTGAAAAGAAATTAGTGGTATTTTATTTTTATTTTTATTCTCTAAAAAATTAAAAAAAAATTAAAAATGTTAGTTTGAATTTAATTTTTTAGATTTTATTTTAATTTTAATTTCAATTTTTAAGTCTTCAAAATGTTTTATTTTTGATTAATTTTGATGTATTGGGGTTTAGATTTGAGGATATTGGGTTTGCAACCCATGGCTTTTGAACAGTATAATGATTTAAGGCTAAGTAATGAGGATCTCGATGCTTTCTTTGACACTGTCCTTGATGTTGTACAACCTGCAACGGAGACAGAAGGAGTCAGTGGTGTTCTAAAAGTGACGCATCCAACTTTTGATCAGATGGCCGACATCTCAGCGAATATGGATACAACTTCAATGATTCCTCCCCTTCCAGTTGCTACTCCAGCCTCTTTGCCATCTGAACGGGATATTATTATGACACAAGCCTCCCAGCCTCCAATCAAAAGGAGAAGAGTCGACCCAAGGCCGGGAGTGCTAATCAAGGAACAAGCTCCGCCAGTCCAACAATCCACTGCAACTGCAGCACCAACCCAACCAACCCATGAAGAAAGTCAAATTGTGAAAGAAGGTCAATGTGTTGCTCAATCCTCTTATGAAGTCGGGAGCTCTTCAGCTCCTGGGGATTCCTCTCCACCACAACCTGCGCATGATGTTGCCTCTGTGAGGCTTGCTAGGTTTTTGGCCCAACAAGATTCAGACCCTTTCACCCCGAGGCAAAGGGATATCTATTGGTGAAGGAAGTTCGGAGGGAGTGGACCCATCGATTTCTGAGCTTAAATAGGAAATTGGTGTTCTAAATCAAAAACTTATTGAGAAGAAGATGTAGTTGGGTGCGATGGGAAGGTCTGATGTGCTGATCGTAGAAAAGGATTGAATTCATGCTAGCCTCAAACCAAGGGGGAGACTGTTAGGTCATATTTTATTGGTTTGGGCTAGGCATCTATCTGTATAGGTCTGAATAGGGTTTTGGTCATGTAAGGTTTGGTTGTGCGGTTGTGTATTTGCGGTTGTATGGGTGTTCACGACCGTGAACCTGTTTACGGCCATGAATGTGTTCTTGGTCTTGGTGTTGGATAAGGTGTATAAGTCCATAACTATTTCTGGTATGTACTTGACCCGACCCGGCATGGTCCATTTGGGTTGCATGGCACCATGCAATTGGATAAACTAAAATGAGAGAAATAACACTTATGGTTTATTAATATATTATAAGTTCTAATATATTAATAATATTATTTAATTAGTTTGATCAAGAATTAATTAAGTGATCAAAAGATAACTAATTAAATATATGGGTAGATTATGTAAATCTTCCATATCTTGTATAGTGGGCTAAAAGGCTCCATGGATAATCAAGTTGGGTTAAACCCATTGAATGCTCCATGGAGGCTCCATGGGAGTTACAAACCCATGAGTCATGGAAATGAAGAGTCATGCCACATTAGGGTTTACATGGTGTAACCCTAGATGTGACACACTATATAAGCAACATGTTCTCCACCAAAATCGGCGACACTAAGAAACAAGAGGGCTAGAGCCGATTTTGCAAGTGTAAGATTCTCTCAAAGTTTACTCCTTTGCATTTGGTGTTGTGTGAAGCATTTGAGGCATCACACTTGGGGTGCTAGGCTCACAAGGTTTCAAGGATCATAATCAACAACAAGGTAAGTTATTCTATCTTTCATTCAAGTTAAAAATGTTCCCCATGTATGCTAGATAGGAATATAACCTTGGAATTCAACTTTGCATGATTATTAGACAAACATAGATCCAAGGTTATTAGGGTTGCATGTACACTTAGGAAGTGTTAGAATGCTCAAAACCCATCACTTGGTTCCTTATATATAGCTGTCAGATGTGTCAGAATGTAGTAGTTGCATGTGTGTGTTATCCAAGTGTGCCAGACGTTTACGATCCCTAATAGAACGTGTGCATTATTGGATTGATATTGCTTCTACTCCTTCTTATCCTTATTGATTACAACTTGATTGTGTGTTTGATCACTACTTGGTTCCAGATTTGGGGACTTACAGAGTACATAGCAGTGAGTGAAGCATCAAAGGAAGTGACTTGGCTAAAGAATTTCATCGGTGATCTCGAAATAGTTCCAACAATTCAGGAGCCAACGGAACTTTTCTGCGATAAAGGAGCAGTTGCTTTGACCAAAGAACCGAGAGAGCATGGTAAATCAAGACATGTCGAAATAATTTACCATTATATCAGACATAGAGTTGAAGAATGTCATCTCATAGTAAAGAAAGTTTCATCATAAGAGAATCCTACAGATCCTCTTACCAAGGCTCTGAGTAGGGTTAAACATAGTCAACATGCTAGGAGCATTGGTTTGAGAGATGACATTAGTTTTAGTAGTTAGATGATTAGTTTAAAACTTGAAACATAATAAATGTAATTGGTTTTGGTGACTGAATAATAGAGATTATTTATGAGTTTTGTTTACTTCCTTTGTCAATTATTTGTTCTTGTGTTTTGTTTTGCATGTTTTGCTTCCTGAATAATTTGATTATTCGAAACTATACATTCGCTCATACTTTAGGAAGTAAGTAGTGAATGAAGACTATCATGAATTGGATTGTAGATTGTCTAAGGAGTTTAGACATAGCAATTATGTTGCTACAACATTCATGAGTACTTAGAAAATGGACATCTGAGTATTGGATAAACCCACGCTCATAGAATTACTTCATGGATTCTATCACGAGTAATTCTAAGATGATAATATCATATATTCTTGAAACGTAGATATATGAGTTGTAATTTACAAGTCGGTTGTACATTGGTATTACGAAAATGCATCATTAATTTGATGTTATAAAACGTAGTGTGATGTAGAATTTGATGAATAAAGGATACAAGCATATGAGTCAAAGTTTATTTGTTCCTTTTGCCCTAACAGGATTGCGATATCTTTGGGCCCTTTGGTGATTTGGTGTTGACTTATAGTGTTGGGCCTAGCCAGGACTAAATTGACATGTTGAATTAGAACTCTTATGACATCATCACAAATCAGAAATCAGGAAACAGAGTTTGGACGATGAGATTGATTCTGATCCATGTCTCATGTCCACATGATATCTTGAAGATCGGAGGAGTATTTGATCACTTATCTAAGGACCAATATCTGTTCAGATCTGAGTTCGGCAGTTACTTTGGAAAGCACCATTTGATGTTTGATTTAGAAGTTATACATGTAATTTAGTTTTAGACTTATCCAAGTGGGAGACTATTGGATTAGTTGTCTAAGCCAATAACTAAATTAGTATAATCTTGAATTATTAGCAAAGTCCTTTTGAGCTGCCCTCAAACCTAGTATTTGACTGAAATGTTTTTTGGAAAGAGAGAGAGACTAAATTATTAATTTATTATATCATTAATAAATTAATTAGAAATCAAAATTAATGATTTATTAATATATTATGAGAATAATATATTAATTAGAAATAATACTGTTTAATTAAGAATTAACCACAAATTAATTCAAATTAATTTTGGGATTAATTTGATTAATTAAAAGTAGAGGACTAAAGATGAAACCGTTCAAAAGTTGAACATTGACCAATTCTAGAACCTCCCAACAGGGGGATGGTTCTAGAGGAGGAATCTAGAGATTTTCTTGGGCTTTAAGGAAGCTTAGAATACCTTAGGGAGCAAGAAAATGGATAAGAGTTATCCAAGGAAACCTGCCTTATCCTATCTTCCTTACTCACCTATATAAACCCCTTATGGGATTCATATTTTCGGCCATACTTTCTCTAAGTGATAAGTGCCGAAAATTCCTTCCCTCTCCTCTCTCCTCTAAAGCTTTCACTTTGCTCGGGTTTGGGTGTGAGTCATTAGAGGCACAAGACTTCTGACGCTTGCTTTCTGAAGACCAACAAAGAAGGAATACTAGTTTATTTGCTATAATAAGCTACAAGTATGTAAATTCTATAAACCATTTCTTAATTTCAAAAATAGCAATGTGCTTTTAGGGTTCTTGATATTCAATAGTTTATTGCAAATCATAGTGAGAACATAGATCCTTTAGGTTGCATGTGAACTTCAGGTTTAATTTTTTCTGCCAAAATAAGATTTTGTAACCTATAAGAGTTCTAATAGAACTAATCCTACCAAATAGAGCATAACTATTGAAGTAGCATGTACCTTATTGTTATATGTATCTTTTAACGATTAATATTGTTTATGGGTATATATGTGGATCCATCTGAATGATATTTTCTTTTGAAAATCCATTTTGATCCTATGGGTTTCTTTCCCTTGGATAGATATACTAACTCCCAAAATTTCATTGCTCATAATCAAATCCATTTCATCATTAACTAGTTCATTTCATAAAGGAGCATTCTTATACGACATGGAATCATTAAAGGTATTAGGGCCATCATCCAAGTTAATAGAGAAAATGACCTTTCTTGTCACTTTATTTTGAGTCCCTTCAGTCAAATAAGAGAAAAAATCATCTCATCTCTCTTTTTTCTTGATCTTGTACTTATCCTTGAATCTTTTATAATTTTAAAAGGTTTTATCTAATCTTGAGAAGTACTTGGAGCTATAATAGGGTTTGAGTTTTCATAATCTCTTGAAAACTTGTCCTCGAAGAATTCCACGTCTCTGGATTTTACGATGATACCTAAGTCATTATCCAATAATTATTAAGCCTTGTTGTTATGAGAATATCCAATTAGTATACTCATCATATCTCGGGATCCTAATTTTGATCGCTTAGGATCAGGTGTCCGATAATAAGCAACACATCCCCATACCCTCAGATAGTTTAGTTTTGGTTTTCTCCCTTTACATAACTTGGAATCACATGACTACTGATCTTATTGTGTGTGTGTGCATGTGTGTGTGTGTGTGTATGTGTGTGTGTGTGTATATATATATATATATATATATATATATATATATATATATATATATATATATATATATATATATATATATATATATATATATATATATATATATATATATATATATCAAGCGATCAATAATGCTTCCCCCATAAATTGGTTGGTAAACCTGATTGGTTTAACATATATTTGACCATCTCAACTAAGGTCTTATTCTTTGTTTCAACCAAAACATTTTGCTAGGAAGTGAACGGTGTGGTTCTTTCATGTTTAATGTCATTCTCTTCATTGAATGCATCAAACTCTTGGCGAAAATATTATCTACCTTTATCCGGATATATAATTTAATATATATTTCTAGTTGATTTTTGAAATTTAACCTTATACAATTTAAATAATGAAAACTTCACTTAGGTTTGAAATTGATACCAAGTTGGTAACCTCTTCAACAACGTTTGCAATCAATCCAGACATTTGATCCTTGTACTCTTGAGCATAATCTAGTCTCTCTGTAGACGTAACATTTTCAGAACTTCTTTAGGCTTAAGGTAATGTTCATATATTGTTTATGCTTTAATTTCTTGAACTCCTTTTTATTGGGTGCCAACCTCTTTTTTTTTCTTGAACTTGTTCTTCGCTTTGCAGCTAGAACCCCAACCAGACACAAGGTGTACACTTGATATGAGTTTACTTTGTTTTTCTAAATTTTGTGTGGATTCGGAGGTGCTTCAATATATCATCCAAGGAGTAGTCATCAGACTTATGCATCTTCCTCTCTTAGATAAGTCATTCCAAGAGGGTGGAAACTTTATGACAATTGCACATATGCATAAGAGCTTAATAAAGTTATGCATAGTACAATCATTTTGTTAACTAAGATCCGCAGTTCGTGCACCTGCTCCAAGATCGGTCTTTCATCGACCATTTTGTAGCCTAAGTACTTGGACACAAGGTACTTGTTAGTACCTTCCTCATGTGCCTGGTACTTAAGATCCAATACTTTCTAGAGCTCTTTAGGATTTGTGACCGATGCTTACACATCATAGAGGCAGTTATATATGGAATTCTTGATGTGGTGAAGACATAGACCTTCAGACTCTCTACATAGAGATAGATCTCAACTTTTCCAGATCAAAAATTGCTTTTAGATTTGGATCCTTTCCTGCTTCGGGGACATGTTCAAATGGAATAAGGGGCAAGGTGGGGTCTAGAATAAGTTCAAGATTAAGCATAAATAGTAGAAACTTGACCTTGTTAGCCCAATCGGAGTAGTTACGGCCATCATAATGGTCCACTTTGATAAAACTTCTAATTCATTAATCTGCAGTTGGTGGAAAAGATTTCAGTTTCCATTTATCTGAAATATTTAATTACAAAAGAATCTTTAAGATTTTTATATTTAAACTTAATAGCAAACAATATGATGATTAGTATTGTGAAGTAATTTTGAATTGTTAGTAATAACCAAAGAAAAGAAACTGAAAAATAATATGGAGAATTATATGTCAATTAGTCATAAATAATAAATTTAGTATTAGTATTTGATTACTATGTTCCGTCCAATAAATCAGATTTATCGTTTTCAATTAGATTTTGATTATAACAAAGGTAGAAGGAGAATGTCCCGTTATCAGACAAAATAAAAAGACGAAACAGAAATTAAAACCAACCTAAAAGATGTTGATTCTTGATTATAACTAAATGGAATAACTCTTGTTGATAAAGGTTTTTATGCACTGCAATGGATGTAAGCTGCAATGTAGAATCCTAGGATTTTTAATGTTGTTACCGTTCGTTCTAACATCAATAGATGAACCAGTAAACAAAAAGAGAATACTTGAAAACCGGAAGAAAGGTTATGTTGTAGATGGAGAGAGGAGAGAGCATAGAGAGATCTTGGTTTTAGGTGTGGAATAAATGAGACCCTAGAGGTCCTATTTATACTAATTGGAAATCGTAGAATCCCAAGAATCAGATTTTATGACGACACATGGCCTCTCATAGGCTGTCACATGGCAATTGAAATACAGGATAAACTACAAGATGACGTTATTATATAGAAGCTCAATCTAATCCAATTTCAAACCTGGAGTTTATAAGGTTTCCAAAGACTTCTGAAATATTTCTTATACCTGTCCATGAAGTCAAGACGTGGTCTACACGCTGAGTGGGTCGGTCCAACCCGATCCAACCTAAGCACTACTAAAAACAAAATCTCCTCAGCAGCGTGCAAAGTGTGCCCATATAACTTTCACTAAAGCCTATAAAGGCTTAAGGCAATGGAAGCCTTATAAACCCACAAAAGTTTTTTTCTCCCAACAATTTGAGATAAATATGGGATAATGGAAAATTTTCAACTTGCATTTAATCTCATTAAACTTACAACACTGATTGCAAACACCTTCATGATTCGTCAATCCTCAAACATAATGGAAGATCAACATATATAATAACATAAACAAACAAATATAAACGGAACGAACGTAAACAAACAGAAAATAACGTTAACAAACTAACATAAACGAACATTACGAGCATAAATAATAGAAAGAAACAATGTGTTTTTAACAAGGAGGTCATGGGTTCACACACACACACACACACATATATATATATATATATATATATATATATATATATATATATATATATATATATATATATATATATATATATATATATATATATATATATATACTAATTCGTAGTTCTAAAAAATATTAATAACAATAATAGAAAGAAAAAAAAGACCACTATTCATATTTGTTAGTTTAACTAAAAACAAAAAAGCTTAGTTTATTTAATAAATAAACGAAAATACCCGAAAATACCACCGAACGGTTCACAAACACTCTATTAAATATTTAGTTTGTTTTAATGTTATGTGTTTATGTGTATGTGTGAGAGAGAAAAAAAAGTTGTAGATTCTTTTAATAGAAGTTTGCTAGGAACACTCATACAAACATCTTGTAACTCGTTGCATTACCCTACATGATATGATCAAAGTGACTCCCCCACTTAAGTATTGACCCAGTTATTCATTTATTTCAGATTTAAGATAAGCAAAGAATGGTATTTAATCCATTAAGTTTATCAAAATGTTTTTAACCCAACCATATTAGAAGTTTATTGAACGTTAGCATGCCGCAAAAATTGATGTTTCGGATTTTGAGACGAAATATGTATATCTAAGAAAAAAAAATAGTTAATATGTGAATTAGACGTCATAAAAAATTCCATTAAGTTTATAGTTTTGAGTTTATTATTTTACATAAAAACAGTAATATACAAAACTATTTTATAAAAGATGCATATGATTCATAATAGGTAACAACCAATAACATCTACAGGAACTCGATTTATAAGAGGATAGGTAACATGAAAGAAAGTAAAAAGCAAAAGAATTTAAGAAAGGGTTTAGGGCTGCAGAAGGAGACGTTTCCTCGTTTTTCAGCTGTTTATATCCTCTGACACAACTTTGATAGAACAAGAGCAGCAGTCCCTTTTGTTTTTGTTTTTGTTTTTCTTTTCTTTTATATATTCCTACTCCTACTCCAACTTTCTTTCTCTCTCTCTCACACCTAAAACACACAGTGAAAACACTCACAAGGCCACAACCATCGACATCTTTGGGATTGCTTTCTTTATCTCTCTCTCTCTCTCTAAAAGTTGTCTCTGTTTCGAGACTAGTGAGCAGGTGATGATATTCATCAAATAAGCAAAGAAAGCTGCTGCGCGCATCCAATGATTTGAAAAAGGAAGGTCAAATCAAACGACCCTTTGAATTCTTTCTTTCATTCCAAAATTTCCTGCAGCTTCTTAGAGAGAGAAAGAGAGAAGACTCATATATATTAATTCAAGAAGCAATTCTCAACAGGTATATCTATCTCTATCTGATTAACCAAATCAAATTCTCAACTTTCGTTTTGCTGTTGATGATGAATGATATGACTTCTCCTTTTGTGTTTCAAAAGTTCAGGCATTTCATCCACTTCTTCCCATCTTTATGGATATATAATAAAAGAAGATTATATAAATGAAACCTCTCTCTCTAACAAGTGGATAGAGAGAGAGGGAGAGAGTTTTTGATGGCCAGTCTCTCTAACACAGAGCTCTCTCTCTCTCTCTCTCTCTCTCTCTCTCTCTCTCTCTCTCTCTCTCTCTCTCTCTCTACGTACATATATACACACATATATACATGTAGTTGTCTCTATATTTCATCTCTCTCTCTCTCTCTCTCCAAGTATAACTGCATGAACCTCTCTCTCTCTCTCATAAAGTCTGCGAGTGTCACTGTAAAACTTATTCTTATATATTAATCTCCGCCTGCAGCTGTTGGATGACGATGATGATTATGAAGCAACACGTGCGAACTCATCATATCTCCATCACTACCCTCTCTTCAGGTACCTCCCCAGTCCAATCATATTACCATTAACATCATCATCATCTCTCTCAGTACTCTCTCTCTCTCTCACACACACACATCGCTTGTCTCAGCTATGGCAACTTCTGAATTTGTGTATTGATGATCACTTGATCATTCTTGAATTCATTTCCCAGGTTTTCTTTAATCATAGTTCCTGGGAAATCAAGCAGTTTTGTTTTACATGCAGTTGCGTATGGGTTGAAAAAACCAGGTAAAAACATATATATAACTTTTCTTCGATTTTATTTTATTTAATATTATCGACTAATCATATACACACAAGTGTCCCTTATGCGATAACAAAGAATATTTAATTAACAGATCGAAGAAATTCAAATAAAGAAACATATATCAACATCGATGGCGACATACTACAATGGGAATTCAGAAATTCAAGGTGGAGACGGGTTACAGACACTCGTTCTAATGAATCCTGGATACGTTTATTACTCAGACGCACAACAATCACAGCCACAACCTGGTAACTTTGTGTTCCTTGATTCCAATCATCCTGGAAATAATCCGGTCAATAATCATAACCACAACCACCACCACCACCACATATCTCAAACGCCCCCACCACAACCACCACCACCTTCCGGTCAGACACAACAATTTGTTGGCATACCGCTTTCTGCATCACCACCATCATCTGTTCATTCCCAACATGACGTCTCTTCACTTCACGCGTTCATCCCACGAGCTCAGTACATGTATAATCCGGCGGAGATGGTGGCGGCACCACCACGTGAGGTCACACCGTTTCAACAAGGTCTGTCTTTAACCCTCTCTTCTCAGCAATCAAGGTACGGGTCTCAGGCCGCCAGAGTAACTTCTATATCTCCCACCGGCGATGATGGGAGAGCGGCTGTTGGTGGTGGTGGTGGTGGATCCACGTCATCAGCATCCGGGATTTCAAACAATGGTGTGCATAATATGTTGTTGAATTCAAAGTATCTGAAAGCAACACAAGAAATTCTTGAAGAAGTTGTGAACGTTGGTAAGGGAGTGCTGAAGAACTCCGATCAGTTAACTAAGAATCTCAAGACTCCAGTGATCGGAGATGGTGGATCATCGTCTCCGCTCACCGGAGAAGGAATTAGGGATGATCAGTCTGGTAGTAAATCTGGTGGTGGTGCTGAACTTACTACAGCAGAAAGACAAGAAATTCAGATGAAAAAAGCAAAGCTTGTTAACATGCTTGATGAGGTAATTAATTAATTAACTAGCAACCGAATTAAATTAACCACTTCATTCTCAAATTTCATTCAAGATTTTGTACAATTTAGCAAAAGTTTGAATTTTTTTTGTGGGTTTTGAAGGTGGAGCAAAGATACAGACAATATCACCACCAAATGCAAATTGTAATTTCTTGGTTTGAGCAAGCAGCTGGAATCGGATCCGCAAGAACTTACACTGCACTAGCGCTACAGACGATTTCAAAGCAATTTAGGTGCTTAAAAGATGCGATTATGGGACAGATTAAGGCGGCCAGCAGGAGCTTAGGGGAGGAAGACAGTTTAGGTGGTGGTGGTGGGAAGGCTGAGGGCGGTGGTTCAAGGCTGAAATTTGTTGATAATCAACTCCGACAACAAAGAGCTTTGCAACAATTGGGAATGATCCAACACAATGCTTGGAGACCTCAAAGAGGATTGCCTGAGCGTTCTGTTTCTGTTCTTCGTGCGTGGTTGTTTGAACATTTCCTTCATCCGTAAGAAACCAACTCTTTTATATTACCGTTATATTTACAGCTAGTTGTATATTCAAAGTAGAATATACATTATATATTATATTCAGATAGATCTCAAAAAATTTCAATTTGGATTTCTTAAAAGATTTTTAACCGATTACTCGGATTTGATACAGTTATCCAAAGGATTCAGACAAACATATGCTTGCAAAACAAACCGGTCTTACTAGAAGTCAGGTAAATTTTCTTTGTTTTTTGTATTTTGTATATTGTATATTGTATAAATAAAGTTATTGATTTTTTTTTTTTTTCAAATTTAGGTTTCCAATTGGTTTATAAATGCGCGAGTGAGGCTATGGAAGCCAATGGTGGAAGAAATGTATTTGGAGGAAGTGAAGGAACAAGAACAAAACGGATTAGACGACAACAAAGCAAACAAAAACGAACAAAACGAAGAGAAGTCATCATCCAAAAATGAAAAAAGTCTTTCACCAGAAACCTCAAACAGAGGAGGAATAGGATTCCATTCCACCAAACAAGAGAATCTAAACTCCTTCAATCCTCCACCACCAATGGCGGTTCCCGCCACCGTGTCCACATCACCCACCACCACCACGAGAATAAATTTCCAAAACCCATCTGGTTTTAGCCTCATCAGGTCCTTAGAAATGGAAGGAATAACACAATTCAGCCCTAAGAAACCAAGAAACAACGACCGGAATCAGGATTCCGACGCCGGTTTCACACTGACAGGTGGCAATCCAACCGACTTCATGGGCGGATTGGGGGGTTACCCAATTGGTGAAATCGGTCGTTTTACAACCGATCAATTCCAACAACAGTATTCAGGAAACGGAGTTTCTTTGACTTTAGGTCTCCCACACTGTGAAAACCTTTCACACCACACTTTCCTCCCTAACCAAAACATCCAACTAGGAAGAGGGGCAGAATTGGAAGAAAACGAATTTGGCGCCATAAATCCATCATCTTCTTCACACTCAGCCGCCATGTATGAATCCATGAACATTCAAAGCCGCAAGAGGTTTGCTGCACAACCTTTGCCCGATTTTGTTGCTTGATCAATCAACAAACAAGCAACACCATTTCCACTATCAAGAAATCGAGAAATCGAGAAATCAAGAAATCAAGAAATAAAAACAAGATTTACCCTAGATCAGATCTATACTTTAATGAAGAACAAGAACCATTAGAGTTCTTTATAGATACAGATTAGGTTTTTCATTGGGGGTTGTATATTAATTTTGTATCCGCAGATATGCATAGATGGATTGGCTACATATACATATTGTCTGTATGTAAAAGTAAAAAAAACTAGTTATATATATTTTGATTGGGGGGTATACAGATTAAAAGATATATATATATATATATTTATTATTATCATTTTCAATTTATAGTGTTGATTTGTGGGTGGGGTAGGGTGGGGGTACCTATGGAAAAACACATTCAAGAAACAGGACAATGGCAATAATGATAGACCAAATTTCAAAAGAGAGACCCTGTAATGTTTCCTACAAGTTTCGTGTATAAAATGGTCCAATTCATTAATATTAGGGCCAATGAGTGGTTTAAAAAGAACTTTTTATTAGGTTACTTTCCCTTTCGGGTTGATGGTTGTTTGGTACTATTCAATATTGATTGATTAATGCATTCAATGTTATAAAAGTGGCCACACCCAACTGTCACACGCAATTTAATTAAAATCATAACATACCTGTATTATCATGCTAGAGTTTCTCGACAAAGTGCATCATTAACTGAAAAAAAAAAAAAAAAAAAAAAAAAAAAAAAAAAAGGAAGAAAGACATAGTCTCTATCAAAGGGTGAGTTAGTAATTATTACTATGTAGGTTCGTAATCTGAACGTACATATTCTGTATGGAATTTCTGATTTTTGCAGAAGGGTATCACATAAAGGACCCTCCAATTATTAGAGGAGAAAATATAATGACAAAAGGGTATGGCCCAATGTTATAAGTGATCGATAAAAGGATTTGAAACATATTCACTATAAAACACAAACAGTGAAAAAAATGCACATCGCATTTGGACAAATACCGCATATATCTCAAAGATAGACATTTTGGAGAAAGTCATTGAAACAAAAATGAGTGCATGTTGCTTTCTTTACTTATCATGGGAAAAAGGAAGATAATTAAAGTAGAATATTTTGGATATTTGATACAGCAACAATACCAAGGATTCAAGGTCACGTACATAAGGGGGATGTAAGATGTATCCATTGATGACAAAAGAAAAAAAAAAGCAGATACAGACAATAAAGCTGAACGTAAAGAGGAGTAGTTGTACAATACAGAAACAGTGAAAGCAGATACTAACAATAAGGTAGGAAGTATGATGAAATAAAATATTTATATTTGAATTTCTCATTTGATATAAATGATAAGTTGAACAATATACATATTACATAGTTAACACAACAACAAAGTAATAAACATACAAATGATGACAAAATGGTAAGAGAAAATTAGAAAGATTTAGTGATAATAACCTAGTGAATAAAGGAGAGAAAGTGTTGTATAAGTTATAACATTTTTATAATACCCTTATTGCTCTTTATATGTGCAAGTCTTCTATTGGCAACTTTGGATCGATAACACCACACTTCAAATACTTCTGTAAGATCCGGATACCGAATATGCTTATTTTCTAACCATTCACTTAAAATCTCAGCTTGTTGTCCAGCTGGCAATGCAAGAATTATTGAAGAAAATGCAGATTCCAAAGATTGCCATATTTCAACATCCATTTTAACAACTAAACACTCATTTTCATTTGTTAAAGAATCAAACAAAGGCTTCAGAATTCTCACAAAAGGAAGCCAAATTTTCACCATATGAAGCCGTTTTATTGTAGGTAAAATTACACTTCCATATGCTATTGCCTCTAGAACCTTGGAAGTTACCTCGATAACTTTTACTTTTGTCTCAAGCATTTCACCTTGTTGACTTATCTGGTCAACAGCTTTGACTATATTTTCTGATACATTGACCCAATTCTCCACAAAATCTTTTAGAATTTCTAACTTGGTTAATATCTGACATGCCCATGACATGTCTACTAAAAAGCATTGAAATTGATGCATTTGTGAATCCCCTGTTTCACATGAGTTGACTATATTGTTGAATCTGGTCAACAATCCCATGAAGTGTTGTTTGACTTTGGATTTTATGTCTTCATCTGATGTTATCAATGGAGCATCATCATCTTCTGTAAGCATGTATTCGATCTGTTCTTGAGCTGAAGTTTTCAAATCAACCATAGACAATGGGAGTGCTGACGTGGCAAAAAGAATGGCTGACAGGAAAAGCTTAACTATGCCAGCTGGATTGACAGGCTGGAGGCGAGCTAAAACTGGTTCTGCTAACAAACCAATTCCAGGAATAATTTTCAAAATCTCTTCCTCCTCAGCCTCCTCCCATGGAGATGCTTCTAGAAAGTCTACACAGGTGGCAACAATTTCTGGGGAGCCAAGATTCACTGCCACCTGGAGAATGCCAAGGGCATTTTTGACATTATGACATATGTCAGTAACAGAACAGGTGATAGTGATATAAAAGAGGCGTAAGACTGTGATGTGGTGATCAAAGTCATGTTCCTGACAATGGACTTCAACACAATTGCGTGAATCAAGAATCTGACATGTGGGCCAGGTTTCAGATAAACGATCTGCAAAATATTTGCTGTTTTTTATAAGAATGTGGGAATGGCAGTATATCCATTCATCACGACCTTCAGGTGTTCTTAATCTTGCAATAACATCACTTGTATATCGATCACCAATCCTGCATAAAAACATACTTAGAGTAAATTCATTATTAACTGTTTAGCTTTATATCAATTTGTTCAATTTTAAAGTCTCAGTAGAATAAGTATAGGGAAAGTTAGGTTATGACTTATGAGCTTCTTTCAGACCATTAGACAAACACCTTGTGTGCATCAAATACTAGATAATTATCTACTCTCTAATCGAGTAAATGTATGTTCCCACTCAACCCAATTCATAAAGTTCATTGCTTTCTCTGATCATCGGTACTAACACTTTGCGCAAGGGGGTAATTCATGATCGCAAGTAAAGATGGAAGAGCACTGAATAAATTTAAAGCAGACCCAATTCCCGAAATCGAAACAATTCGATTTCTCTGAGCAGGGTAAGGATGTATGAAGGTTGTATGCATACAGATTCACAAGTACAGGTAATTCTATGAACCAATATACGTACTGCTACATTCAGCTCCGTATCAAATGATTCTTTTTGTAAACTTTATGAAGAAAAATGCTAATTTGTTTATAGGGAAAGGGGTAAGGTGTGAATCGTGAAAGAGATTATGCATTTACCTTGTATTTTCATCTTCCGTTATCATCGGGAATGTGGACATGAGATTCTCTTCCATGGGTGAAATTTCCTCCTTTAGATTCACCAGGCAAAGAATCTTAAAGCAGACCATCAGCTGGTTCGGGTTGTTCTTAACCCGTTAACACTCTTGGACCGGAATGGTTGTATATATCTCCTTGTAGATTTACTAAAATCATCAATGTTGGTATATGTGCTCTTTTGGATATGGTTTAATAATTCGAATTGTAAACCTTGGTTTTTAAAATGCCTATTTTTAACATCCTAATACTTTTCTTAAAAATTTTATATGTTCCCGTTATTCGTATATATTTTTTTTATAATTTAAGAAAATACTTATATATAACATTTTTTCTTCATACACAACAATTTATTTTTGTTTAAATGGTTGTACAATACAATTATTTAAAACATAAATTTTTATATATGAATAAAAGTGTTCAGGGAGAATACTCGTCCTCGAATGGATGTTTTATCTTTGCATAGGTAACGTATTGAGTTTCAAAATTTTATCGCCATTAGTTAAATGGGCTAGTAAATCGAAGGGTTGAAGGGGTGAGTGGGCCCTCTTTAGGAAGATCCTTCAAAAGTGTTTGGCAAAGCGACTTGCAAGTACTGATTATTTGTCTCATGTCAAAGTTGCTCGGTTAGACATTAGGGTTGTTTGATCCTTTTTTGTACCTACAAATGAAAATCTATAAGTTGTACGTAACTTATTTGGTGGTAAGGAGACCTTTGAAACCGTTTCTATTGTGTGATGTTGTTATTTTGTTTATTTGGTTGGTTTTGTTTGTGTATGGATTTGCTTGATATAACAGTTTCTATTGCGTGATGTTATTTTGTTTATTTGGTTGGTTTTGTTTGTGTATGGATTTGCTTGATATATTGTTCGGTGACAATGTCAATATTGCCCTCTTTTTCCAGCAATACCCTTAGTGTCCAGGCCATGTTAGTGTGTGTGATCCCTTGGAAAATATGCTTTAATTTCCCTTTGAGGACTGTACGGGTTAGTGGTAATGTACCATGATTTCCCTTCTTTTGGGGAATATCTTTTGTTAGCGTTGAGAAAACATTAAGGGTTAATCGTCTAGAAGGTATATTTTAATTGTCCTTTGTTGACTATAGGGGTTAGTGGTAATGTACCAGGATTTCCCTCTCTTTTTGGGGAGTTCCCATAGTTAGCATTAAGGCAACATTAAAAGGGTGTGATCCTTCATAAGGTATAGTTTGATTATTTATTGTCGATAGTAAGTGTTAATGGTAATATACTACAATTGCCCTTTTTTGGGGGGAGTGCCCTTAGTTGGAAATGTGAAACGTCCCAAAAATTAAGACTAAAAATTTCAATTTTAAATTAATTAAAACCATTATCCAAACAACATCATAAAAACCCTGGTGAATCAAAGTGTATCGATAACATCCAAATACATCAGAGTAGTATAAAAATGCGGAACGATGTAGTGTGTGCACTGCAATCATCTCGGACTCTTCCCTTTCGAACCAGAAGTACCTGAAACATAAACTGAAAATCGTAAGCACAAAGCTTAGTAAGTTCCCCAAAATACCAAATACCATACATATCAAACATATAATGGGCCCCGCCCGTCATCGGGTCCCGCCCGACATCGAGCCCCACTCGGTAAACAGATCTGCCACTCATTAGGACCCACCCGATATACATTTAAACATATAAACATATAATAATATAACACATGTAATAATCACAAAGATAAATAGCATACAGGATAGTCATCGGGCCCCGCCTGGTAAACATATAAACACATAACACATGCAAGAGTCACGCAGACAACTAGCATCCTAACATATCAAAGATCGGTCGACATTGCTGCCTTCGACCTGCTAAAAATAGTGAGGAAACTCACCTCTAGCTGTTGAATCTCTCAAATAAATCTCAGCCTACTAGTCCGGAAAATTCCCGCGCTAACATCATAAATAATATCCGATTAATAATTAGATCTCGACCCATATTCAAGAATCTAAGCTACTTGACCAATTTCCAGGGTAAAAGACCATTTTACCCTTTTCCTTACTTGGCCCAAAACCAAGGCCCAACACTACTACTCAAAATGACCAAATTCCTAAAATGGCATCACAAGGCCAAATAAGGCCTAACTTCCAAATTGGGCCCAAAATCAGCATGGACCTAAACCCAAGGAAGTTTGTAGTCTATCCATGGCTCAAAGTCAGAAGTACAATGGCCCATCAAGGCCCAAAATCTAAAAACCCAAGATAAGGCCAAACCGAAAGTCCACCTGCTGAGTACGCGGGGCGTACTCAACTCGTACGCTTAACGTACTCCTTCCGGGGCCAGTACGCGCAGTGTACCAGCTGGGTACACCCAACGTATTCCCCAGACTACCAATCCACTCTATTAAGCGCTTAATCAGCTGAGACGTCTAGCCAAACTCTCAGATCTGATCATAAAGGGTGACATAATACGTAAAGTTGGAAAATTTACACCCACACATGATTTAAGGGACCCAACACTCAAAAAGAAGCTTAATAAGGCTCTTAATACTTGGGTTGTGGTGACTTGGTAAGGCATGTGGAAGATATGGTAGATAACCTGTTGACCCATGTTCAAATCCTGGAACTACTCATCCTTTGTGGCCATGGAGGTTCGCCTACAGTGACTCCAGGGCATGAGGCAAAGCCTCATGTTTGCAGCGGAGGATTAGTCGGTGTGCGAAAGTTGGCCCGGAAACCCTCATTAGGGATGTTCTCTTTCCAAAAAAACACTTGTATGGGCCAATATCTTTCATAAAGTTTGCATTTTTATGGACAAAGGACCTCAAATGAGTAAAGATCTAACATCCATGGCTTCTAGATTAGACCATAACTTCATATATGACTTAAAAGACCCAAAATGCCTAAATAACACCATAAAATGGATCTAGCACAAAGGACCATCAAGATGAGAGCTTTATACCTCAAATAACTTGCAAAGATGATGATGAATCTGGATCTACAAGCCCAAGCTACTCCCAAGAAACCACCAAGAGTTCTTCTTCTTCTTTCACTAAAACACCACCAAATCTCACTTTCAAGCTCAAAACTCACAATAGGCACTTAGGGTTTCGTTTTTAGGGTATAGGGTGATGGAGGCTGATCAATAGAATGTCCAAAGGTGGTTTAAGTTGTTTAAATAGGGTGAAAACCCTAAAAATTAGGGATTACCCCTGCACCACGTACGCCATGCATACTCCACGTACGCCCCACGTACGTGGGTGAAGCCCGCGACCAGAAAAGAGCTAGTATGCTAAGCGTACTCATAGAATACGCTCCGCGTACTATCTAGGGACCAAAATGAAAGGGATTTTGCATTAAGGGTCTAAAAAGAAACTTACCAAATTACGAATGTTACAAAATGAGGCAACATTGAGGGGTGTGATCCTCCATAATGTACAATTTAATTGTAGCATTTGTACAAGTTGGACTAACATCTAATGTTTTCCTTGTATTCTTATCTAGATATTGGCAGTAAGGATATTAATCTTACCAAATATATATTACATGAAAATGTAAATTAAGGATAGTGTTGAAAACGCTTGTGTCTATGGGTTTGTTTATTGTTTCTGTTTTTTATTTTATTTTCCTTTTCACTTTTTGGTGTTCTTACTTTTTCTTAGTTGGGCTGTTGGTGGAGTAGGAGTTAGACCCTTCAAAGAGTGTTATGTTAAAAAGCTTGTCAGTGATGTGGTTCTTTCCTTCATGTCTTGCATAAGTGTTTTAATATCATGGTATGGTTCATCTGAGACGTTATTCATGTTTGTTGTTTGGGATCTTTTCTTACGATTCACGTATGTATCGAGCCACATGATACAAGTTAGTAAGGTTGCTAGTTATGTTATTTCGTCGTTTGGCGAATGACTATTCTACCTCTATAGTTCTAGTGTGTTTGACGTGTTTCGAATATTCCTCTAGAGTGTGTGAGTGTTTTTGTTTAGATTTTGTTCTTTCGTCTTTTCTTTTCTTCCGAGGGTTAAATTCTTTCTTTTTTACTCGGTGCCATGATTTGTTGTATAGATTTGGTGCTATTTAAGTATCCACTAACATTTTTGTAGTAGTGGTTGGCTTTCCTGCCAAAAGTTTTGATGTTATATGGTATCCAGACCAAAGGATATGTTTGATATTCCTTCCTTATCTCTTTATCTTCATCGACATTGTTGTTGTGTTAATTGTGGATTCAATACTTTCTAGTAGGTGAATATGTTAGGTTATCATCGTGGATTTCCGGGCATCACCATTTCTATTTCACCGTTTTCTTGTGTTTCCATGATTGTTTTTGTCATTATCCCGTGTCCATTTTATTAAAACATGGGCTTTACAGTATGCTAATTAGCATGGTCGTGTACATATCAGTGTGGAACTTGAGGAGCCCATGCATTGTAGACATTATAGCCTTGAATATGAATAGTATAGATCATTAAACATATTATATTTTGTTTCGAACTAATATTGTCTTTTAGTATGAGTGTGATGCCAATGATCCTAATTGATTATGATGGTTAAGATGCGAAGATAAGTCGAGTGGAGGATGTTGGGTGTGGTGTTTGTCGTATCTGATATGGGACCATCTGGAAGCAGTGCTCATATAGAATGTTTGTTAAGCTATCGATATCGATCAGGATTTGATCGAATGGTATGTGGCTTATCCATACCTTGACGCACAATACCTCTTTACTTGTGTGGTGTTGCAGAATCAACTGAAAACTTGTAAAGAAGATATCACAATTTTCTTGGTTGAATTTTGGGTTTGTTGTTTGGAGTGATTTATATAAAAGGATTTCCAGTCCCATGACAAGTAGATCTTTTTTTTTCATATTTTTGGAATGAATGGTTGTTGTTTTGGCCACATGTTGTGAAACATCCAAAAATTTCATTTTCGATTTAAGTAAAAACTGTATTCCAAACATTGTTCATACATCCCAATTGAGTAAATATATATATATAACATCATAAAAATCAGAGTATGTCCCATAAGTAGAATCCATATGGTGTGTGTGATGCGATCAAACCGAGCTCTTCCCCTTGGAACCGGAAGTGCCCGAAACATAAACTAAAAACCGTAAACACAAAGCTTAGTGAGTTCCCCAAGATACCACATACCATACATATCAAATAACGGGCCCCTCCCTATGAGATATGGGTCCTGCCCACACTTGCATAACGGGCCCCGCCCAGTGAGATACGGGCCCCACCCACACTCGCATAACGGGCCCCGCCCAATAAGATACGGGCCCCGCCCACACTCGCAATATGTTCCCCGCCCAATAAACATTCATATACAAACACATACAAGTATCACACATACCACAAGTATATCAACATAACCAATCAAGGGTCGGCCTTGGTGCCTTAGATCCGCTAAGCCCAATGAGGAAACTCACCTCGAAAAGCTGAATGAAATGAATGATCCTTGGCTGTTGGTCCTACAGCTCCCTGACCTATCAATTGCCACATAAAAACTAATTAACATTTGGGATCTACATCAACCAAAAATCTCTACTTGGGGTAAAAAGACCATTTTAACCCTAACCTAGCTTGGTCCAAGAATGAAGTCCATATCCACAATCCAATGGGCCCAAAAGTTAAACATTACATCAAGGCCTAACATATGGCCCAATTTCCAATTGGGCCCAACTCATTAACATGGGCCTTAGCCCAAAGCCCAATAATGGTCCTGGCCCAAAAACTCCTAAAATCAAATGGCACAACAAATCCCTAACCTTCTAAGCCCAAAACGAAGGCCCAAACCGAAATTCCATTAACGAAATGCCATCAGACTGAGTACGCTGGGGGTACTCAGCTGGTACGCTAAGCGTACTACATCAAGGGCTTGTACGCTGCGTGTACAGGCTTGTACGTCCATCGTACTCAACCAATTCAGCCAACGTCAAGATTAAGCTGCTAACCCGTTAAGACTTTGTTCCAGGATGTAGATCTGACCCCTTTAAGATGAAATACCACGTAAAGTTGCTAAATTTACGTCCATGCATGACCATAAGAATCTCTTAAGCTCAAAAAGGACTTAATGGATACATGAAGCCCCTAAACTCCATAAAGTTGGCACCTTTATGCCAAAGGAGTCCATGAAGACCTTGGATCTGAAAGAATAAGCCTTTGGGATTTCCTAATCACAACATCCATCCGAACCATGGTTAAAAACAAAACTATTTAACCAAAAAGGATATCTAAGCATCTAGAAACCAAGATAAGAACTTAATACCTCAAACTTCTTGCAAAATGGGTAGAGGTTCTGGATCTAAGACCTCCTCTTCAGGCTAAGATACTTCTAGCTTCTTCAACTCCTTCAAATTGCACAAAAATGAACACTAAAAGCTCTCCAAAAGTTCACACACTCAACAATGGAAGATAAGGCTTGATTTTAGGGTTTCTGACATAAGAGGCTGATAGGAGGCTAACACATGGGACTTAATGACATTATATAGGGCTTGCACCCAAAAAATTAGGGTTTTTGGGTCTGAGCACATACGTTGCGCGTACCTCCTTGTACGCTGTGCTTACGTGCATGCCTTCTCGATCCTTTTGTTCCATATACCCCCCCCCCCCCCGGCGTACACCATGCTTACGCCCAACATACGCCTCAGTGAAGCCCACTCATGAAGGCCCAATCCTCTAAGACCAACAATAACTTACATGATTAAAATAATTAAATAAATGATTAAAATGAATAATACCTTGGAACCATCGGGCGTTACAATTCTTCCCCACTTAGATCAGACTTCATCCTCGAAGTCCGCTGCCCTGAACAACTCTGGATAGTGCTACCTCATCTCCTCCTCAGGCTCCCAAGTCCACTCTAACCCCTTGCGGTGCAGCCACTGTACCTTTACCAGCTCCACAACCTTGTTCGTCAAGGTTTTCGTCTTCCGATCTAAAATTGCCATAGGTCTCTCAATATAATTCAGGCGGTCATCCACCTGAATATCCTCCAAAGCTATAACTGCGGAATCATCCAATGAAAACTTCCGCAGCTGAGAGACATGAAATGTGCTATGAATCTGACAGAGCTCGGCTGGAAGTTCAAGACAATATGCAACCCGGCCCACCCGAGCCAAAACCCTGAAGGGACCAATACACCTGGGGCCCAGCTTGCCCTGTTTCCTGAAACGGATGACACATTTCCAAGGTGACACCTTCAGGAGAACCATATCTCCCACCTGAAACTCCAAGTATGACCGACACCTGTCGGCATAGCTCTTCTGCCGACTTTGAGCTGTCTAGAGCCTGCTCCGAACCTGCTGAATCATCTTCGTGGTCTTGAGCACCAGCTCGGTACTCCCCATAACTCGCTGACCTGGCCCCAACAAATCAGGGTCCTGCATTTCCTCCCATAGAGCATCTTAAAAGGAGTTCGATCAATGCTGGCGTTATAACTATTGTTATATGAAAATTTCGCTAACAGAAGATATGTATCCCAACTCCCACCAAAATCTAACATGCACGCACGCAGCATATCCTCAAGAGTCTGAATATTCCGCTCACTATGAGCATCGGTATGCGGATGAAATGTTGTACTGAAATGGATATGAGTGCCCATCTCATCATGAAACCGCTTCCAAAATCTGGAAGTAAAGCGAACATCCCGGTCTGAAACCATTGATACCGGCACCCCCATGACGTGCCACCACCTCCCGAATATAAATCTCGCCCAACTTCTCTACATAAATACTCTCCTGGATGGAAATGAAATGCGCTCTTGGTCAATCGATCCACGATGACCCATATAGGATCCACTCCGTGTGCAGTCCTGGGAAGCTTCGTGATAAAATCCATAGTGATGTCTTCCCATTTCCATATGGGAATCTCTAATGGCTACATCTTGTGTAAGTCCTCAAATCTGCTTGTGTATCAATCAGATCCGTTTGATGGTGCGGAATCCTAATCAAACGGATGATTTCAGATCTAATAGAAGAGAAGGAGAAGAAGAAGAAGAAGAAGAATCTATGATGTATTCAAGATTGGAATGCTGAACAATACACAAGATTCACACACACTTTTCTCTCTCTATATTCTCTCACACCTTAGAATACACACACTTAAGCTCCTTGGCTCTTACCCTCACATGCACTCCTCACCCTATATATATATGAACCTAAGGCGAAGCCCAAAATACAAATAATCTAATACTATTTTTGGCCCAAATAATAAATACAATAAATGCTTAGAAAAGCAAAGTATAAACCATATTTTTGACCCAACAATCTCCCCTTTGGTTTATAGCTTTCTTTTCTAAATGACCCAACAAGCTCCCCCTAAAAAGGTAGCTGGCTTTTCTTGTTAATCTTCATTGTGAGCTTGGCTTCAACATTTATCTTCAAATTCTTCACAACTTCAAGATGAACTTGATGAATCTTCAATGAATGACTTCATCTGGAGCAGTTGGGCTTATCTTCAAAATTTGACATTGAACGCGCATTGTGTGAGGAGGCTTCTTGAAAAGATTCTTGAAAGATAGCGCTTTCAGCTTGAGAATCTTCAGAGAGAACGAATCTTCTGGATCACTTCAGCAGGTACATAGATAGCAGCAAATTGATTGAGGAGGCTTCAATGCAATCTGTCACATAATCTTCAATTATAGCTTCACCATGCTTCTGGGGTTGAAAGATTGAATGTCGAAAGAATAATCTTCATTTCTTGCTCCTTCGAATGAGAATTCTTCGATGATCACGGATAAAGCCTTGGCTCAGAAAATCTTCGATACAGTCTCCATGAGTCTCATCTACATCTGAATTCATTTTTCAAGACGAAACAAAACTAAAAGAAAAAACTTAGCACACAATATTTTTGGATTTTTTATATTTTCTGGAAAAATAAAAACAGAAACAAAAATATTTTTGGATTTTTGATTTCTCTGAACAAGAAATAAAATGGAGTATAACACTATTTTTGGATTTTTAATTTTCTGATTTTTGTTTGATTTTTGAATTTTTTTTTAATTTTCCCCCTAAATTTGTTCATAGAGAGAAACTATGAACAAATTTAACAAAAACAAAAATCTTTGGGATCAAAGTTGTCAAGCAATCCAATATCGTTTATCAGCACACGCCTACATGTCTAGATCTGGTCAATCACCGGTATTGTGGTCCACTTAAACACAAAGGATGTTGACATTGGGACAGACTATAAGTGACAAGTCATTGTGATATATATTCCTAAATGGACATTTAGCTGACGACGACCAAGGATATTGTTGTCTAATTAAATTAAGCAGCGAGATCTACAGACAATCTATAATTGTTCAATTTTTAGATGTACTAGAACATGTTTCCCGCTTCCTGATATACCCCAATAATCAAGGACTTCCGAGATACTCCTTACTTCTGGTGAGCAGACAATTATTAGGAGAGAGGATAGATTTAGAATGCATATGCTGTACACCCAGGTCGGATCTCTTCCAATCACGTAGAGGATGAAACATATGACTGACTAGAATTTCAGAGGGATTGAGAAGTAGAAGGTTGCATATGCTGTGTACCAGGTCGGATTGTTAATCACGCAAAGGAGACAGCATATGGCTAACAGATAGGAAGAATTGCAAAGATAGAAGATGCAAAGAGACAGATTTGCATATGTTGCAGTCCAGGTCGGATCTTTCGATCACACAGAGGAGGCAACATATGACTAACAGTAGGAAAGAAAGAAAATAATTTTCTACAGACCTAATTTATCGGAATTCCCCAGTCGCCCCGTCAATATCGGAATTAAGGACAAAATCCGTACATCGAGGAAAAGTTAAACCACAGTTTTAGATACGGGTTCTCTTAATGTGACTAGTGGATTCTCATGTATATCTCCCTGCTCAACCTATCCGAGCGTCGCATTGTCAGGCTAAATGGAACTATCTAGGTCAGAATTTATCAAGTCTCTAGATTCCTTAAGTTCATCTGCACCTAGTCAAGTCCATTAAATTTTTCGTGCCTATCAGCGCATCGAACACAGAGCCTAGACAATTCAGCTTTGGTACTTTACACAGACTCAAATTGTCTGTTATCACAAGCTGATATCACTTCCCAATAATAACTACTAACGAAAAACTATAAGAAAATAAAAGATTAACTTCAAAATGAATTAGAGTAAGATAAACTCAGGAGTATAGAGAAGAAAACGCAAACCGTAATTCACCGATTGAATTTGCATCCAGAAGGTCTAAGAACAGCATGCATAATCTCTGAACAGATCCGAAAATTCTTCATGTCATTAAGCACTAACCCCATGTGTGATCCCTTCCTTTCTTCCTTTCCCACAAAGGACACATACTCTCAAACACAGATCTGAGTGTTGTACAGTTGAGAGATGCTTCCTATCAAGTGCCTGGAATAGCCACTATCAACAAACCGAAGTCTGATGATATGCCTCCATAGCTGTTCCGACACCGAGCGGGATCAGTTGGTCTTTGGAACCCAGTCCATTTTGAAAATGGGTCGACCTTTTTCATCCTTGCACGATACTCTCTCCCATGACATATCCTGTTTATCACAAACAGAAGATGAAGAAATATTAGAATCGTTAGAAGATTTGGGAGAGTGAGCCTTTGGAACCCAATTGTAGTTGGGTTTAACCCATTTCTTTTTCGATCTGATGGGTGGCTCAGTACTTGCTTTTGATCTTGATGTCGGCCGTTGAGATGACTTTGACCTAACCGGTCTTTGTTTCACTGGAGCATCTCTTGGATTTGGCTTCTTGGCCGACATTTCCTTCTTGCCCTTGGGATTTTGATTCTTGGCCTTGTGGGTTTGATTCTTGGCCTTCTGGGCATTCCAATCACCATTGTCTGAACGTGGCCTCGAAGGGTTTCTTTTGAAGTATCTCTCACTTGGCGCGTTCTGCCAGCCGCGTGCGTAGTAAGGAACGTATGCGCGATTTGGACAGTTTCTGGCAATGTGTCCAGGTGTTCCACAGTGAAAACATGTCTTTTTCTTCACTGTGAATTTGTTTCTTCCTGCCCCTGGTGGCGTATCCTTGCCTTGTCTCTTATTGTTCCCACAAGCACAATTACAACAGGCACTCTGATTCACTGGAATTGGTGGCCTGTATTTCTCAACAACAGGTTGATCAGAAGCAGCTGAGTTCGAAGCAACAGATTCAGAGTTCAAGGAGATGTTGGTTTGTTCAATGGTTTTCTCCTTTTTCTCATCCTCTGCTACTTTACCTGCACTTGAGGTAGAAACATTAGTATTTTCAACCTGAATACCTCCTGACACAAATCCAGCTGGTTTGCCATATTAAAGATGTGCCTCCCCGTCAATTACTTCCTGTGTCGTAGGGATGGATGTGTAGTTATGATTGAAAGGTGGAGGAACACTATCATACCCTAGACCCTTGTTTTGATTATCTTTGAATTTTAATTGGGTTTCAAATAAGGACTCGACTGTCTTACTTGACGCCGTATAATTTTTGAAACTAACATCTGTTTTTCCACACTTAATTTTGAAAGCGTCAAGTTCTTCAGTTACAGCAACAAGTTTTTTCTTAATGTGATCGTAATTTTCACACTTGTTGTTGTAATCTTCTTGTAATTTCCTAAAGTCCTTAGTCTTGGCCTCTAATTGAGCTTTCAGAGGTTTCTGACCTTTCCTAAGAGTATAGCCTTCGTATTTGAGGTCCTCATTTTCTCTTTTTAATAAATCGATTTGATCTCGGAGAAATTTAATAGTAGTTTCACAAGATGGAGTACATGAAACTTCATTTAAAGGAATTGATGCGGAACTCATTTTTTATTTATTTATTTATTTATTTATTTTTAATTGCCCTTTGACTTAAAAACAAAACGAGAAAGTCAACCTTAAAATTCAAATTCAAAAAAAATCAAACTTAAAAAGTCAAACTTGAAAAGTCAAACTTAAAAGTCAAACCGAAAGGCTAAATTTGAAATTTTAAAAGTTAAACGAAAAAGTCAAAGTTTAAAGTCAAAGGTCAAACTTGAAAGTCAAAGTCATTTTTTAAGGTCAAAAGTTAAAAATAAAGTCAAAAATTAAAAACTAAAATTTTTTGGGTTGAAAAAGGAATTTTAAAATAAAAGAAATTGATTTTTGGGGTTAAAAGTGCCAATTTTCGAAAGTTGAAACCGAGAAGGACAACTTATGTTTTAAATTTCGAAGGGATGACACAAAGGATCTGCTAGTCGAGTTGGTAAGGCGCAGACTTGATCAACTAGAGGTCCCGGGTTCGTTCCCCGGCACCCCCAAATCCGTTTCCCCCTTTTTAATATGTGAAGGAAGATGTGCGATGCGAGGACTTCTACTGCTGCTGACCGAGACCAAAGCGAAGACGCTGGACCGAAAACGTGCACCGCAAACCTCGGACCGAAAGCTCGGACCGAAAACATCGGACCGAACACGTGACTTCGGACCGAAAACTCCGGCCGAGAACTCCGACCGAAAACGTGACCGAGAACCTCGGAAATCGCTGGTTACGACAAAAAACAACGTTTTTTGCTCCTTTTTGCTCCAAAACTTGATCAAAAACTCGTTTTTATGAAAAACGCGAAGAACAAACCCCCCCTTATTTTGCGAAGATCTATCCAAAAACGCAAAAATCTCTTCAAAATAAGATCAAATAAGCTCCAGATCTGAAAAAATTGATTGATACAACCAAGCTCTGATACCACCTGTAAGTCCTCAAATCTGCTTGTGTATCAATCAGATCCGTTTGATGGTGCGGAATCCCAATCAAACGGATGATTTCAGATCTAATAGAAGAGAAGGAGAAGAAGAAGAAGATGAATCTATGATGTATTCAAGATTGGAATGATGAACAATACACAAGATTCACACACACTTTTCTCTCTCTATATTCTCTCACACCTTAGAATACACACACTTAAGCTCCTTGGCTCTTACCCTCACATGCACTCCTCACCCTATATATATGGACCTAAGGCGAAGCCCAAAATACAAATAATCTAATACTATTTTTGGCCCAAATAATAAATACAATAAATGCTTAGAAAAGCAAAGTATAAACCATATTTTTGACCCAACATCTTGTCGTGAGGTTGCTGATGCTCGGCCTTGACTTTCCTACAAGTCAAGCACCGATCCATGTACCATGCTACATCCCGCTTCATGCAAGGTCACCAATAATCAGGACAAAGATCCCTATACATCTTCGTCGCCCCAGGATGAATGGAGAATCTCGACTTGTGAGCCTCCTCCATCAAAACTTGGCACACACCACCCCAATACAGAACCCAGACTCTCCGATGCAGAGTCAATAATCCTCGACTATCATAATCGAAGGAAGCCACCTGACCCACAATCCGCTTGCTTTTCCGGTGCTCTTCCTTCATAGCCTCAACCTGTGCCTCACAAATCTGCTCCAACAATGGAGTGATCACGGTCATCATCAAACATAGGTCTCTGATTGGAGCCGCGAACGCCTTGAGGCTGAGAGCATCGGCCACCACATTGGCCTTCCCCGGGTGGTACATGATCTCACAATCATAATCCTCCACCACATCCAACAATCGGCGCTGCCTCATATTCAGATTCGGCTGATCCATCGAGTACCTCAGGCTCTTCTGATCCATGTAGATGGTACACCGGACCCCATAGAGGTAATGCCACCAAATCTTGAGGGTGAAAATCACAGCCCCCAACTCGAAATCACGTGTCGGATAATTCATCTCATGATGCTTCAACTGCCTCGAAGCATAAGCGATCACGCGACCCCGCTGCATCAACACTGCCCCCAAACTTGTGATCGATGCATCATAATAAACCACATAGTCATCAAAACCTTCTGGCAGGGTCAGAATCGGCGCCTCACAAAACCGCTGCCTATGAGTCTCAAAAGCCACCTGCTACCCAGGCTCCCAGCGAAAAGTCACCGACTTCTTGATCAGTCAAGTCAAGGGAACAATGATCTTGGAGAAATCCTGAATGATCACCGATAATAACCAGCCAAACCAAGAAAGCTCTGAATCTCAGATGGAGACCTCAGAACCTCCCACTGCATCACGACCTCGACCTTGGCCGGATCGACCAGAATACCCTTCGGGTTGACAAGGTACCCCAGAAACTGCACCTCGCATAACCAAAACTCACACTTGGAGAACTTTGTGAAAAGTCTCTCCCTCCTCAAGGTATCCAGTACCTCCCTCAAGTGCTCCTCATGCTGCTCCTGAGTCTTGGAATAAACCAAGATATCATCAATGAATACTATCACAGACCGATCCAACATCGGTTTGCACACACGGTTCATGAGATCCATGAATGCGGCTGGAGCATTGGTGAGCCCAAAAGGCATCACCACGAACTCATAATGACCATATTGAGTCTGGAAGGCCGTCTTCTGCACATCCTCATCCCGGACCCACATCTGATTATAACCCGATCGCAAATCGATCTTAGAGAACCCAAATGCACCCTGAGGCTAGTCGAAAAGATCATCAATCCTCGAGAAGGGATAACGGTACTTCACCATTACCTTACTCAACTCCCGGTAGTTGATACACGTCTGATGAGACCCGTCCTTCTTCTTCACAAACAGAATCGGGGCTCCCCAACGTGAACTGATCGGCCTAATAAATCCCTTGTTTAACAGCTCCTGCAGTTGTGTAGACAACTCCTGCATCTCGGGAGGAGCCAACTGATACGATGCTTTGGCTATCAGAGCCGCACCTGGAACCAAATCAATCCTGAACTCCATTTTCCTCTCCGGAGGTATCCCTGGAAAATCCTTCGGGAACACATCCGGATAATCTCGCACAATCGGCACATCATCCACGGTCGCCTTACCCTTATCCCGGGTATCCGTGAGATAGGCGACAAAACCCGAACAGCCCTGATGAAGATAGCGTCTGGCCCTCGCTGTAGAACACATAATCAGCCTGTGCTGCGGTCTCCACCCTGAATCACCAACTCTCCCCTACTTAGCGTCCGAAACCGAATTAACTGCTGCTCACAGTCGCTCATTTCCCCATTAGGGCTCAACTAATCCATTCCCACAATAACCTTGTTCCCATGCAGAGGAATGGGAACCAAATTAACCGGATACTGCTCGGTGAATAACTGAAGAGTACAACCTCGATGAACCCTCACAACCGGGATAGACCTATCATCAGCAATCTCAACATCGAGAGGATAATCCAGCTCCCCTGGAGCTCCAGCAAACCTCTTGCTAAGCGCAAGAGAGATAAATGATCGGGTAGCTCCGGCATCAAATAATACCAAAGCAGAAATACCGTTCACAAGGAACGATCCTAAAATAAAACACATAAAGATAAACAAACAATTCAATATAACTAAAGGAGAAGATACATACCCGTCATAACATCGGGAGCTGTACGCGCCTCCTCTGCCGTCAGCTGGAAAGGGCTGCTCTTCGCCGCTAGCGCTTTTGCCCGGCCCTGGCGGCCGTCAGTAATCCGAAGAGTCGTAGGAGCGGGTGCTGACACCGGTCCTGCTGTAGCCAAACTTGGACAACAGGCCTTCTTGTGGCCCCACTGATTGCACTGAAAGCAAATCAGATCAGATATTGGGGTGATGGTGGTGGTAGCAGTACAATCCCTGCTGATATGACCAGTCCGACCACACTTGAAGCATCCAGAACCACCCACCCTGCACGTCCCCTCGTGCGACATGCCGCACTTGCCACAGTGGCCTCAGCCCTGCTGGCCCTTCCCCTTCATATCAACCACCTTGGGCCTCTTACCCAAACCCTCAACACTGGACACAAAAATCTGGCTTCCTCTTCTTCTCCATCTCCAAATCAATCTCCCTCTCTCTAGCCCTCGCTATCATGTCTTTCAGTGTCTTGCAGCTGGATCGGCTAACAAACTGCTGAATATCACTCCTCAGCATCTCATGGTATAGGGCCTTCTTCATCTCCTCGTCCGCCACATACCGCGGAACCAGAAGTGCCCTCTCCATGAACATAGCGGTGATCAGCCACCGTCTCAGTAGTCTGGAGGAGATCCTGGAACTCTCGCGCCAGCTGCTACACCTCCATCACCGGTGCAAATGTAACAACATAAATTTTCAAACCAAAATTTTCAAATTTAAAACACATTTTTCTCAATTCGAAACATCTCAAAGTGTCATAATATCAAGTCATCAAAACACATATCCAAAAACTGTATATATAGCAAATCCAGGATCCTCTCAAAACATGACTCAAATCTCTGATGTGTGTAGAATCAAGTCGGCACCTTCCCGTGATCCTGAGAAGTACCTGAAACACATAACACATAACACGGTAAGCACGAAGCTTAGTGAGTTCCCCAAAATACCACTCATATCTCATCAGCCTCTCATGGCTATACTCAGATAAGACCCTCTGGTCAAATGTGTCTCAGTGGGATCCTATGGTCCCACAACTCAACAACTCAACATAATACACAACATATATCACAAAGACAAATAGCATGATATCTCAATACACAGTATTGTTAGGGTGTAAAGTCACGCTTGGATGAGGCTTTACCCACTTGTATGTGTAATGAGTTGCTTTTCCTTTATAAGGAAGTGAGTGACACTCATTTTATGTAAGGAACCATTTTGGAGTGTTAGACTAGAGAGAGAAACTTTGTACAAACCCATTTGTATATTCTTTCTAGATCTAATATGAGCTTACACAGATTTATTTACTCCTTGGGTTCTTGATTTTACATGTAGATCTTTCTAATTCCGCACATGCCATCATAATCAACACCACTACAATTGGTATCAGAGCAGGTGTTCTTGATTGGATCAAGAATTGATCCTTGATGGCTTTCTTGATTTGGTGATTCATTTTATGATCTTGGATCTTCGTGGTTTAGAGAGTTTTTGGATTCTAGAAATCGAATTCATCTTTGATTCTATTCATAATTCGATTTTCTTCACTAGAATTCAAGTGATTTTTACTTTCTCTCTCTAGAAAACCCATTCAAAATCACTTTCTCTCTCTAGAAATCTTCAAGGTTTTGTGATCATGGTGGATTTGCCATATGATTCTTGGATTGTCATTGTTGAAGATATCAAATACAAAGTCAATGAAGATCAATTTTATGGGTTGGTGTTAAGCAAATTGATTTCATGGGGTAATATGGTTTCTTATGGAGGTTTGAAGGATGATCATGGAAGCTTGGTATTTCAACCAATTTGTAAGATTACATGGTTGAATAAAATTGCCTTGTCCATATTAGTTCGTAGTAGAAATCAAAAGGAAGGAGAAGAAAGAGATTTGTTCAATAAGAAATACATTTCTCTAATTGAAAACCCGAATGATCTTCGTGCACTTAATATTGTTGAAGTTGTTGACAATGGAGTTCAATGTGATGTTCTTGAAGTTCATGATAAGAAGATTCAAGTTGATTCTCAAGATGAAAAAGTTTTTTGCTCGATTGGAGTTCAAACTGATGATATTTTGTGTTCTTGTGATTCGTTGGAAGGAATGATTCCTTATCGAAAGCCGGTGATCAAAGAAATTCACAAGTATCAAACTCCAAAAGATTTGATTCAAACTCAAGAAGTTGTGGAAAGTGGGTTTATTCATGAAATCAAGTCTTCAAGATGCAAAAAGATGAGAAAGAAAAAGAAGAAGAAGATTAATCGCAAAAACAAGCGGGTTTACTCACAAAAATCGTTAAATGTTGTGAAGTCGAAATCCGTGAAACAAATTTGGGTTCCAAAGCAACAATCTCCAAAGGTTGCATTGAATTTGAAGTCAAAACCCAATAGTGTTGGTGGTTCTTTTGAAGATGTTCTTGGATTGTTGAAGAACACGAAGAACACGAAGAACGAGTTGTACAACACGCATCGTGGTTGGTACAATGTTCAAATCGGAGATTTTCTCATTCTGAAAAAAGAACCAAGATCTTCCAAATTTGATTCGTTCGTTGAAAATGGAACTCAATTCGTCAAAAAGGTATCACAAATTCTCAAATGGATTCCAAAACGTCCATGATTTCGATTCGTATTTTGTGTTTTTCAATTTTTGATCGATTTGCCTCATTGGATCTAATTCGTTTCAACCCCGTAGTTGATCCAATTATTTTTGTTTAGATCAAAATTCCAGAAATCAAAATCATTTTCTCAAAATAAAATCTAGTGAAATATCACTGTTCATCAATTCCTATTATTCGAAACCATTTTATTCATTGTTCATATAATACTTGAGCCCTTATTGAAATCTCGAATGTTCATTAATTGATCCATGAAAGCCCAATTCAGATTTGAGTAAATGAATTAGCCCAAAATCAAAATAATTTCTTTTGATCCACCGTATTTGCATTTGGCTTGTGTATCACCGACTTCATTCTTCCAGATGAGTCGATTATATTTTGTCTATTCACTGTTCATAAGCATATCGATATTTGATTACTCCATTTCACTTTTGATTTTCAATCTTTCTTGTGTCGGCATTCATTTAATCGAGAAATCAAATTTGTGAATCATTTCGGGAATGTTGAGTTGAGAAGGTTGAATCAAATTGATCTTTTGAAAACGAAAGTCAACCTGAAAAGTCAACATTCATGTTCTTGATAAATTGAACACGGAATGGATTTGGAGATTGAATGTTGATATCATTTTTGTTTGATGACCTGATTTCGAAGCCAGAGACTTGGTTGATGTTGATTTTGACTTATGTTATTCGATTGTGTGTGTTGACGGTAAATGAAAGCGACAGACAAACTGGTATTGAAATCAGGTTAGCTGATCGGTGGTGTGCTTGGGAACGAAATCGATTTTGCGTTGGTTTACTGATGACGAAATGATTTTGGATTATATCTGAATCAAATTTTGATTTTGAAGACGATGATAATCTGTTACTGACGAAGAACGAAGACTATGAAATTGTTTTGGGTATAAAATCGGAATGAGTGGAGTCGATTGATCGAAGTATTTGGTGTGATGATCGATTTGAGAAGATTTTGATTTGGTGTTGTCAAAGATTGTCGAAGATTTTCGATCAATTTTGGAGTCACTTAAAAGATTTTTGAAATCGAATGGAACTGGGTTTGCTTTACGGACGAAGAAATTGTTTATAATAGTTAAGGTTTCGAATTTCTGGAAATGTTAATGAAATGGAATTACAGTGAAGTTTCGAATGGTTAACTGATGTAGGTGTACAAATGATGAAGTTTCGTACGAAGGGGAGAGAGAAAGTGGGCAGATGAAGTTTTGTACGAAGGGTGGAGAAAGATTTCGTACGAAGGGTGAACAAGATTTCGCACGGGTTGAACTTTCGTGTTTTGAAGAAGAAACCCAAAAGTTACGAAAATGGCCCCTGAAATTTCGATAGTTTAACACCTTTTACAAGGCTTCGTATGATTGGAGCAACAGTTCGTTAGTTTTGTAAAGAAAAAGCAGAATTTTCGAAAATTACCCCTGAACTTACAAAAGAGTGACAAATTTTTCAACTCTTCGAATGTTTGGAGCACAAATAGAAGAATTGTCGAAAATAGTCCCTGAAGTTTCGAAAATTTGGCGGTTCATACCCATTTTCGAAAAAGGACTGATTTTGCTGAAAATTGAAGAAAATGCATTTCAGGCCCCTACAGTTTGTGCAAATTGACGCTTTCTACCCAGCTTTGGAAAAGGGGGAGAGTTTTGCATATTTTGCTGTTTTGGGCACAATGGGTCCTTGCAGAATTTTATTAGTGACGGTTTTTGGAAAATCTTGCAACTCTCACCTAAAAGTCAAAAAATTTCATAAATTGGAAATTTTTTTGGAGGCTTTTTCGTGATTGTTTTTCCGTGCAAGATTTTTGGTGATTCGTTTTTGGTACACCATTAGGGGAAGTATTGTATCGTTCATTCCTCGGGCGCTTCTCACCCTTAATGGGTTTTATAATCATTTTTTGATTATAAAAAGGGGGAGAATGATGGGTATTCGAAGCGGGTTTCTCGGATATTCTTTGCGGATCTTGAAGACCAGTGATAATTCGAGGGGGAGTTTGGTCTTGATCGCGCTAGCTCGTTGGATATTGAAGCCGTGCATCCAATCCTAACTTTGAAGGGGAGAATGTTAGGGTGCAAAGTCACGCTTGGATGAGGCTTTACCCACTTGTATGTGTAATGAGTTGCTTTTCCTTTATAAGGAAGTGAGTGACACTCATTTTATGTAAGGAACCATTTTGGAGTGTTAGACTAGAGAGAGAAACTTTGTACAAACCCATTTGTATATTATTTCTAGATCTAATATGAGCTTACACAGATTTATTTACTCCTTGGGTTCTTGATTTTACATGATGATTCACTAGATCTTTCTAATTCCGCACATGCCATCATAATCAACACCACTACAAGTATATGCACATAAGACCCTCTGGTCACACATAGGCTACTACTCAAGGTAAGTATAGTGAGAAGACTCACCTCGTAAGAACTCGGATAATCTCGAACTCGAATCACCGATCTAGCCTTCGCCTAACACAATGATAATTATCCTTAACTAATAAGGCTCTCACTGAAGCTAAACTAACCCTTCTACAAACTCACAGAAGGGAAAAAGACCATTTTACCCCTCAATGGCCTTAATAGTCTACAAATTGACCAAACCCTAAAAGTCAACCAAAAGTCAATGGCAGGGAGTACGCTGCGCGTACCTACTCTCTACGATGGGCATACTCGGATGCCATGCAGGCATCGGGGATGCTCGACCCTTACACTGCGCGTACTGGGATTACGCCCAGCGTACATCCCAGTTTCACCCTACTCACTCATTTGGTCTTAATCAGTTAAGACCTTGGCTCATATTACAGATCTGGACTCCCTAATAGCTCTTACTCCATAAAGTCGGTGACTTTAAGCCTTTGCATGGCTGGAAAGGTCACAAACACACAAAATACCCACTCTCTTTTCTCAACAAGCTCATAGCTCTTGTATGGCTTGATACCAACGACCAAGGTTGGATTTTTATGGCATTACACCACAAAATAGACTCAAAGGGGGTGGATCATAGTCTTTGGAGTACAATATCACATAAAGTCTCCAAGTTTTGGGACAAAACCATAAAATACCCTACTATGATGCAAAAACCAAAAGAGTGAAAAAACTTTGAGCTTTATACCTCAAAATGAAGCTCCACACTCAGATAAGCTCAGATCCAAGGCCTGGAATCCCACTCCTTCTTCTTCAAGACTCCTTCTTCACTCCAAAGAAACTCAAGAATACTCTCAAGGCTCTCAAATGCACTCACAAGCTCTAAGAACGAAAACTAGGGTTTAGGAGGGTTGGCGACTGAGAATGGTGGCCAGGAACGAGGCCATCATATCTTTTAAATAGGGGAGTCTCCCTAAATTAGGGTTTTTACTCTGGGCCTAGTACGCCCAGCGTACTAGGTGGCTTCCACGTCAAATGCACGCATATGAGTACGCTGAGCGTACACTCGCGTACGCCCCGCGTACTCATTCACCACCTTTTCTCATAAAGGGACTAAAATGGCCAATTACTGAAATGATCAAGGTTTAACAAGGTAATACCTGAACTTGGGATGTTACAATTCTCCCCCACTATAATCAGACTTCACCCTCGAAGTCATGCTCTGGAAATAACTCTAGATACTGCTCTCGCATCTCGGACTCCGGCTCCCAAGTGCACTTGGACCCCTTCTGATGTTGCCACTGGACCTGAACCAGGGGCACCTCCTTGTTCCTCAGAACCTTCACCTTCTGGTCAAAAATCGCAATCGGTCTCTCAATATAATTCAGGCTCGCATCCACCTGAATGTCCTCTAATGGTACCACTGCCGTCTCGTCGTCCTCAACTGGGACACGTGGAAGGTGTTATGAATCTGACTCAACTCTGCAGGTAGATCCAACCGGTAAGCTACCTTACCCACTCTGGTGGTCACCCTGAAAGGACCAATGTATCGGGGCCCCAGCTTAACCCGTTTCCTGAACCGGATCACTCCCTTCCATGGGGATACCTTCAGGAAGACAAAATCCCCAACCTGGAACTCTAGCTCGGATCGTCTCCGATCTGCATAACTCTTCTGACGACTCTGGGCCATCAGTAATCGCTGTCTGACTTGTTGAATCTGCTCGGTCATCTTGAGCACTATCTCAGTGCTCCCAATCACTCTCTCCCCCACTTCTCCCTAACAGATGGGAGTTCGACATCTCCTCCCGTACAGAAGCTCGAAAGGAGGCATGCCAATACTGGAATGATGGTTGTTGTTGTATGAAAACTCAGCCAAGGGCAAATAAGTGTCCAACTTCCACCGAAGTCCATAACACATGCACACAGCATGTCCTCGAGCGTCTGAATCGTCTGATCAGTCTGTCCGTCTGTCTGAGGTTGGCAAGCTGTACTAAAGTGCAGTCGGGTACCCAGCTCCTCATGAAACTTCTTCCAAAACCTGGAAGTAAAACGCACATCCCGAGCTGACACTATTGATGTCGGCACCCCATGTTGTGCCACCACCTCCCGTACGTAGATCTCAGCCAACCTTTCTGCAGAAGAGCTCTCACTGATAGCAAGGAAGTGAGCACTCTTAGTTAACCAGTCTACAATCACCCAAATTGTGTCAACCCCACACACAGTTCTTGGTAACTTGGTGATAAAATCCATGGAAATATGTTCCCACTTCCACTGAGGAATCTCTAGTGGCTGAAGCATGCCAAGAGGACGCTGGTGCTCGGCCTTAACCCGGCGACAGGTCAAGCACCTCTCAACTACCCATGCCACATCACTCTTCATACACGACCACCAATAATCTCTTTTCAGATCCAAATTCATCTTCGTGGCTCCCAGGTGGATCGAGAATCTCGATCTATGTGCCTCCTCTAACAATACAAGGCGAGCTCCACCTGTATAGGGCACCCAAATCCGCCCATGGAAAGTCATAAGCCCACGACCGTCCGTCATAAACTCGGAAACATGCCCAATCACACGCTCTCTCTTGCGGTTCTCCGATCTCACCCCCTCCACCTGAGCCTCTCGGATGGTATCTAAGACCGGAGTCATCACCGTCATCCTCATACACACATCCCGGATCGGAGCGCTCTTGGCTCTGCGACTCAAGGCGTCAGCTACCACATTAGCCTTGCCTGGGTGATATAAGATCTTGCAGTCGTAGTCCTTCACTACATCCAACCATATCCTCTGCCTCATGTTCAGATTGGGTTGATCCATCAAGTACTTCAGACTCTTATGGTCCGTGTATATGGTGCATCGGACACCAAAAAGATAGTGGCATCAAATCTTGAGGGCGAACACCACCCCCCAACTCCAGATTGTGGGTGGGATACCTCGTCTCATGAGGCTTCAGCTTCCTCGATGCATATGCTATCACATGCCCCCTCTGCATCAACACTGCCCCCATCCCGGCTATAGAAGAATCACAATAAACCACAAAGTCCTCCACTCCCACGGGAAGGGCTAACACCGGGGCTTCGCACAACCTCTGGCGAAGGGTCTCAAATGAGGCTTGCTGCTTGGGACCCCAAGTAAAGGCAACACCCTTCCGAGTCAACCTGGTGAGAGGAACGACAATCTTGGAGAAATCTCTGATGAACCTCTGATAGTAGCCGGCTAAACCCAGAAAACCCCTGATCTCGGACGGAGATCTCGGCACTTCCCAACTCATAACTGCCTCAATCTTGGCCGGGTCGACCAATATCCCATTCTAATTAACAAGATGTCCTAGGAATTGGACCTCTCGTAACCAGAAATCACATTTGGAGAATTTGGCATATAGCCTCTCTGACCTCAAAACTCCCAGTACCTCTCTAAGATGCTCCTCCTGCTGCTCCATGGACCTCGAGTACACAAGAATATCGTTGACGAACACGATCACCGATGGATCCAACATGGGCCTATACACCCGGTTCATGAGGTCCATGAACGCCTCCAGTGCATTGGTGAGCCCGAAGGGCATCACCACAAACTCATAGTTCCTATAACGAGTCCTAAAAGCCGTCTTCGGAATATCCTCCTCGCAGACTCTCATCTGATGATATCCGGATCTCAAATCAATCTTGGAGAACCAAGATGCCCCCTGCAACTGATCGAACAAATCGTCGATCCTCGGAAGTGGATAACGGTTTTTGACCGTCAACTTGTTTAACTCCCGGTAATCAATGCACATCCGGTGTGAACCATCCTTTTTCTTGACAAAAAGGATCGGAGCTCCCCACGGTGACTACTCGGTCTGATGAACACTTTCCCCAGCAGCTCCTAGAGCTGTGAGGATAACTCCTGCATCTATGGCGGCGCAAGGCGATAGGGTGCCTTGGCAATAGGCGCCACACTTGGAATCAAATCAATCCGGAACTCCACCTGTCTCTCGGGAGGCACACCCGACAACTCCTCGGGGAATATATCTGGAAAATCGCACACTATAGGAACCTCGGAGATAGAACTCGGTCTCCCTGCAGTAGCCCACATATCCATTATGTACGCCAGAAAACCCATACAACCGTGCTGTAAACTCTTTCTCGCTCTAGCAGTAGAGCAGAAAGCTAATCCAGATCTAGTACCCTCTCCGTATACCGTAAGTACTCCCCCACTAGGGTCTCGTATAGTCACTAATTGTCGCTCGCAGTCTATCACAGCTCCAAATCGACTCCTCCAGTCCATGCCTGTCATACCCCCGAACCAGACCGGCGGAAACGTTCGGGGGCGGAGGACGTCATGTAAGTATCACAACACATGCAATATAGTAATCAAAGTATAAGCAACCATTGCATTAATAAGTATAAGTTTTACATAAGTTTTTAACATTACATATTCAAACATCAAAGTAGATACAGTAGAAGACAAGAGTCATAGTACGGTACTAGGTAGTCTTCTCAAAAGCTTCGGGAGTGTACCTGTCTATTGGATTCCTGAGAATACAAGTTATTTTGAAAGAGTATATCAGTATTTAAGCTGGTGAGTTCATAAGTATTTTAGTTATATAAAGTATACTCTAAATTCTTGGAAAAGTTTGCTGGTTCCTCCAGAAAATCCTATATTTCCTGATGTGATAAAATGATAACCTCAATAGTTCCCTCTGTAATTACTTAGTTTATACTAGTTATATATAACCTAATATCGAATGGACAGTTAAATGGGTGAATCTGCCCTAAGCCCACAACCAAACAAGGAACAGGAAGTAAGGCGGAAGTCACACATTTCACTGTCAATAAGATATTACTTATATATAACTCTGATGTATAAACTAAGGAATTATAGAATTAGCCACTAAAGGTCCTTTATGTTATACTAGTTTAAAGAGAGTGAATGACTAAGTTCCATCTGATAAGTAGTTTTAAATTCCCATAAAACCGTTCTGATAAGTAGTTTTAAATCCCCATAAAACCGTTCTAATAAGTAGTTTTAAATCCCCATAAAATCGTTTCTGAATAGTAGTTTTAAATACCCATAAAACCGTTCAGTTTTATTTATGGAAGGAGATTAATACGGTAGTATTTCTTAAAAATAAACTACCGATGAATAACTACCCTAATATTAACGTGGTTAATTAGGGTTTAAAATGTGATAAAGTTGTAACCATGCTGGACTAGAATGTACACGACGACCTACTGGTGTCGAAACTGAATATGTGACATTTGTCACCCCATGGCTGGTCTGCCGGACTGTAGCTAGCAGTCGGGATGTGGGATTGTCGATCCCGTATAGATCTATACACAAAATGCCCGCTCTCCCTCCAGGAGATTCTGGTTACAAGGATATAACATAGCAAGTATTGCTAGGTCCTGAAGACGTACCATCACATTTTAGTTTGAGTAAAGATTGAATTATAACCTTTTCTTGACAAAGTAATTTAGATCTCGTATACTTATCTAGAAAATAGATTTCTCGTTGTTTTCATAAAGTATACCTATTATAATTTATACGTTCTATCTGATTAGCATGATCTATCCTGAAAGTACCCCTTTGCTCAGCATGATACAAAGGTAATGATACCGACTAAAGTAACCTTTTATATTTCCATATGATATATATAATTAAGAAGGAAACAACCTTCAGACAAATAACACCACCTTAAGTCCACATCCAAACAAGGAAAAAGAATTAAGGCAACTCATTAGTCCTAAGCCTTTTAAGTCTTATTTATATACTTATAGATATAAGAACATGCTTTTGACAATTATAAATTTAAAGAGTTATAAACATATTTAAAAGAGTTTATCGGTATTTTAAAAAGGGTCTATGTGATTTTGAAAAGAGTATACATGACTTTAAAGATTTTACATGACTTTAAGTCATTTTGGAAGCATTTGGTAATTAAAAGCATAAGGAAATCGTTTATGTGATTGATATCATATGTAATTATTAACACAATTAGCTTGTGTTCAACTTGTACTCTCCCCCTAAAAAGCATTTAAAACCATTAAAAAGGTAGATTATAGGGGTATGAACTCACTTGATAAGTGGTGATTTGGGCAGCGTTTCGTTTCTATAGATGATATTTCTCGAAGAAACCGCGAGTTTTTGATTAAAACCGGGCTTTGCGCGGGCAGCACTTCGACTGGAAAGAGGTTAGCTTCTCGAGAATTTCGGGGCTTTGGGGCTTGCTTCGGGTTTTAAATATGATATCGGGGCTTTGGGGGGTTGTAAGGAAGTTTAAAGGGGTGAAAATTGTGAAAAAGCATGAAATTTGGAGTGAAAATGAGTTAAGAACCGGGAGATCTCGCAGCCTATTTATAGGACGAAGTTCAGACCAAGGGGGAGGAGTCAGCAGGCGAGGTGGCAGCGAGGGAAGAGGGACGCGTGGCTCGGCTCGCAAGCGGACACGGGTCCGAGCTCGGAGGCGCTACCGTGCGAAGCGCGTGTCGGATCAGGAGAGGCCGAGCCCTTGGTCGAATCAGAAGCGTACACGAGGCGACACGCGGCAGCCTCGCATGCGAGGGGACGTGGCCAAACCCCAGCCATGTCGTTCTCTTTATGAAAGTCAGATTTTGACGTTCTTTTTATGAAAGTTCTCGGTTTAACATATTCTACAACTTTCATTTAGATTGTTATGGCTAAAAATCCTTTTATTGAAAATTCACTTTTTACATTGAACATTGTTTTGTCGGTTTTGTCGTTGATCTTCGATTGGTAACTCGGATTTCAGTGTTCTTTATATTTTTGGAAACCTTGTTACAATCTCTACCACTTTGTTCATCCCAATAAAGAGTATTGAGCAATTTATTTTTGACACTAAATTTGACTGGTATTACATTATCCCCCTGTTAGAGGGAATTTCGTCCCGAAATTAAGTCTAAAGTGATACTCATGGACTAGGGAAAAGATGTGGATATTTTCGTTTAATCTAATCTTCTCGTTCCTAAGTGAATTCAGGTCCCCAGTTTGCAATCCAGCGAACCTTCACTATCGGGATAAGACTTTGCTTGGTTCTTTTGATTTCCCTATCCATGATTTCTATTGGTTCTTCTACAAAGTGTAGACTTTTATTTAACTTGATTTCATCGAGTGAAATAACAAGTGTTTCATCGGATAGACACTTCTTTATATTATATATGTGAAAGGTGGGATGAATGTTATTAAGTTTTGTGGTAGTTTAAGTTTATAAGTAACTGGACCGATTCTAGCAAGAATCTCGAATGGTCCTATCTAACTTGGATTTAGTATTCCACGCTTTTTGAAGCATATCTTACCCTTCCGGGGTGAGGCCTTCATATGACAAGGTCATCAACCTTGAATTCCAAGGGTTTTCTTTTATCGAAGCCGTAGCTTCTCTGATTAACTCTGGAAGCTTTATGTCGCTTCTTGATTCGTATTCTCTTTTCGGTAGTTTCTCGGATGAATTCCGGACCAGCGAAGGTGCTGTGTGGAAATTGGACCTCTAGCTAGTTACATGTCACCTAATTTAGTCCATTGCAGATAGGATCTGCACTTGTGACCACAGAAGGTTTCGAATGGAGCAACTTAATGCTAGCATGATAAAGGACTTGACTAATTGGTAAATGGGTATCCCAAACTTTACCCAAGTCGATCACATATGCTCATGACTACTCTAGTTCCCTGAGATTTCTGAAGTGACTGCCTGAACTGGGAGATTATTCTATTATCTCAACGGAGATAACGGATATTGGAACACCGTGCACTCTAACTAATCTCTCTAACACACGTTCTAGTTATCTTCTCTATTTGCCTATTTCTTCAAAATTGTAGAAAGTGCGCGGACTTGGCTAATCTGTAGACGATCACCCAAAATGGCATCAAGTCCACCTGTTGCCTTGGTAACTTGATTATAAAGCCCATTGTAATCCGCTACCACTTCCACTCAGGTATCTCCGGTTGTTGTAGTAAGCCTGCGAGCTTTTGCTTTGGTAAGACTCATACTTGGCTCATCTATCATCACCTCGTGTATACGAGTCATATATAGTTTAGATTGACAAAACTTTAGGTTGGGTGGCTCTGCCCCAAGTCCACAACCAGACAAGGAACAGGAAATAGGGCAGAATCACACATCCTAAATCTTGTTGAGTCTAAATTATATGTCACTCTTGCGTATGCATTTAGCAGCGATAGATTAGTCTAATGAGTTCTTTATACTTTATTCTCGAACTTTAGTCTTCTTTGGAGGTCTATTCGGTATACTACGGGTGGTTACTGACTTCTGAAACTTCTTTGGTGCTTTTCGCTTCAAGTTTTCTATCTACTGAGCAGGCTAGAAGGTGTGGTACCCCTCGCATGGGTACTTCTGAGGTCTTGAGGTGAGAGATGACATAAGGGTTTGCGTTATGGATTGGAAGAATTTCATCTTACGACTGATTAAGGAAAAATTTCTTTTACATAGTATAAGAATTTTTACATGGTACGGACCAGGCCAAACCATGTCGAATGAGGATGTCGGAATTTTCTCGACGAAATAGATATTAAGTCGTTCTGGGGGAAATGATTACTAAGATGATGAACTATCCTATGTACCTAAGTTTTCAGCGCTTCCAGTTTTATTTTGTTATTACTGTTACGAATCCCTTTTTTGATTCGAAATTGGCGGGTACTACCAATATGAGGGTTCTGATAATTTGAAATTATGAACTTTCATGAAATGATCCTTACTAGGTCTCTCTATAATCACTTGGTGTATACAAGTCATGTATAATTAAGATTGGTAAGACCTTTGACTGAGCAACCCTGCCCTAAATCCACAACCAAACAAGGAACAGGAAATGAGGCGAGATTACTCACTCTAAGTCTACAAATATTAATTATAAATGACCCTTATGTATACACTAAGCCATCATAGCTTACCTGTTAGGGTTTCAAATTTTATATGAATGATGTGATTTAATTTGAACGGGAGAGTAATCATAATTATAGATAATTATTGGGGTTTGGAAGCGTACCAAAATATAGCAGGGTTCCTTGATGCCTTCCCACGCATTGGGGACAAACTCCTCCTGTTGCCCCGTCGTTCTTCTCTGTTGGACAGTCCCTCTTGTAATGTTCTATTTCACCACAAAGGTGACATATTGGAATAGTTCCAACATTGGTAGTTGAAGTGATGAACTCAACCGGAGTTCTACAGATGCGGGCGGTGTGCCCCTTCATGTTGCATCTATTGCAATGCAGCTCTCGGCAAACTCCATGATGATGGTAGTTACACTTGCTGCAGTGTGGAAGGTTTCCTAAGTACGACGTGGTTAGTGATGGAATAACAGGGCTGATGGGGGTATTGACTGCCCCAGTTCGTTGCCCTCTATTAGGTTCTTGAGTTGAACAACTCCCTTTCTCATTCTCGAACTTTCGTTTCAGGATATTAGGTTTGAGGTTCGAAGTGTCCTTAAAAATAGGTACTCGTTGCTGTACTTGGTTATCACCACGATCAGGATTGCTGATAGCATTACCACTAACATTTGCGTTGTTAGCATTAAGGTGTTCCATGACAGCTGCTACAGCTGCTGTGACTGCAGCTTGAAACGTAGCCGAATCTATCTGAAGAATTGGTGTTTTGCCGGTGGGTTGGTTTTGTTTCTTCGGAGGCATGATCCTGTTACACGATAAGAAAATGAGCTCATGAGCGACTATCGTTGGCTCTAGATGTATTCTAATCATTTGTATCTACATATACATTTTTCGTTTTGTTATATTGTTCTCAATGATTCGACCTACATCCCTATGATGCAGTCCTGGTAAGGAGCAGAAGTAAGTTTCTAGAATGGTTATAAACTGATTATTGTCCAAACTAAATTATCTTGGATTGTTGGATATCATGCTCCAACTTTCGAAAAGATTTGAAAACAATTCATAACAGTGTCTACATAAAATAGACTTATGAATTTGTAGAAATAATCACTCTCAATTGGGATTTTGTGATCCGATCTACTGTTATCAGTCGTGACGGGAAAATGTGATAAGCTTAATACCTAACGTAGGTAGTATAAATACTAACTCACTAGGTTGTATCAATTTATTAGTTATTAGACTTACGAAAAAGTACTCAAATACTTCGCATGTATTACACGTGGTTTTCCTCTGTTCTATGTTCTACTCCTGGCAGTAAAGATTTGTTCTCTCCTGATATCTATATGGTGTCCTTCTCTTCTATAGGTATATTGAATTCCTGTACCTTCTTACTTCCGATTCTGACACTAATCCCCATTAATTCATAATGGAGAGTTCGAATCCCGGAAGTTCACACGAACCTCTCATCGGTGTCCTTAATAAGGTAAAGGCATTTGGTGGTTTCTATAGTTTCTTTACTCCTCATCCGTTTCTTTCTCGGAATCCTCCTAATAAAACTCTGTTGGATTCTCGTTGATTCCTTTGTTGGTTGTTGTGGTGAGGTCGTTACATCTATCTAAGTGGTTTACACGAGAATGGAAATGTATAAAGAATCTATGAGATTTAATAAAACATTTTTGTTACAAATACAATTTTTACGACGATGATCCATTCCGGTCTTTCTATAATCACATAGTATGTACCGGTTATATAAAATCCAGATCAAATAGACCTTCGAATAAGTAATCCTACTCTAAAAATACATCCAAACAAGGAAAAGGAAGTAGAGTGAAAATCACATATTCTAAGTCTATAAAATCTCAATTATATATAACCTTATCGTATTCACTTAGTAATTATAGACTTACCAGAAAAGATCTTTTTAACATTTCCCGAAATTTATTTATGGTACCTAAAATACTTCCATGGTATTTTAATTATAAGTTTGATTCTTGGACTTCTAGATATAAGAAGTTGATAAGTTTACAGTTTTCTTGTTATAGTATCCTAAAATACTCCTATAGTATTTTAACCATTATGTTTGGTTCTAGAATTCTTCTGGTACCTAGGTAAGTTTTAGATTTGTTGCAACACTACAATCACTCCCAAACACATGTTGGTCATATCTTAAATAAATATAGTTGATCAGGCTATATTGATCCCAGATATGATTACATAACTGTCCAGGTTTAACTTTAATGTCCAACATCCAAATACTTTTGTTTTGTTCTTCTTGTGATACTCATTCTAGTATATATATTCTGCATGTACTTATACTTTTATAAAATATTGTTATATTTTCAAAGTATAACTCTTGGTCAGAGTGTTTTTATCCCAATGGGTTTATAGTTGTATATCTTTTATGACTGATATACTGAGTTCACTATAAACAATGCTCTGATACCGATCTGTCACACCTGAAACCAGAATGGTTGAAACGTTCGGGGGCGGAGGACGTCATGTAAGTATCACAACACATGCAATATAGTGATCAAAGTACAAACAACGATTGCATTAATAAGTATAAGTTTTACATAAGTGTTTTAACATTACATATTCAAACATGAAAGTAGATACAGTAGAAGACAAGAGTCGCAGTACGGTACCAGGTAGTCTTCTCAAAAGCTTCGAGAGTGTACCTGTCTACTGGATTCCTGAGAATACAAGTTATTTTGAAAGAGAAGATCAATATTTAAGCAGGTGAGTTCATAAGTATTTTAGTTATATAAAGTATACTCTAAGTTCTTGGAAAAGTTCGCTGGTTCCTCCATAAAATCCTATATTTCCTAATGTGATAAAATGATAACCTCAAAAGTTCCCTCTGCAATTATGAAACATCCCAAAATACAACCCAAATTTTTTTTAAACATTATTAAAACCATCATTTCATTACCAAGGTACAAAAATCATAAAGAGTGTGTTTAAAAATCTCATAAGATCCATCACATGTCAAATCTCATGTCAAATATCATATCAAAATATTAGAGTAAAACTCCCAGGCTGAAGACTGTGGTGTGTGCCATGCGATCATCCCGAGCCCTTTCCTTTGCTAGTGGAAGTACCTGAAACCAAAACTGAAAACTGTAAGCACAAAGCTTAGTGAGCTCCCCAAACTACCACATACCATACACATATAACATGCAACTAGGAGATATGGGCCCCGCCGACACTCATGGAGATACGGGCCCCGCCCACATTCTGCTAACTAGGAGATACGGGCCCCGCCCACACTCCACTATCTTTGAGATACGGGCCCCGCCCACACTCAGCTACTATGAGATACGGGCCCCGCCCACACTCAGCTACTACTCTATCATACAAGTATCACACAGAAACAAGTATACTAAATTTATTATTCAATCCTGAGTCATATTGCAACCAAACTACTAGGAGATACGGGTCACGCCCACACTCAACTAACTAAGAGATACGGGCCCCGCCCACACTCAACTAATAATAAACTCATACTGCGGGCCGGACTTGGTGCCTTAGACCCGTTCCTACTGAAGGGACACTCACCTCGTGTGTCTGGCTGCTGAAACCCTGAGTGAGAATTATCTGGCTGCTGCTCCGGCGACTCTCCGACTATAATTCCCACAATGACACATAGTCAGAAACTGATAACTAAACTCAGGGTGAAATAACCATTTCACCCTTGGTCAACAATAATATTCGGGTCAAGTCACATTTCCAGTTGACCAGACTCGCCGAGTTGGCTCGCAACTCGCCGAGCCCTAACACTCTCATCTACCCCCAACCCGACCCTACTCGTCGAGTCTAGCAAGAACTCGACAAGTTCTCCATCAATCATAACATCACGACAATCTTCATCTCACTCGCAGAGTTCTTCCTGAACTCGTCGAGTTTATGTTTATCTTAAGAACGTTTGTAGCCTATGACTCGCCGAGTTGTATGAACAACTCGTCGAGTTCATCTTCATGAGTTGGGAGATGTCCTTGGACTCGCCGAGTACGTTCCTGCACTCGCCGAGTCCCATGGTTTCCAGATCCATGGCTATGTCTATTTAACTGAGTCCTTTCCCTGGACTCATCCAAATCCCTTCTAAACTAAAATGGGTTCCTCTGATTCATAACAGTTTTGGGCACCAACTCACGACTCGCCGAGTCCCAAGAACGACTCGCCGAGTCCATGCATGTCCAAGACTTATAATTCGATTTATGATGTGAAAAACTCTTCCAGAAGGTAGATCTAGGCTCCTAAGATCGGTATAGCACGTAAAGCCATGAACTTTACGTTCATGCATGGGACTTTTATGCTCAAAGGACCAAAAATGGGGTTTCTTTCATTCTTGGGGTTCTCATGGCCATAAATATGGCACCTTTATGCCATGAGGACCCTCCAAGGTTCCAGATCTGAGTGTAAATCGACTTGGGACGTCCAAGTCCCAAGGATCAAGCTTCTTGGACCCAAAACTTCATAAAAATGGCAACAAGAAGATCTAAGAAACTACAAGTCAAGTATGAAGCTTGATTACTAGAAAGTGAAGAGAAACTGATGTTGTTCTTGGATCTACTCTTTCTCCCTTGAATCTTCTACCTTCCAACTCTTTCACTAGCTTCAAAATACACCAAACAACTCCCAAAACCACCAAAGAAGCTCAAGACCACTTATGGAGAATTAGGGTTTCGGGATAAATGTTCTGGAGGTGATGGCGGCTGGACAAGAGGCCCATAATGTTGCTTAAATAGGGTGCAAACCCTAAATATTAGGGTTTTCCCATACTGGCCTACTCGTCGAGTCAAGGCGTGGACTCGCCGAGTAGATCACTTAAACCCACGTCCCATCCTGGCATCTACTCGACGTGTTAAGGCTACTACTCGTCGAGTAGCTCTTTATAAAATGACATTTAATGAATTAAATACGTACCAGAAACGGGGCGTTACAAATTACTTAGTTTATACTAGTTATATATAACCTAATATCGAATGGATAGTTAAATGGGTGAATCTGCCCTAAGCCCACAACCAAACAAGGAACAGGAAGTAAGGCGGAAGTCACACATTTCACAGTCAATCAGATATTACTTATATATAACTCTGATGTATAAACTAAGGAATTATAGAATTAGCCACTAAAGGTCCTTTATGTTATACTAGTTTAAAGAGAGTGAATGACTAAGTTTCATCTGATAAGTAGTTTTAAATTCCCATAAAACCGTTCTGATAAGTAGTTTTAAATCCCCATAAAACCGTTCTAATAAGTAGTTTTAAATCCCCATAAAATCGTTTCTGAATAGTAATTTTAAATCCCCATAAACCGTTCAATTTTATTTATGGAAGGAGATTAATACGGTAGTATTTATTAAAAATAAACTTCCGATGAATAACTACCCTAATATTAACCTGGTTAATTAGGGTTTAAAATGTGATAAAGTTGTAACCATGCTATCGTCAACCTGAATGTCCTCCAGGGGTACCACTGTTGAATCATCCACTAAGCACTTCCGCAACTGAGAAACATGGAACGTGCTGTGGATCTGGCTGAGTTCTGCTGGGAGATCTAACCGATAAGCAACCCGCCCTACTCGGGCGAAAACCCTAAACGGACCAATGAACCTGGGGCCTAACTTGCCCCGCTTCCGAAATCTGATAACACCCTTCCAGGGTGACACTTTCAGGAGGACCATATCGCCCACCTGAAACTCCAAGTCCGAACGGCGCTTGTCGGCGTAACTCTTCTGCCGACTCTGAGCAGTCTGGAGCCTGCTCCGGATTTGCTGAATTCGCTCAGTGGTCTTAAGTACTACCTCCGTACTCCCCATGACTCTCTGACCGACCTCACCCCAGCAGATTGGGGTCCTACACTTCCTGCCGTAGAGCATCTCGAAGGGAGGCCGATCTATACTGGAGTGGTAGCTGTTGTTATACGAAAACTCCGCTAACGGAAGATACGTATCCCAACTGCCACCGAAATCTAGCACACATGCCCTAAGCATGTCCTCGAGAGTCTGAATCGTCCTCTCGCTCTGCCCGTCCGTCTGAGGGTGGAAAGCGGTGCTGAAATGGAGACGAGTACCCATCTCGTCGTGAAACCGCTTCCAAAATCTGGATGTAAACCGGACATCTTGGTTTGACACCACCGAGACAGGCACCCCATGACGTGCCACTACCTCTCGCACATAAATCTCGGCCAACTTCTCGGCCGAGATGCTCTCCTAGATCGGTATAAAATGAGTGCTCTTGGTCAATCGACACACGATGACCCATATCGAATCAAACCCACGTGCGGTCTTGGGAAGCTTGGTAATAAAATCCATAGTGATATCCTCCCATTTCCACACGGGAATATCTAACGGTTGCATCTTGTCGTGCGGCCTCTGGTGCTCCTCCTTGACCTTCCTGCAGGTCAGGCACCTCTCAACGTACCAGGCGACGTCCCGCTTCATGCAGGGCCACCAATAATCCGGGCGAAGATCCCTATACATCTTCGTCGCCTCTGGATGAATGGAGAAACGAGACTTGTGGGCCTCATCCATCAACACTTGCCGTACCCCTCCCCAGTACGGTACCCAGACCCTCCCATGCAAGGTCAACAATCCCCAACTATCATAATCAAATGAAGCCACTCGGCCAACTATCCTCTCGCACTTCTGGCGCTCCTCCTTTAGGCCCTCAACTTGCGCCTCCCTAATCTTCTCCAACAGTGGAGTAACTACTGTCATCCTCAAGCAGATATCTCGAATCAGAGCCGCTACCGCCTTGCGTCTCAGAGCGTCGGCTACCACGTTGGCCTTGCCCGGGTGGTAGAGGATCTCGCAATCGTAATCCTTTACCACGTCTAACCACTGACGCTGCCTCATGTTCAGATTCGGCTGATCCATGAGGTACCTCAAACTCTTGTGGTCCGTGTAAATAGTACACCGGACCCCGTAGAGGTAATGCCGCCAAATATTGAGGGCGAACACTACAGCCCCCAACTCCAAGTCATGCGTCGGGTAGTTAGCCTCGTGAGGCTTCAACTGTCTCAAGGCATAAGCTATCACATGCCCCCGCTGCATCAACACTGCTCATATACCTGTGATCGAAGCGTCACAGTAGACTACAAAGTCATCTACTCCCTCTGGCAGGGTAAGAATCGGCGCCTCGCACAATCGTTGCCTGAGCGTCTTAAAGGCTGCCTGCTGCTCAGGACCCCAGCGAAACACTATCGACTTCTTGGTCAGTCGGGTCAATGGTACTGCTATCTTGGAGAAATCCTGGATGAATCTCCTGTAGTACCCTGCCAGGCCCCGGAAGCTCCGAATCTCAGATGGAGACCTCGGGACCTCCCACTGCATCACGACCTCTATCTTGGCCGGATCAACTAATATACCCCTCTGGTTGACAAGGTGCCCTAGAAACTGCACCTCACACAACCAGAACTCACACTTGGAGAACTTTGCAAAAAGCCTCTCCCTCCTCAAGGTCTCTAGCACCTCTCTCAGGTGCTCCTCGTGCTGATCCTCTGTCTTGGAATAGACCAAGATGTCATCAATGAATACTATCACAGACCGATCCAGCATCGGCCTACACACGCGGTTCATGAGGTCCATGAACGCGGCTGGAGCATTGGTGAGCCCAAACGGCATCACCACAAACTCATAATGGCCATAGCGGGTCCTAAAAGCGGTCTTCTGCACATCATCATCTCTGACCCGTATCTAGTGATATCGTAGATCAATCTTGGAAAACCAAGATGCTCCCTGAAGCTGATCGAACAAATCATCTATCCTCGGGAGTGGGTAACGGTTCTTCACCATTACCTTATTCAGCTCCCGATAATCAATGCACATACGGTGCGACCCGTCCTTCTTCCTCACAAACAGGATCGGGGCTCCCTATGGTGAACTGCTCGTCCTGATAAAACCCTTGTCTAGCAGCTCTTGCAGCTGCATAGGCAACTCCTGCATCTCAGGAGGAGCCAACTGATACGGTGCCTTGGCAATCGGAGCCGCACCAGGAACCAGGTCAATCCGAAACTCAACCTGTCTCTCAGGAGGTATCCCCAGCAAATCCTCCGGGAATACATCCGGGTACTCTCGTACCACGGGTACATCATCAACTGTCGCCTGACCCTTATCCCGGGTATCCATAACATAGGCGATGTACCCCGCGCAACCCTGATGGAAATAGCGCCTTGCTCTCGCTGTTGAACAAAGAATCGGTCCGCGCTGTGGCCTCTCGCCCTGAATCACTAACTCTCCCCTACTAGGAGTGCGAACTGTGACACCAGTCAAATTTAGGTCAAAAATAAATTGAGAAATAATCGTAATTGGGATGAACAAAGTGGTAGAGATTGTAACAAGGTTTCCAAAAATATAAAGAACACTGAAATCCGAGTTATAACGAAGAAGTTATGACCAATCGAAAATCCGTGACAAACCGGCAAAACACTGTTCAGTGTAAAATGTGAATTTTCGATAAAAGGCTTTTTAGCCTTAACAATCTAAATGAAAGTTGTAGAATATGTTAAACCGAGAACATTCATAAAAAGAACATAAAAATCTGACTTCGTATGAGGAAGTTATGATTTTTCTAAGTTTTGGTTTAGTAGTAGAAAGCTAAAAATTCGAAATATAAATCGATCGATATTTATCCGACAGAACTTAAACGAGAATCGAAGGTCTCGTCAAAAGTAGTACAACGGTAAAAAGACAGACGAAAACGGACGTCGGATGAAGAAGTTATGAATTTTTAACGGATTTCCTGTCCCGGTCTGTTAAAAATAATAATATTAAAAATAAAGTCAAAATTAGCCGACGAAGTCTAACGGAATTCGTAGAGTATAATTTTACCTACGCGTGCATATAAAGAACGCCAAAAACGGAGTTCGTATGCGAAAGTTATGAATTTCGCAAGTTTTTGGCACGAAAATCAAGAAATGTTGAAAACCGGGAATTTTCGCATGGACCCTCTTCGGCCACGTCACCCTCGCATGCGAGGCTTCCACGTGTCTGCTACGTGGCGTATTTTGATTGGACCGCAGATGCGCGTGTCACCTGCTGATTGGTCCGAAGTCGTCATAGGCGCCTCCTGATTGGACCGAGGCTCGGTCCACTCCTGATCCGACACCACCGAGGAAGCTTCCGAGACCGCCTCCAGCTTCGCTTCTCCTTCTGACGTGTGGCTGCTGAGTCCTCCTCGCCCTAGCATGCGAAGCTGTCGCGTGTCCTGCTTACTCGCCTTCGCATTCACCACCTGTCCGAGCCTCGCCACCTGTCCGATGACACACCTCCTCGGCCGAACCCTCGCACCCCTATATAAAGGGTGAGAGACTTCTCGGATTTGAGATATTTCTCACCCCAAAGTTCACCCTTTTTCACCTTTTCACCCCCTAAACTTTCTCACGACCCCCAAGGCCCCGGTATCGTATCTAAAACCCGAAGCAAGCCCCGGAGCCCCGAAATTCTCGAGAAGATAACCTCTTTCCAGTCGAAGTGCTGCCCGCATAAAGCCCAGTTTTTACTAAAAAACTCGCGGTTTCTTCGAGAAAGATCATCGATAGAAACGAAACGCTGCCTAAATCACCACTTATCAAAGTGAGTTCATACCCCTATAATTTACCTTTTTAATGGTTTTTAAATGCTTTTTAGGGGGGGGGGGGAATACAAGTTTAACACAATATAAATTGTGTTAATAATTGTATGTGATAATAATCACACAAAGGGTTTCCTTATGCTGTTAAGGATTACCACATACATCCAAAATGACTTAAAGCCATGTTAAATCTTTAAAGTCATGTAAACTTCGTTAAATTCTTTCAAAAAGGTTTTTAATAAACTATTTCAAATTATAATTGCCAAAATCATGTTTATATATGTATAAGTATATAAATAAGATTTGAAGGGATTAAGACTAATGAATTATCTTATTTCTTTTTCCTTGTTTGGATGTGGAATTAAGGTGGTCTTATTTGTCCGAAGGTTGTTTCCTTCTTAATTATATATATATTATACATATATGAATATAAAAGGTTACTTCATTCAGTATCATTACCTTTGTATCATGCTGAGCAAAGGTGTTCATCCATGAGAAATCATGCTAATCAGATAGAACATATAAATTATAATAGGTATAATTTATGATTCAAAACTAAATATACAAGTATGATTCACAATTGTATACTTTCCAAGGAAATTACCAACAATTCATTTATTTATACCAAGATATGTATAATACTTTTAATATAAGGATAATATATTAAAGAAGTAATAATACATCATACCGGGTTTGCATTAACAAAGGTACAATACATAGTACCAGGGTTAGCAATCACGGGGTAATAATACATCATACCGGGTTTGCATTAACAAAGGTACAATACAGAGTACTAGGTTTAGCAATCACGGGGTAATAATACATCATACCGAGTTTGCATTAACACGGGTACGATACAAAGTACCAGGGTTAGCAATCACGGGGTAATAATACATCATACCGAGTTTGCATTAACAATGGTACGATACAGAGTACCAGGGTTAGCAATCACGGGGTAATAATACATCGTAAATCTCGTTGAAACAATAAATTTGTGAGACTCTTCATGGTGTACTTATCTAAGTACGACCTTAAGTCCTGACTTATTAACCAGAATCTCCTGTAGGGAGGGCGTGAATTTGTGTATAGATCTATATGGGACTGACAATCCCGCATCTTTATTGTTCGCTACAGTTTGGCCGGCAGGCCTAGGGTGTCAAATATAATATCGTTTCTGACGCCTGAAGAACGCCGCAGCAGGCACATCAGTCATATCAGTATGGTTAATAGAACTCACATGGATAAAACAACGAGTAAATTACTAAGTAATATACTTCTCTTAAAACAGTAAGAAAAGATAATTACATCCTGACCAAATATACCTTCGGTTAGTTTTTACTTACAGTAAAAACTACGTATCATGAAATCAAGTATGACAAATATACTTGTACTTCTGGTTTTGAAACATTTAAAACCACAAAGCAGTATTATGGATAATATAATATTTTCCAGGATTAATACTAATGTTTTACTATAGAACAGATATAACTAAGAATACTTTTACAAAGGAAACAGTTTATGGGATTAAACCACTTTTACAAATGAAACGGTTTATGGAATTAAACCACTCTTACAAATGAAACGGTTTATGGGATTAAACCACCTTTACAAATAAAACGGTTTATGGGATTAAACCACTTTTACAATTGAAACGGTTTATGGGATTAAACCACTTTTACAAATGAAACAGTTTATGGGATTAAACCACTTTTACAAATGAAACGGTTTATGGAATTAAACTACTTTTACAAATGAAACGGTTTATGGGATTAAACCACTTTTATAAATGAAACGGTTTATGGGATTAAACTACTTTTACAATTGGAACTTAGTCAACTAGTGTAACATAAAGGACCTTTAGTGGTTAATTCTATAATTCCTTAGTTATTACATCAGAGTTATACATAAGTAATATCCGATTGACAGTGAAATGTGTGACTTTCGCCTTACTTCCTGTTCCTTGTTTGGTTGTAGGCTTAGGGCAGATACACCCATTTAACTGTCCGTTCGATATTAGGTTATATATAGTTAGTATAAACTAAGTACTTACAGAGGGAAACTATTGAGGTTATCAGTTTATCACCTCAGGAAATATAGGATTTTCTGGAGGAACCGGTGAACTTTTCCAAAGAACTTAGAGTATACTTAACAGAACTAAAATACTTATGAACTCACCAACTTAAATGCTACTCTTTCTAAATAACTTGTATTCTCAGGAATCCAGTAGACAGGTACAATCCCGAAGCTTTTGAGAAGACTACCTAGTACCGTACCGCGACTCTTGTCTTCTACTGTACCTACTTTGGTGTTTGAATATGTAATGTTTAAACACTTATGTAAAACTTATACTTATTAATGCAATGGTTGTTTGTACTTTGATTACTATATTGCATGTGTTGTGATACTTACCTGAAATCCTCCGCCCCCGAACGTTTCCGCCGTTCTGGTTTAGGGGTGTGACACGAACCCTCACCAACTGTAGCTCACAATCAATCACTTCTCCATTGGAACTCAGCCAATCCATACCCACTATAACCTTGTTCCCTCGCAGGGGAATAGGAACCAAATCTACTGGGAACTGCTCATCTGCTATCTCCACATCGAGTGGGCAATCCAGCTCCCCCGGAGCTCTACTAAATCGTTTGCTAAGCGCAAGCGACACAAATGATCAGGTAGCCCCCGAATCAAAAAGTACCATAGCTGAAATGTCATTCACTAGGAACGACCCTGAGCACATAATCATAACATAAGCAATAATCAAATAAAATGATAATAAGAAGATGGAGAAGATACATACCAGTAACCACATCTGGAGTCGCTCGCGCCTCCTCTGCTGTCAACTGGAAGGCTCTGCTCTTCGCCACTGGCGCCTCAGCCCGGCCCTGGCGGCCGTCTGTAATCCTCATAGTAGCAGGAGCGGGTGCCACCACCTTTCCTGCTGATGCTAGACTCGGACACTGGGACTTCTTGTGTCCCCTCTGATTGCAATGGAAGCAAATCAGATCAGATGCTGTGGTGGTAGTAGTGGTAGAAGTAGCGGTACAATCTCGGCTCACATGCCCAGTTCGGCCGCATTTGAAGCAGCCCGAACTGCCCGCCCTGCACGTCCCCTTGTGCGACCTGCCACACTTGCCGCAGCGGCCTCGGCCCTGCTGGCCCTTCCCTCGGGAATCTGTCTTGGGCTTCTTGCCCGAGCCCTCCATGCCAGATACCGACTCTGGCTTCCTCTTCCTCTCCATCTCTAAATCTATCTCCCTCTCACGAGCCCACGCAATCATGTCCTCCAGCATCTTGCAGCTGGAACGGCTCACAAACTGGCGGATATCACTTCGCAACATCTCATGATATCGGGCCTTCTTCATCTCCTTGTCAGCCACATACTGTGGAACGAGAAGGGCCTTCTCCCTAAATTTGGTGGTAATCTCCGCTACAGTCTCTGTCGTCTGCTGGAGGTCCTGAAACTCCCTAGCAAGCTGCTGCACCTCAATGACAGGTGCAAACTCGGCCCTGAACCTACTCGTGAAATCACTCCAGGTCATCGCATCCAACATAGTGTCATCTCCAATGGCTCTCCCGACCTCCTCCCACCAATCTCGTGCCCTGTCCTTCAGAAGACAGGATGCTAGTCTGACCTTGTCCCCCTCGGGACATCTGTTGGTGCGGAACGTGTTGGCGACATCCGCCAACCATCTGGTGCTCACAATGGGGTCCCGAGCCCCATGGTAGTCAGGAGCTCCACAAGCTCTGAACTCCCTGAAAGTCAACGAGAGCGATCCCATCATGGCTGCTAACTCAGTACGGAATGCGCTCAACTTCTCATCCAGAAGCTCTAAGATACCCTCCTTGACCGACCCGAAAATCACAGGGGTCTGGTCTAGTATGCTGCGTGTGACCTCCGAGGAGATAAACTCCCTGGTCTGCTCATCTAGCTGTCCGGCTCCAGAACCCGAGCCTGATCCCTCCCCGGCACCTGAACTGCCGACTGCTGGTCTGGGTCGTAAAACCACCATTCTGAAAATACATCAAAACCAAGTCAGAACACTACTCATAGCTAGAGAGATCACACATACTACAAGTTCTCTGGTTTTATCTCAGCCTTCCTTGATTCGAGTACGGATCCTCTGCTTTCAGTAGTACGGGCCCATACTACCTTCCACATCTATCCGTACTTTCCTCAAGAACTACCTCGACTCCACCAGGTCCCTTCTACTACTACTACTACTACTGATCTCATACTAAAATTCTCCCTAGGCTTGCCCTAGGGTAATCATCAATCCACTCTCCGCCATCATTTGCATAAGAAGTTCCTGCTTTCTTTCACTAACTAGCTTGCGAATACAATTGCATATTACTCATACCAGATAATTCTTCGAATGAGAGATCCTACTCTACAACGGTTCGACTCAGACAAGAGCTGCGAAATAGAGCTAGACTTAACCTTCTGAAATTATTTAGTCCTTGCAATATGCAACGTAACATATTCGTTTACTACTTAGTGAAAGATAACTAAGACTCCTAAAAGCACAAAGCAAGCAGCATTCGAGCATCGAATACACATAATCAATCATTTACTAATCAGGATATCATACTGACTAATCTGTACTAGCATGCAGTTCATAGAGCTGAGATACATATAACAGGCACATAAGGCATCCTTCCTAGATCCTTCGTCGTAACTAGCATGCAATTCTCATAACATAAACTTGTATGGGTAATTTGGGAGTACTTACTTGAGCTCGGCTGATTGCATGCACCACACCCTTTTCTCTTTCAAAGTTCTTTTCTATTTAAAAAAAAATCCTTTGTAAAAATGATTTTCTTTCGAAAGTTTCATACTTCTTTCTTAGTTTGAGTTCAGACGCACCCGAAAGTGTGCCCGAATCCCTTAAACCAAGGCTCTGATACCAACTTGAAACATCCCAAAATACAACCCAAATTTTTTTTTAAACATTATTAAAACCATCATTTCATTACCAAGGTACAAAAATCATAAACAGTGTGTTTAAAAATCTCATAAGATCTATCACATGTCAAATCTTATGTCAAATATCATATCAAAATATCAGAGTAAAACTCCCAGGCTGAAGACTGTGGTGTGTGCCATGCGATCATCCCGCGCCCTTCCCTTTGCTAGTGGAAGTACCTGAAACCAAAACTGAAAACTGTAAGCACAAAGCTTAGTGAGCTCCCCAAACTACCACATACCATACACATATAACATGCAACTAGGAGATACGGGCCCCGCCGACACTCATGGAGATACGGGCCCCGCCCACATTCTGCTAACTAGGAGGTACGGGCCCCGCCCACACTCATGGAGATACGGGCCCCGCCCACATTCTGCTAACTAAGAGATACGGGCCCCACCCACACTCCACTATCTTTGACATACGGGCCCCGCCCACACTCATAGAGATACAGGCCCCGCCCACACTCTCCTGCTATGAGTTACGGGCCCCGCCCACACTCAGCTACTATGAGATACGGGCCCCACCCACACTCAGCTACTACTCTATCATACAAGTATCACACAGAAACAAGTATACTAAATTTATCATTCAATCCTGAGTCATATTGCAACCAAACTACTAGGAGATACGGGCCCTGCCCACACTCAACTAACTAAGAGATACGGGCCCCGCCCACACTCAACTAATAATAAACTCATACTGTGGGCCGGCCTTGGTTTCCTTAGACCCGTTCCTACTGAAGGAACACTCACCTCGTGTGTCTGGCTGCTGAAACCCTGAGTGAGAATTATCTGGCTGCTGCTCCGGCGACACTCCGGCTATAATTCCCACAATGACACATAGTCAGAAACTAATAACTAAACTCAGGGTGAAATGAGCATGTCACCCTTGGACAACAATAATATTCGGGTCAAGTCACATTTCCAGTTGACCGGACTCGCCGAGTTGGCTCGACAACTCGCCGAGCCCCAACACTCTCATCTACCCCCAACCCGACCCTACTTGTCGAGTCTAGCAAGAACTCGACAAGTTCTCCATCAATCATAACATCACGACAATCTTCATCTCACTCGCAGAGTTCTTCCTGAACTCGTCGAGTTTATGTTTATCTTAACAACGTGTGTAGCCTATGACTCGCCGAGTTGTATGAACAACTCGTCGAGTTCATCTTCATGAGTTGGGAGATGTCCTTGGACTCGCCGAGTACGTTCCTGCACTCGCCGAGTCCCATGGTTTCCAGATCCATGGCTATGTCTATTTCACTGGGTCCTTTCCCTGGACTCATCCAAATCCCTTCTGAACTAAAATGGGTTCCTCTGATTCATAACAGTTTTGGGCACCAACTCACGACTCGCCGAGTCCCAAGAACGACTCGCCGAGTCCATTCATGTCCAAGACTAATAATTCGATTTCTGATGTGAAAAACTCTTCCAGAAGGTAGATCTAGGCTCCTAAGATCGGTATAGCAAGTAAAGCCATGAACTTTACGTTCATGCATGGGACTTTTATGCTCAAAGGACCAAAAATGGGGTTTCTTTCATTCTTGGGGTTCTCATGGCCATAAATATGGCACCTTTATGCCATGAGGACCCTCCAAGGTTCCAGATCTGAGTGTAAATCGACTTGGGACGTCCAAGTCCCAAGGATCAAGCTTCTTGGACCCAAAACTTCATAAAAATGGCAACAAGAAGATCTAAGAAACTACAAGTCAAGTATGAAGCTTGATTACCAGAAAGTGAAGAGAAACTGATGTTGTTCTTGGATCTACTCTTTCTCCCTTGAATCTTCTACCTTCCAACTCTTTCACTAGCTTCAAAATACACCAAACAACTCCCAAAACCACCAAAGAAGCTCAAGACCACTTATGGAGGATTAGGGTTTCGGGATAAATGTTCTAGAGGTGATGGAGGCTGGACAAGAGGCCCATAATGTTGCTTAAATAGGGTGTAAACCCTAAATATTAGGGTTTGCCCAGACTAGCCTACTCGTCGAATCAAGGCACGGACTCGTCGAGTAGATCACTTAAACTCGCGTCCCATCCTGGCATCTACTCGACGAGTTAAAGCTACCACTCATCGAGTAGCTCTTTATAAAATGACATTTAGTGAATTAAATACGTACCAGAAACGGGGTGTTACGAATTACTTAGTTTATACTAGTTATATATAACCTAATATCGAATGGACAGTTAAATGGGTGAATCAGCCCTAAGCCCACAACCAAACAAGGAACATGAAGTAAGGTGGAAGTCACACCTTTCACTGTCAATCAAATATTACTTATATATAACTCTGATGTAGTTTTAAATTCCCATAAAACCGTTTTGATAAGTAGTTTTAAATCCCCATAAAACCGTTCTAATAAGTAGTTTTAAATCCCCATAAAATCGTTTCTGAATAGTAGTTTTAAATCCCCATAAAACCGTTCAGTGTTATTTATGGAAGGAGATTAATATGGTAGTATTTATTAAAAATAAACTACCGATGAATAACTACCCTAATATTAACCTGGTTAATTAGGGTTTAAAATGTGATAAAGTTGTAACCATGCTGGACTAGAATGTACACGACGACCTACTGGTGTCGAAACTGAATATGTGACATTTGTCACCCCATGGCTGGTCTGTCGGACTATATCTAGCAGTCGGGATGTGGGATTGTCGATCCCGTATAGATCTATACACACAATGCCCGCTCTCCCTCCAGGAGATTCTGGTTACAAGGATATAACATAGGAAGTATTGCTACATCCTGAAGACGTACCATCACATTTTAGTTTGAGTAAAGATTAAATTATAACCTTTTCTTGACAAAGTAATTTAGATCTCGTATACTTATCTAGAATATAGATTTCTCGTTGTTTTCATAAATTATACCTATTATAATTTATACGTTCTATCTGGTTAGCATGATCTATCCTGAAAGTACCCCTTTGCTCAGCATGATACAAAGGTAATGATACCGACTGAAGTAACCTTTTATATTTCCATATGTATAATATATATAATTAAGAAGGAAACAGCCTTCAGACAAATAACACCACCTTAAGTCCACATCCAAACAAGGAAAAGGAATTAAGGCAACTCATTAGTCCTAAGCCTTTTAAGTCTTATTTATATACTTATAGATATAAGAACATGCGTTTGACAATTATAAATTTAAAGAGTTATAAACATATTTAAAAGAGTTTATCGGTATTTTAAAAAGGGTCTATGTGATTTTGAAAAGAGTATACATGACTTTAAAGATTTTACATGACTTTAAGTCATTTTGGAAGCATTTGGTAATTAAAAGCATAAGGAAATCGTTTATGTTATTGATATCATACGTAATTATTAACACAATTAGCTTGTGTTCAACTTGTACTCCCCCCCCCCCTAAAAAGCATTTAAACCCATTAAAACGGTAGATTATAGGGGTATGAACTCACTTGATAAGTGGTGATTTGGGCAGCGTTTCGTTTCTATAGATGATCTTTCTCGAAGAAACCACGAGTTTTTGATTAAAATCGGGCTTTACGTGGGCAGCACTTCAACTGGAAAGTGGTTAGCTTCTCGAGAATTTGGGGGCTTCGGGGCTTGCTTTGGGTTTTAAATATGATATCGGGGCTTTAGGGGGTTGTAAGGAAGTTTAAAGGGGTGAAAATTGTGAAAAAGCATGAAATTTGGAGTGAAATGAGTTAAGAACCGGGAGATCTCGCAGCCTATTTATAGGACAAAGTTCGGACCGAGGGGGAGGAGTCAGCAGGCGAGGTGGCGGCGAGGGAAGAGGGACGCGTGGCTCGGCTCGCAAGCGGACACGAGTCCGAGCTCGGAGGCGCCACCGTGTGAAGCGCGTGTCGGATCCGGAGAGGCCGAGCCCTTGGTCGAATCAGAAGCGTACACGAGGCGACACGCGGCAGCCTCACATGCGAGGGGACGTGGCCGAACCCCAGCCATGCGATTTTTCCCAGTTTTCAAGATTTTTCGATTTTTGTGCCCAAAACTTGCAAAATTCATAACTTTCGCATACGAGCTCCGTTTTTGACGTTCTTTATATGCACACGTAGGTAAACCTATACTCTACGACTTTCGTTTAGATTTCGTCGGCTAATTTTGAACTTATTTTTAATATTATTATTTTTAACAGATCGGGACAGGAAAATCCGTTAAAAATTCATAACTTCTTCATCCGACGTCCGTTTTTGTCTGTCTTTTTACCGTTGTACTACTATTGACGAGACCTTCAATTCTCGTTTAGGTTGTGTTGGCTAAAAATCACTCGATCTTTATTTCGAGTTTTTAGTTGTATACTGCTATACTGAAATTTAGAAAAATCACAACTTTCTCATACGAAGTCAGATTTTGACGTTCTTTTTATGAAAGTTCTCGGTTTAACATATTCTACAACTTTCATTTAGATTGTTATGGCTAAAAATGATTTTATTGAAAATTCACTTTTTACACTGAACAGTGTTTTGCCGGTTTTGTCGTTGATCTTCGATTGGTCATAACTTCTTCGTTATAACTCGGATTTCAGTGTTCTTTATATTTTTGGAAACTTTGTTACAATATCTACCACTTTGTTCATCCCAATTAAGATTATTGAACAATTTATTTTTGACACTAAATTTGACTGGTATTACAATGCCGACTATGACACAGACATCACCCATAGCGATCGGTACCTGGTCTATCGGAAAATTAACACCAAAAATCTCTAGTATACACTCACGGATCACGTCAGTAGCAAAAACCGCATGCTCGTCGGCTATAGAAACCCTCAGAGGTCGGCTCAACGCCTCACGTCGGATACCGATGTGACGACTAAAAGCTCCGGACACAAAAGATCGACTCGCACCCCAATCGAATAACACCAAAGAAGGTACAGAACTCACAAGAAAAGTACCTATACACAACACAATATAAGCACAAAATATCTCGAAATAATAATAATAATAATAATACATACCGGCCACGACGTCAGGTGCTGCGCGGACCTCATCCGCTGTCAGCTGAAAGGCTCTCCCACAAAACCTCAGTGTCTTGGCCTTCACTGGACGACTCTCTGTAGCACGCAAAGAAGCGGGTGCAGATCCCTGGGCTGATCCCTGCATGAGCTGAGGGCACTCGACCTTCCGGTGGCCGGTCGGGTTGCAATGGAAGCAAATCGAGAACCCCTTGGGGCAATCCTTCGCCATGTGCCCCTCCTTGCCACATTTGTAGCAAATCCCCGCATGTCACGACCTCTCGTGAATCTTGCCGCACTTGCCACAAGTGTGGCCCTTCTGGCCCCCAGCTCGGGTATCAGCGGGCTTAGCCCACTTTGTTGCCGGCTGCGACTGCACTGGTCTCCGGTCCCTACCCCGGGACTCCTCCTCCTCCCTGGTCTGCAGCTCAAGCTCAATCTCCCTCCTCCTGGCATTGGCCTGAAGCTCGACCAATGTCCTCTACGACGAGTTCGCCACAAACTCTCTGCATCCGAATCCCTCAAATCAGATATTGGGGTGATGGTGGTGGTAGCAGTACAATCCCTGCTGATATGACCAGTCCGACCACACTTGAAGCATCCAGAACCACCCACCCTGCACGTCCCCTCGTGCGACATGCCGCACTTGCCACAGTGGCCTCAGCCCTGTTGGCCCTTCCCCTTCATATCAACCACCTTGGGCCTCTTACCCAAACCCTCAACACTGGACACAAAATCTGGCTTCCTCTTCTTCTCCATCTCCAAATCAATCTCCCTCTCTCTAGCCCTCGCTATCATGTCTTTCAGTGTCTTGCAGCTGGATCGGCTAACAAACTGCCGAATATCACTCCTCAGCATCTCATGGTATAGGGCCTTCTTCATCTCCTCGTCCGCCACATACCGCGGAACCAGAAGTGCCCTCTCCATGAACATAGCGGTGATTAGCCACCGTCTTAGTAGTCTGGAGGAGATCCTGGAACTCTCGCGCCAGCTGCTACACCTCCATCACCGGTGCAAATGTAACAACATAAATTTTCAAACGAAAATTTTCAAATTTAAAACACATTTTTCTCAATTCGAAACATCTCAAAGTGTAATATCAAGTCATCAAAACACATATCCAAAAACTGTATACATAGCAAATCCAGGATCCTCTCAAAACATGACTCAAATCTCTGATGTGTGTAGAATCAAGTCGGCGCCTTCCCGTGATCCTGAGAAGTACCTGAAACACATAACACATAACACGGTAAGCATGAAGCTTAGTGAGTTCCCCAAAATACCACTCATATCTCATCAGCCTCTCATGGCTATACTCAGATAAGACCCTCTGGTCAAATGTGTCTCAGTGGGATCCTCTAGTCCCACAACTCAGCAACTCAACATAATACACAGCATATATATCACAAAGACAAATAGCAGGATATCTCAATACACAGTATATGCACATAAGACCCTCTGATCACACATAGGCTACTACTCAAGGTAAGTATAGTGAGAAGACTCACCTCGTAAGAACTCGGATAATCTCGAACTTGAATCACCGGTCTAGCCTTCGCCTAACACAACGATAATTATCCTTAATTAATAAGGCTCTCACTGAAGCTAAACTAACCCTTCTACAAACTCACAGAAGGGAAAAAGAACATTTTACCCCTCAATGGCCTTAATAGTCTACAAATTGACCAAACCCTAAAAGTCAACCAAAATTCAACGGCAAGGAGTACGCTGCGCGTACCAACTCTCTACGATGGGCGTACTCGGATGCCATGCAGGCATCGGGGATGCTCGACCCCTACGCTGCGCGTACTGGGATTACGCCCAGCGTACGTCCCAGTTTCACCCTACTCACTCATTTGGTCTTAATCAGTTAAGATCTTGGCTCATATTACATATCTGGACTCTCTAATAGCTCTTACTCCATAAAGTCGGTGACTTTAAGCCTTTGCATGGCTGGAAAGGTCACAAACACACAAAATACCCACTCTCTTTTCTCAACAAGCTCATAGCTCTTGCATGGCTTGATACCAACGACCAAGGTTGGATTTTTATGGCATTACACCACAAAATAGACTCAAAGGGGGTGGATCATAGTCTTTGGAGTACAATATCACATAAAGTCTCCAACGTTTGGGACAAAACCATAAAATACCCTACTATGATGCAAAAACCAAAAAAGTGAAAAAGCTTTGAGCTTTATACCTCAAAATGAAGCTCCACACTCAGATAAGCTCAGATCCAAGGCCTGGAATCCCACTCCTTCTTCACTCCAAAGAAACTCAAGAATACTCTCAAGGCTCTCAAATGCACTCACAAGCTCTAAGAACGAAAACTAGGGTTTAGGAGGGTTGGTGATTGAGAATGGTGGCTAGGAATGAGGCCATCATATCTTTTAAATAGGGGACTCTGCCTAAATTAGGGTTTTCACTCTGGACCTAGTACGCCCAGCGTACTAGGTGGCTTCCGCGTCAAATACACACATATGAGTACGCTGAGCGTAAACTAGCGTATGTCTCGTGTACTCATTCACCACCTTTTCTCATAAAGGGACTAAAATGGCCAATTTCTCAAGTGATCAAGGGTTAACAAGGTAATAACTGAACCCGGGATGTTACAGCAAACTAGGGCTCGGAACCTGGTCGAGAAATCATCCTAGGTCATTGAATCAATAGTGAAATCATCTCTTACAGCACGTCCTACATCCTCCCACCAATCACGTACCCTATCCTTCAAGAGGCAGGAAGCTAGTCTGACATTGTCCCCTTCGGGACATCGGCTGGTACGGAAGGCGTTAGTAAGATCTGCTAACCACCTGCTTCTTGCAATGGGGTCCCTCACCCCATGATAGTCTGGCGCTCCACATGCCCGGAACTCCCTGAAAGTCATAGAACACGTCCCGACCAAAGCCACAATCTCATCGTGAAAGGTGCTTAACCGCTCATCAAGAATCTCCAGAATATCCTCCTTGATCGTGCCAAAGATCACAGGAGTCTGCTCAAGGATACTGCATGTAATCTCAGATGAGATGAGCTCCCTCGTCTGGTCATCAAGCTGCCTGACTCCAAAACCTCAGCCTAAAACCCTCCCCAATACTGAAACTGCCAGTTGGTCTACCTCGCAATACCACCAGTTGGTGAAAATAAACCATATAAACCATCAGGATACGCATCAAATATACACATCAGGCAATTTACAACTTCACAAGTTTCCTGGCTTCATCGCAGCCTTCCTTGAATCAAGTACATATCCTCTGCTTCCAGTAGTACGAGCCCATACTACCTTCCACATACCGTACTTTCCTCAAGAAGTGCCTTAATTCAGCCAAGTTACTTTATATCCAAAAATTCCCTCATAGATAAGGCTCCCAGCACTAAATCTCATCCTAGGTTTTCCTAGGGAAAACTCCACACCACTCTTCGCCATCAGCTGCAGAAGGAACTCCCGCTAACCTCCTCTAACTAGCCTACGAATACAATTACATATTACAAAAACTAGATAATTCTTCGAATGAGAGGTCTCACACTACAACGGTTGGACTCAAACAAGAGCTGCGTAATAGAGTTAAAACCTAACCCTCTAAAATTATTTAGTTCCCATAATATGTAACTTAGCATATTCATTTACCAGTTAGCTGAAGCTAGTTAGAACTCCTAAAAGCACAAAGCAAGCAGCATTTGAGCATCAAGTAATCAGAACCAAGCATAGCCTAATTAGGACATCCTATTACTGACTGATTAGTACTAGCATGCAAGTCTACAAGCTCATACAACAAGCATACAAAGGCATTTCTCCTAGATCCTTAGCCTTAATCTAGCATGCGATTCACAGATTCACAATTCAAAGTATATAATAAACATGTATGGGTATTTTGGGACAAATTACTTTAGCTCGACTGATTCCATGCACCACACCCTTTTTTATTTTAGAAAACATTTTCTTTAAAATATGTTTCTTTTTGAAAACTTTACCAAATCCTCAGTTTGAGTTCAGACACACCTGAGAGTGTGCCCGAATCCCTCAAACCAAGGCTCTGATACCAACTTGAAACATCCAAAAATTAGACCCAAAAATTTCATTTTCAATTTAAGTAAAAACAGTATTCCAAACATTGTTCATACATCCTAATAGAGTAAATATATATAACATCATAATAATCAGAGTATGTCCCATAAGCAGAATCCATATGGTGTGTGCGATGCAATCAACCCGAGCTCTTCCCCTTGGAACCGGAAGTACCTAAAACATAAACTAAAAACCGTAAGCACAAAGCTTAGTGAGTTCCCCAAGATACCGCATACCATACATATCAAATAACGAGCCCCCTCCTATAAGATACGGGCCCCGCCCACACTCGCATAACGGGCTCCGCCCACACTCGCATAATGGGCCCTGCCTACACTCGCAATACAGACCCCGCCCAATAAATATTCCTATACAAACACATACAAGTATCACACAGACCACAAGTATATCAACATAACCAATCAAGGGTCGGCCTTGGTGTTATAGACCCGCTAAGCCCAATGAGGAAACTCACATCGAAAAGCTGAATGAAACGAATGATCCCCTGCTGCTGGTCCTACAGCTCCCTGAGCTATCAATTTCCACATAAAAACTAATTAACATTTCGGATCTACATCAACCAAAAATCTCTACTTAGGGTAAAAAGACCATTTTACCCCTAACCTAGCTTGGTCTAAGAATGAAGTCCGTATCCACAATCCAATGGGCCCAAAAGTTAAATAATCCATCAAGGCCCAACATATGGCCCAATTTCTAATTGGGCCCAACTCCTTCACATGGGCCTTAGCCCAAAGCCCAATTATGTTCCTGGCCCAAAAACTCTTAAAATCAAATGGCCCAACAAAGCCCTAACCTTCTAAGCCCCGAACAAAGGCCCAAACTGAAAGTCCATTAACGAAATGCCATCAGACTAAGTACGTTGGGCGTACTCAGCTGGTACGCTAAGCGTACTACATCAAGGGCTTGTACGTTGCGCATACAGGCTTGTACGCCTGGTGTACTCAACCAATTCAGCCAACTTCAAGATTCAGCTCCTAACCCGTTAAGACTTTGTTCCAGGATGTAGATATGACCCCTTTAAGCTGAAATACCACGTAAAGTTGCTAACTTTACATCCATGTATGACCATAAGAAGCTCTTAAGCTCAAAAAGGACTTAATGAAGGGCTTAATGGATGAATGAAGCCCCTAAACTCCATAAATTTGGCACCTTTATGCCAAAGGAGTCCATGAAGACCTTAGATCTGAAAGAATAATCCTTTAGGACGTCCTAATCCCAACATCCATCCAAACCATGGCTAAAAACAAAACTATTTAACCAAAAAGGAGATCTAAGCATCTAGCAACCAAGATAAGAACTTGATACCTCAAACTTCTTGCAAAATGGGTAAAGGTTCTGGATCAAAGACCTCCTCTTCAGGCTAAGAAACTTCTAGCTTCTTCAACTCCTTCAAAATGCACAAAAATGAACACCAAAATCTCTCCAAAAGTTCACACACTCAACAATGGAAGATAAGGCTTGATTTTAGGGTTTCTGGACAGAAGAAGCTGATAGGGAGGCTAACACATGGCACTTAATGACATTATATAGGGCTTACACCCTAAAAATTAGGGTTTTGGGTTTGAGCACGCACTCTGCACGTACCTCCTTGTACGTTGTGTGTACGTGCATGCCTCCTCGATCCTTTTGTTCCATATACGCCCCGCGTACGCCAGGCTTGCGCCCATCGTACGGCCTCAGCGAAGCCCACTCATGAAGGCCCAATCCTCTAAGCCTAACAATAACTCACATGATTAAAGTAATTAAATAAATGATTAAAATGAATAATACCTTGGAACCATCAGGCGTTACATATTGGTCCAATTCTCTCTTTAGGACATTATAATTGGTTGTGGTGTGACCTTAGTCTAATGGTATTCACAAAATTTGTTGTCATCTGGAGGTGTTCATATTTAGTGGACCGATCACTACCTATCATTGGTGATTGACAGGACCGTTGGCTATTATGATATGCGTAAGTTTTGTTGTGTTGTGTGATCGTGTTGGCCTTTGTATCCTTTTTTTTCCAATTTGTTTCCATGACAGCCTGCCCATCGCTGCTCGGGGTGAAATGTTTGTTACTCTAGACTCCGTACCTCGATTTGTCAAGCCTAATTCGCTACATCCTATGTTGTCAGCTTGTAATTTTATTTAATGGCTTCTTCTTGTTTGATATATCCATCTACCCTTTCGAAGATTTCATGTCATGTAGTGGATTTTTTCCCATTAGTTTTCTGAATAACATGCTTAGGTGTCGGTTATGTGTGAAGGCCCCCATGACCATGTATACAATTAAGGGAAGTCTTCATGAATATAGTTAGGTATTTAGGAATGGTTTCACCTTCTATTTGACAACATGATAATATTACATGGTTATCTTAGTGGAATTTGTGTTGTTACACAAAATGGGTTGTGAATTCGCTTTTTAATTGTTCTTTGATGCAGATTTTGTCAGTCGCAAGATTTTAAACCAATGTTGGGTCAAACCTTCTAACATGATTCGAAAGTGCATTCACCAAAAATCTTACCCCGAAGCTTTGATATCCAATGAAGGTACCCATTATTTTTTTTTCTTGTAGGGTGACATCGTCAAGGATTTCCTAAACTGTTGCATTCACACTAGGTATGGCTGATAGTAAAGGTTGGTATTTCTATATTGGTTAGTTATGGTGAAGGTTGATTTCTTAGCGTTGCTTTTAATTTTGGAAAGATATGTAACAAAGAGGATATAGGTGTTAATTCTAGGAGGTTGACTTTCGGGTGGCCTCAAAAGTTCCCATGGGATAGATGGGGATTGGATTAACATCACCCTATTGGGATTTAATTAAAAAATAGTCTAATTTTAGGGACAAAATTAATGTAATAAACAATGAAAACATTTTATAATTTGAATAAACTAAAAACATTCTAACCCACCAAGGATAATTTTGCAAGACTTAGAAAGATTAAAACATAACGAAAGGAAAGAAGAAGTTTACAACCTTTGAAGACTTTGGTTCCTTTTGGCAATTAGGAAGTTGATGAAGATGGAATTATAACTCCAAGAAGAAGCTATTTATAATATATCCGCCAAAGCAAGAGTAAACTACCATAGATGCTAGTCTTCACTTTTATAAATGTTGTTCTTAAAGAGAAGCAATATTTATCAACTCTTAAGTTTTAAGTTTATACCAAATAAATCCTTAAAGAGAAGCAATATTTATCAACTCTAATACTTGACCAAAATGCAAGATATGGAGAGTGTAAGAGAGGGAAAATGCACTTGACATTTAGAGAGAAAAAGAGAGGAGAAGTCTTCCAAAAAACTAACTCAAAAGCATTCCATACACTAGCTTATATACTTATACAAAAGTAAGAGGGGACCATACCATCTAGCTAGTCAAAACCTGGCCTCAAAGGACAAGCATGCATGAATAAAATAATCACAACACACTACATCCCTCATACATAAAAGATACGACTAGGAGAGGGGTTATGGTGATGTTTGTGTGCTTTATCTTTTTCTTCCAACTAGATAGTCATATACCAACTATATGATTACTCCAAGTTTCCAAATAATTGTACATGCCTTATATATATATATATATATATATATATATATATATATATATATATATATATATATATTCATACTATATGAATATAACTAGTTTTTTGTTATCTTTTATTATTATTTCTTAGAAACAATAATTCTCAATATGTTGGTAAATATTATCTTAATAAAATAATATTTTTCCAATTAAATACAAGTGGTGATAATAGTTATTAATAATCAAATTATACTAATATATAATCAATTAGTAGTAATTTACTATAAGTTGTGACCATATAGGATCATATGTTATTAACAATATCATTCTATAATTACTCTTGGGAATACAAGATCTTTCTCACCCTTCTTCTTGTCACCCATGGTTCTTGATCATAGTTGTAACCCCATAATTTTTTAACATTCAAAATATCATGGTTTGGAAACATTCCTATGTTTAAATCATTATTACAAAATCATGTTTTTCCTAAAAGCCAAACTAGTATGCTTTTATTTTAAAATAGATATCCACGGTATGTACAACCAGTAAAAAACAATCATAGTAAATCAGTTTTCAAAAATGATAAATATGTCTAGTTTTATCAAGAATTGCTACTAATTCCCTCTACTACTAATCCTTTGCACCTGAGCTTGGGGTACATGGCAACAAATAAAACATACATCAGAAAAAAAATTCTGGTGAGTTATACAATTCAATGTAGTATATATGCATTCACTATTAGAAAACAGACCTATAATGACATGTGAATTATGACACGTAATGCATTTATGACACAGAAACTGGTTGTTTTAAAAAATATAATATCTTATAAAATTTGAAGGATTTACGTCATACATTTTGTATATCATAAAATTAGCTATCGTTTTATGATCTTTTAGGTAACGCGCGTCCTCATCCTTAGTAGATAGTAGGAAAAGGAATTTGTAACGTTGTGTTTTTTAACAAAAAAATTCTTTAATTTTAGACATCATTTAACGGAAATTTGCAACGAATGTCATTAAAGTAAACATTCTCAAATCAATCACCAACACTACGTTTAAAACCAAAACAACCCAAATCAAAAACCGTTTAAGTATGTTTAATCAAACCGAAATGTGTACCAACACAAGGGGTACCATGTCAAAACACAAGAAGATCAAGTGTTAGAAACAGCTTTGTGAGCCAATCATGAGTACAATAAGGAATGAAACACACATATCTCATACAAAGAAATCAATCATAGAATCAGTAGATAACATTTTTCTACACTACACATCACATTTCTTCACATACATCACAAATATCATTCCTAATATATATTTCATATATTAATGTATGCCTTGTATTGATTTTATGCTTCACATTAATTATTAATTATTATTTCTTCACCATAATTACTATTTTTATTATTGGGAGAATTTCGTATAAATCCTTATTAAACATCAAAATATCATAGTTGTCCAATTTAATTTCTACACATCATATTACCCTTCATAAAATTTAAAAAATCATATATGCCCTTCTTAAACATAAAATATCATATTTGCCCCTTTTAAATATCTGCATATCATATATGTCATTCTTAAACATCAAAATACCTATTGTAATATCTAAAATATCCTTTATCTACAACATGACAAGATTCAACGACAACAAAAACTAGAAAATCAATTCATACATTCCATGGAGAGGGTTGAAGATGAAACATTTTGTTTGTCAAGAGAGCGAAATTCCAACACTTTAGAAGTAGACATTCCATTATTATAGACTTATGGATAATATGGTTAAATTTTATTTAATTATTTTAATAACTCTAAGATGTAAAAAAATGATTATAAACTATTAAAAACATTGTAAAAATAGATTTGGGAAAATATGATATTTTGAAGGTTTATAAAGGGTAAATATGATATTAATAAATTAAATTGGGCAACTATTATATTTTGATGTTTAAGAAGGGCATTTATGAAATTCTCCTTTTATTATTCATTACATTATTCTTTTGTCTATTATGGGTCTATATAACAGCTAACCCTAATGGAAATTACCCCATTTATTACTAAATGGGTGCAACTTTCACTCATAACATTGTCCCCGATACGCTATGGTCGCTACTCTGAATTGTATGCACAAGTACAATGTGTTGTTGTTTGAGAGTGGTATGGTTGGTATTTTCAACGCCATTACCCCCCCCCCCCCACCCCACACACACACACTCAAATGTGATATTTGATCTAGCGTCAACACCCCACCAACATCACTCTAGACCTTCCTCGATAGACCATGTACCGGGATGGTTTTCTAGAAAAACCACTCGACTATGCCTTGGCTTAAGCTCTTTGCATATAGGTATTCTTTCAACCTATTACACCATCGCCAAATCTGGATATGGTAGACACCTAAGTTTAAGTTACTACCCTTGCCCCCCTCTATGTGTATTCCCCATTTTAATTTATTTATTATTAATTCACTCATAGGGTCATACAAACATTCTTCTCCATTCATCACTATGTCATCATGTTTATTTATTATGTAACATTTTAAGGCATATAACATCAATATTCTTCACTATGTAAACATGATAACATAAAACACCAATTGAAAGCATTTTACATATCTAACATGCAATTTTTCCTACTTCAAAAACAAGCATATTTTCAAAAATATAGGATACATAAAACATCACATATCACATTCACACGTATTCCTCACTCTAGCGTGAGCCTAACTTCACAGTTCATACCAATTCATTACAAGGATTTATCTAGCATGTATATCATCCTAAATAACTTTCCCGACATTAGAACCTCACATTTATAGAATATATTTCACATACAAATAGGAAAATAACATATCATAACACATTCTACACCAACAATATTGTTCTAAGACATGTAATATCCCAACTATGTACTAGATTTGCAACAAAGATTGTCTCGCCTTAAACTTAATGAATGCCTTCCTTCTCTTCAAGTAGTCCACTAATTTGAAGTTGTCAAGACTTCCTCTAATAGGAAACAAATAACAAACAATTATCAAGTGAGTACTATTTTCACAACCTTGACTACAATTCATGTTACTTTGTTGAATTTAAAGATTCTCCCAACCCGGCCCATGTTTAGAGTTTTGAGCATAACAGAATATACAACTTTAAATGAGATGATCGAGGACTTTCAGGAACCTAGATTCGATTTACCACAACTTTCGTAATTTAGTGATTTTGTCCAGTTAGGTTTAAATTAGTCTATACAACCTTCAAAAGACAGGTAAACAGTTATGTCCTAATTTCTAACTTTTACCAAAATCACCATATTTTTGCATAAACTCAACCAATACTCACATCATAATCCATGACATCCATATAGAAATGAGGTTGAAAATATATTACTATCCTATAGAAATCTTAAGGAATCGTAGGAGAGATTGAATAAGGAGATCCACCACTAATCCCACCACAAATGCTTCAAAACACACCTCTTTTTCACTTGAATCAACTTCAAATTCCAAAGGAAGAAACCCTCCTATAAACACTCTTTAACTTGAGTTGTTATCTACAAATAGGGTTACAAAACCGTATTTTAGGGTTAGCCCTTTTTAAATAGTCCATAAAGTTCATATTTGGCCATCAAAGTATTACAAAATGACTCATTAACCCATGTATGTAACACTTGACCATTCAACATAAAGTACACCCACAAAATTTCATCATTTAAAACCATAACATGGTGTACATTTATGTTAAATCACCATTACAAGTAGTTACCATAATCCAAAAGTATAAAATATACCTAAGGATTAAGTCGGTCTTACAATCTTACAACCAAAAGTATAAGCTATATCTAATCGTGATCACTTCATAGAACTTTTTCCTTTTCTTCCACATCTTAAATCCTACAGCCACCATCATAAATCAATGGTAAGCTTAAAAGCTTAGTGGCAATAATCCTTACAATTCTTCAATAACATTCAACATTAACTATAACATCCTGATGATAAGGTACTTCAAATGTCAACCCTTTAATTCATTTATATTGCATTTGTTCCCAAAGTTCAAGAAAAGTATGCAAAAAGGGCCTTAATGGCATTTTGGTAAATTAAGGCTTCGGTGTACGCCATGCGTACATGCTATACACCCATCATACTAGGGTGCGGCCTAGTACGCTGGCCGTACATCATTTTAAGCTAGACGTACTTACTAAATGAAGAAACCCTAATTTTTAGAGTTTGTCTGGTATTTAAGCATCCTTATGGCCTCATTTCCCTTCACCTTATCAGCCTCCACCCACTCATTTGTGTTTTAACCCTAGTTCTCCTTGAGAAGCCATTTCTAGCCTAAAAGTGTGTGTTTGTGTGCTTAGAAGAAGAAGGAAGGACACCAAGCTCATGTTAGAGGAGTGAAGCACCTTGGATCAAGGATTTCTACATCATTTGCAACCATTCTAAGGTAAAACCCTTGCAACTTGATCCCTCAATCTCATAGATCTAGTTTTGGTTGTTTTATGGAGCTTTTTGGGTCCCAAAATGTTAGATCTTGAATATGGCATGTTCTTCACCTTTGAGTTGTCCTTTCAGACCCTAGGAGGGGTCTTAAGTCATAAAATGGGTTCCAAATGGTTAGTTTTGCTTCATGCATCTTGTAGAATGTCTTAATGTAATAAGACCTTGTGTTGAGAACTTATTGGACACGCTCAGTCATAAAGTTGGAGACTTTATGACTCGTAAGGGTCTTTTGGCCATGGATCTGAAGTTTGGACGTAAGAACTTAAGCCATTAAGCTCTTAATTGAATTTTGAGGCTTGCGAGGGTATGACCCGCGTACTCGGAGTACGTCCTACATACGAGGCAACCACCCCGATGGTGGTCAACCTACAAGGCATCGTGTACACCCAGTGCACCTCAGGAGTACGCCCCGTGTATCACCCTGAGTTGAATCGGTCGAGTTGACTCAGTTGGATTGACTCGGATGGGTTAACTTAGTTGACTTAGTGGGTTTGATCAGTTAACTTTGACTTTGATCAAGTTTGACCAAGTTTGACCTTGAGGGTATTTGGGATATTTTGGGATTTTGATGGAAATTGGTCATTTATGGGTTTAGGTGTCGGTTAGAGAGTTGAGATTCGGAGTCTGGACCTCATCAGCTTCTGTTCAGTTTGTGAGGTGAGTTTCCTCACTGTACTTATGGGTCGAAGGAACCTAGGTCGTCCCTTTGGATTTGATATCCCGTTATGTATGTTATAATGATGTAGTGATCTGTTAGATCAGTATCCTGGTATATAGGATGTTGTTATTCTTAGTGATCGGTCGATCTGTCTGTTGTCTGTTGGTTGATTATATGTTTATCTGTTATGTATATACGCTCATATTTGGTGGATGGTTAAGACTTTACTGCTTTGTACATGAGCCAATAGACGGGGGCCATTCCAACCTGATGGTTGAATGGGCCTGCGGGTATTCCATCCCGAGGATGACAAGACCCATTGTGTATTGGCCTTCCAACCCAATGGTTGAGGGGCGTGGGGTATTCCAACCTAATGGTTGACTGGAACCATTGTGTATTGGAACTCCAACCCGATGGTTGAGGGGCCTGGGGTATTCCAACCCGATGTTTGATCGGACCCGACATGCTGTTATTGTATATGTTATTTGTTTGTGTTGGTACTTTGGGGGATCTCAGTAAGTGTTGGATTACAGTTTTGGGTTATGTTTCAGGTACTTCAGATGACCGCGGTGTTGGGTTTTAAGTACTATAACACTCCTATGGTGCACATACAACCCTAGATACTTTGGATCTAAGTTTTCTCTAATTAAACATGCAATTCATTTTTCCAAAGCATGCACCCTAGCTAGCATGCAATTGGAGATATACAACATAAAAACTAGTTAGATGAATACCTCTTAGTGTAGCTTGTAGTTTTTGGCCTTTCAAAAGCTTAGCACCTCAAATGTGATGCCTCTAATGTGTCACAAACACCAAAAGCAAGAGGAGGCTTATGAGAGAGAGGCTAGGAAACATAAAATTGGTTATGGTTTTCCTTTAGGATGCCTTGGTCGATTTTAGGTGTTAAGGGGTTACTTTTATAGTGTGACATTGCTAGGGTTTCTTCCATGCAAACCCTAATTCACCATGACTCTTCATATTTCTTAGGCCCTTTGGATTAAACCTTCATGGACTCTCATATAGGTTTAGTCCATCCCTAATTAACATGGATCATTAGCCCAAACTATAAGTATTACTGATTTACTTAATCAGTCCCCGCAAATTTAATCAGTCTCTTTTAATCACTAATTAATTCCAAATTAATTCTTGATCAATAAAAATTAAATAATATGATTTCTCAATTAATATATTATTCATATAATATATTAATAAATCACAGATAACCTTTTTCTCAAATATCCATCCTGTCAAATTGCTCCGGTGAAGGCAACCCAAAAGGACCATGCTACTATCGGGTCAAGTACATACCAATTATAGTTATGGCTTAGACACCTAATCCAACACGTGGGAAGGCGAAGGCATGACTGCGCACATCCACATGTTTTGATTTATGATTTTGGGAAACTCTAATGTTGAAATGTTTTTGGAAACTCTAATGTCTGAAAAGTTTATATTTATCATGATTTTTATGGATGTTACAAGTTGGTATCAGAGCTTTGGTTTGAGTGAATTGGAGGAACACTCGTGCGAATCTAGTCTCAAACTAAGGAAAAAGATTTTTTTAAATGATTTTCAAACAATCAAGGAGGGTGCGATGTGTGATCAGCCGGAGCCAATAAGTAGACCCCAAATTACCACACTGTTAATTGATCTTGTGATATTTTAGAACAACATGCTAGTGATAGGCTAGGGATCTTCAGGAATTGCATGACAGAATTGCCTAATTATATGATGCCTGATAGCCTAGGGTTCTTCCTTATATGAAATTGACATCATTACTGTAGTTTCTTAGTGTATGCATCATAGTTATACATAACTAAGATTCTATAGCCTGAGAATGTTTGGTTTGGCCTTATTTCTTATTCTTATTTGATGAAGGGCTTAGGGTAGGATCATATATTCGACTATGTATAGGGTCCGGTGTTATTTATGATTAGCATACACGAGTGCTGCAGGGTTGGTGGAAGTTTCATGGATGAGTTGTGTGTGTGTGTGTGTGGGGGGGGGGGGGTCAGCCAACCAGTTTTGTGATGCTAAGCCTTCCTCTAGGGAGTGAGGATTGAGTGTATGCATATGCTAGTGTGTGTTGTTAGGGTTGTTGTGATGATCCTCTGAGACAAATACGGGTATGTGTGGAACGTAGTATGGGAACGTACTACTGAAAATACATGACCCATATGCGTAACAAGGAAGTCACAACCCCTAGGGATTTGTTGAGAGGTGGTTCCCCGAATATGATATGTGTGTTATCTGATATCTCCCTGGTTTATGTTCAGTATGGTGATGACGAGACGAGTTGAGGAAGGATCCGGATCGAGATCGGGAGCTGGCAGCCAGGATGGTCCAACTGTGTCCGAGGACAGGATTAGGGAGATCCTCCAGTAGGAGGGTGTTGCTCACTTTCGAGCATAGTTTCCAGAGATGTTCGGGTCTATTAAAACCACCATGGTAGAGTATTTTGATGAGCGTTATGCTGTGTTGTTTGAGGATGCTGCTGCACCCACCGCAGCCGTTGCTAGGGTTGGTGTTAGGAGAGTATTCTAGTATCGGGACTTTGATAATACGAAGCCCCTGATATTTGATGGAGTGCAGGACCCGATCATAGCCATGAGGTGGCTGTCTTACATTGACGGGTGTTTCTTCACTTGCTCTTGCACAGCTGACCATAAGGTCAGATACGCTCTGAACCTTCTGAGGTCCGGAGTGAAGGATTGGTGGAGACTTGTTACCAACTCGTATTATCCCGAGCAGAGGACTGCAGTGACTTGGGAGCAGTTCTCGAAGATGTTCCATTCTAGATATGTTCCGCTGGTGGAGCATGAGAGGTTGGCACATGAGTATTTTGATTTGAGACAGGGAACGAAGTCGGTGACGGGGATCACGAAGATGTTTACAGAGAGGGCCATGTTTTGCCTTGAGTTTGCTGCTTCTGAGCAAGCTTAGATGACCTGTTACTTGAGCATGCTCAAGATGGCTATAAGGCAGTTTGTATCCACACAACATTATGGTTCATTGCTGGAGTTGCAGGAGGCCGCCAGGTGGCGTGATATTGAGATGGAGCTCCAGTCAAGGGAGCAGAGATCGGCCACGAGGCAGTCGCAGCCTGCACCGAAACGGTTCAGGGCCACTAATACTAGATCTGGGAGTCAGAGGGGCAACACTTGTGGGAAGTGCGGCAAGGTTCATCATGGAGCTTGTTGATCTTCTTCGGGATGCCACAAATTTGGCAAGTAGGGCACATTGTGAGGGACTGCCGGCAGCAGGCTCCAACTTCTAGCATCAGACTTTGTTATCATTGTGATTAAGTAGGCCATATGAAGGCCCAGTGCCCCTTGCTTGCTGTTAGACCATAATAGGCCCCAGTATCGGCTACTTTGAGGATCACAGATGGGAGTCAGGGCAGGGTGGAGCCCCTGAGAGCTCGAGGTTGCGCTTTTCAGCTCACTACCGAGGAGGCCAGAGCAGCTCCAAATTTTGTGACTAGTATGTTTCTATTTATTATTCAATTGATTATGTTTTATGTTATGCTTATTATATGCCCCTGATAGGTATGTTCCTAGTGAACTCTTTGCCTGATCTTGTGTTGTTTGACTCGGGTACGAGTTGGTCTTTTGTATCTCGATCATTCAGTAGGGCGTTTGATATGCCTACTAGGGAGTCAGAGTGTCTGTTGTGTGTTTCTATCACCAATGAACATGGGGTTTCTGCATCTGCGGTATATCAGGGTTGTGTGCTAGAGATCTTCGGAGTGCCTTATCCGATGCATCTGATCCCTATTCCCATGGGGGATGTGTGCATGAAAGTGGGTATGGACTGCCTTAGCAGGTTTGGTGCCATGATTGATTGTGAGGGCCAGTGAGTGGTAGTTCAAACTCCAAGTGGGGGAGAACTGGTTATTTATGGAGAAGGCACCAGGGTCGGTTCAGGGTTTTGTTCTACAACTAGGGCTCGTCGGTATATTCAGCACGGGTGTGCTGGGTATTTCGCTTACGTCGTTGACACTTGATTTGAAGATCAGATTTCAGTTTCAAAGGTTCCAGTGGTCAGGGAGTTTTCTGTTGTATTTCCGGAGGAGTTACCCGACGTGCCTCCCAAGAGGCAAGTCAAGTTTAGGATTGACCTTGTGCCAGGTGCGGCCCCGATTTCCAAGGCGTCGTACCACTTGGCACCGCCTATGATGCAGGAGTTATCATCTCAGCTGTAGGAGCTACTAGGGAAGCAGTTCATCAGACCGAGAAGTTCTCCATGGGGAGCGTCGATTCTATTTGTCAAGAAGAAGGATGGTTGTCACACCCCCAAACCAAGGATGGCGGAAACGTCCGGGGGTGGAGGACTTCATGTATAGTATCACAACAACGAGTATAATAGTGCTCAAAGTAAATACAACCATCATAAATATAATTGAAAAAGTTACACCAAAGTATATGTTTACATGTTTCAAATCAATTACATTATGATGACAAAATAAACTGTTTGACGATTTAACGTCCCATCCTCAAAATGCTGTTGATTTCCTGTTTCACTGATTTCCTGAGAATACAAGTAGGTTTGAAAAAGTGTCAACAATTAAGTTGGTGAGTTCATAAGAGTTTTGTTTGAGGAAGAAACTGTTTTCCTTGTAAAAGCGATAGCGTTTGATTTCCAGAAAATCCAATATTTTCTTAGTTAAGTGTGAGAAGAATGTTCCTATGTTATGTGATAATGAACCCTAGAACGAACCATATATCCCTTCTATAATCACTTAGCGTATATAAGTTATATAAAATTTAAGTTGAATAAACCGTCGAATATAATGGGTCTGCCCTAGGTCCACAACCAAACAAGGAACAGGAGATAAGGCGGGCCCACCAATTCTAAGTCGATTGTGACTAGATTCTTATATAACTCTAGCATATACACTTAGCATTTATAGCTGAAGTCTAACAATTCTAGATGAAATAGTTTTTAATAGAAATATGTTTCCAAAGAAAATCCAATATTTTCTTTATTAAGTGTAAAATGAATGCTTCTATGTTATGCGATAATGTACCCTAGAAGGACCTATAGATTCCTTCTATAATCGCCCAGCGCATACAAGTTATATAAAATTTAAGTTAAATAAACCGTTGAATATAATGGGTCTGCCCTAGGTCCACAACCAAACAAGGAACAGGAGATAAGGCAGGCCCACCAATTCTAAGTCGATCGTAACTAGATTCTTATATAACTCTAGCATATACACTTAGCAATTATAGCTGAAGTCTAACAATTCTAGATGAAATATAGTTTTAATATCATAAAACTATTTTGTGTGAACCTGGTACTTTGTATTTGTACCCCTTTTTGGTACGAAACCGGTACTTTGTATTTGTACCCCTTTTCGTATGAAAACCTGGTACTTTGTATTTGTACCCCTTTTTGTATGAAACCGGTACTTTGTATTTGTACCCCTTTTTGGTATTAAACCGGTACTTTGTATTTGTACCCCTTTTCGTATGAAAACCTGGTACTTTGTATTTGTACCCCTTTTTTTATAAAACCGGTACTTTGTATTTGTACCCCTTTTCATATGAAAACCTTTTGTAATGTAAATGAACATAAACTATACCTATTATAGTTTATCAAAATGTTTGAAATGTATATGCAACCTAACTATACCTATTATAGTTTAGTATGTTTGTTTGTGGTGTATAAGAACCCTTTTCTATGTAAGTCGAATGCATAGCAAAATATAACTATGTTTATCTTGTTTGTTTTGTATTAATGGTAAGGGTGGAGGATTCTTACAATTCAGTGAGTATTTTCTGTTATATAATTATACCACAACAAGAAACACATGTAAAATATGAAGTCATCAAAGATTAACACTTTGCTCAACATGTTACAAAGTGTGTTGAAAGTTATAAGCTGTTATCTAGATTTTGACCTTTCTACACTGTTTTAGAAGAATTATAGAAAAATTATACGAAGTCGAAAACTGAATCCGTAAATTCTGAGAGTTCACAAAATGTGTCTAGTTTATTCATAATTTTTATTATGATTTTTAGAAGTCTTTAACTTGTGTTAAAATGTTCATATTCACAGACTGGTCTGAATTCGTTTCTGAAATGATAGGGAGTGTTGTAAAAATCACCATAAATCGTAGAAAAATCGTATGGAGATGTGTAAATAGTCATTTTAAAGGTATGAAGCTGAACTATTTTCATATTAAACAGTTTTGAAAGATATTAAGTTTAAGATAGTAAAAACAGTCCGTGAATAAGACTCAACTTTTCTGATGAAAGCTGTTGTTTGAGTTTAGTTTTGTTCTTGGTGTTTTAACTTGTATTCCCCCCCTAAAACTTGAAGAAAACATGAAAATGAAGGGGTATGAACTCACCTTGAGTGATTTCAGTAGATGGATGATGGAGGAAGGTAGTGTTCAACTCAAGAACACTAAGAAGATGCCTTGAAGGTTCGAAGATCTAACATGAATGTGATGATGTTTGTGTAAGATATCTATGATTTGAGTAGAAGGAAGTGAAATAATTATATGGAGGATGAATATACTTACCAAAAGTGGAAGAAAAGCTTGGAAGAAGGCCCTTGAATCTCGAATTTTAGTGAGAGAATTGAGAGAGAAAATGTGTTTAATCTTTGGTGGAAGAATGAGAAAATGAGAGAGAGTGTTAGGAGAGAGGATAGATTTCAGCCTTAGACAAGGAATGGGGTTGGGAAATGATGGGAAAATGACGATGAATGACCAGGTATGGTGGGGGGGGGGTGTGGGCTGGTCATGGAGTGGGTGTGGGTGGTTGCTTGTGTCATAAACTAAAGTAAAGTCAACACTCCACCTCAAGATCTTATTTAATAGATTTTATTCTTAATTAAGGATTTCCCTAAAAATATGCTGAATTTATGAATATATGGGGTCTTATATGTCAAAATATAAGTTTTGGTGAAAATCTCTCGTTAAAATAATTAAAAATGGGCTTAAAACGAAGTCGTGGTCGAAAACCGGGTGGAAAGTGGCAAAACCGAAGTCAGGGCTTGGTTTCGGGTCTTAGCAGCCTTAGAACCGGAGTGGCTTGGTCGCTGAATTGGGTCCGAGGGGGAGGGGACTGCGGTCCGAGCAGGTACCGCAGGCGGCTCGTCAGGAGGGACCATAGGCGAAGTTCGGATGCGGTGCTCCAGGTCCGATGGCTGCGGTTCGATGGCTGCGGTCCGATGGCTGCGGTCCGATGGCTGCGGCTCGATGGCTGCGGCTACTCAAGGAGACTCCGATCTTGGTTCTTGGGCTTCGGCTCAAGGAGGGTTTGGTCTCTATAGAGAGACTTCGACCCTAAAAGGCTATTTTTCAAGGTATCATTCCATTTCGAATGGTTTTTCACCAAGTCAAGTGTCGGGATGCCCCAAATGATTACAAAAAGATCAAAAGAGGTTTTGAGAGAGATTTGGGAGAGATTTGACATACTTGGAGAGATTTCACATACTTGGAGAGATTTGGGAGAGATTTGACATACTTGGAGAGATTTGGGAGAGATTTCACATTCTTGGAGAGATTTCTCATACGGAGAGAGATTTGGGAGAGATTTCACATTCTTGGAGAGATTTCTCATACAGAGAGAGATTTGGGAAAGATTTCACATTCTTGGAGAGATTTCTTCTACTTAGAGAGTTTTGGGAGAGTTAGAGTGAAAGAGATTTGGAGAGACTTCTTTTGTGATCTTTTTGAGTGTTTGGCTTTGTAACGCAAGGTTCTTACACTTTGTTAAGCCTTGTTATAAATGTTATACGCTCTCGAGGGGTATGGAATAATGTTTTATCGAGTAGATTCATCACTTACCCTGATTAGGGTTAGAATTTCCGAACACGTGAAAACTCTAAGTGATACTTTATATTAATATTGTGAGTTGTTCAATAAGAAATATAGTGGAAACCCTAATGTAAAAGGGTTAGATGAGTTGACCGTTTTGAATTGTTGACTTTAGTTGACTTTGACTTGGCCAAAAATTGACAGTTGTCACAATGGTTCACACCGGATGTGCATTGATTACCGGGAGCTGAACAAGTTAAAAGTGAAGAACCATTATCCCCTTCCACGGATTGATGATCTCTTTGATCAGTTGTAGGGTGCATCTTGGTTCTCCAAGATAGATCTGAGGTTTGGGTATCATCAGGTGAGAGTAAGAGAGGAGGACGTGGAGAAGACCGTGTTCCGGACTCGTTATGGACATTAAGAGTTTGTGGTGATGCGATTTGGGCTCACCACTGTGCCTGCTGTGTTTATGGATTTGATGAATCTGGTATGCAGTTCGATGCTTGATCGGTCCGTCATTGTGTTTATTGATGATATCTTGGTGTATTCCAAGACCCGATGGTTAACTGGACCTATATTGATGTCCGTCATTGTGTTTATCGAGAGCTTTTGGGGCTTTTGAGGCGAGAACGGATTTATGTCAAGTTCTCGAACTGTGAGTTTTGCTTACGAGAGGTCCAGTTCCTGGGGCACCTCATTAACCAGGATGGGATTTTGGTTGATCTTGCCAAGATCGAAGCTGTGATGCAGTGGGAGGTTCCGAAATCTCCCTCGAAGATCAGGAGTTTCTTGGGTTTGGCAGGGTACTAAGCAGTGGGAGGTTCCGAAATCTCCCTCAGAGATCAGGATTGACCTTGGGGCATTCCAACCTGATGGTTTGAGTGGGCCCGGGGGTATTCCATCTCGAGGATGACAGGACCCGTTGTGTATTGGCATTCTTACCCGATGGTTAAGGGGCCTAGGGTATTCCAACCCGATGGTTAATTGGACCTATAGTGTGTTGGCACTCCAAACCGATGGTTGAGGGGCCTGGGGTATTCCAACCCGATGGTTGATCGGACCCGACATACTGTTATTGTATATGTTATTTGTTTGTGTTTGTACTTTGGGGGATCTCACTAAGCGTTGGCTTACAGTTTTGGGTTATGTTTCAGGTACTTCAGATAACCGTGGGAAGGCGAAGGCGTGACCACATACATCCTCATGTTTTGACTTATGATTTTGGGAAACTCTGATGTTGAAATGTTTTTGGAAACGATGTTTGTAAACAATTTGTGAATTGGGTTGGTTTTAAGAAGTTTAAATTTATCATAAATTTTATGGATGTTACATTAACACTAAAATTTAACTACATTGTAATGATTTCACACTCATGCAAGTATTCATACTGACAATTATCGACTACGCTCCCAACAAGTCATATCTCTCACCATGTCTGCCATGTTTCTTGACATCAATGTATAAGTCCCATTATAACCATGAAGACTTTATCATTTATTCATCACATGTTTCACCATATCTGCCATGTTTCTTCACATCAATGAATAAGCCCTATTATAACCATACAAACTTTATCGTTTATCCGCCACATGTCTCACCGTTACGGCCATGGTTCTTGACATCAATGAATAAGTCCCATTATAACCATGCAAGATTTATCATTTACGCTCCACATGTCTCACCATATCTTCCATGGTTCTTGACATCAATGAATAAGACCTATTGTAACCATGCATACTTTATCATTTAAAGCATTTACAACAAGATACATATATCAAGATATATCTAAGCACAATATTAACCCCGAGTACTATTATGTACTTACCTTAGTAGCTAGGTATGCCTAGCTACCTTATTCCACTATTTCTTGTTCTTGTTCATGTCCAAGGATCTTCCAATCTGAATCTTGCATCAAACCTTCAATATTCACAATCACACTTCTAACAATGCAATTGCTATTTACCAAGAGACTTTAATTAAGCACATTGCTCCAATTATCATATAACAAAATGACTATGCTCATCTATTCATTCTTGTAATCATTCAACTCTATTATAATAGTTATTTATGCTTCATAAAGCTTAATACCCAACTTTGCGAATTTTACCCTTTTTGTCTTATTTTGACAATATACTCCAATTCCATGCATCCATGTGCTTAACATAATGTCATATAGCTAAATAATGTGCCAATAGTGCTCAAACGTGCATAAAGCTTCTTGGGACATTTTAAACCATTTTCCATTTTGACCCCTTTGTGATATTTTTCTCATTTAGGCATCCTACTTTCCTAAATGTGTTTTTGTTACGTTATAGAGTGAAATTTTATGAATCTTTCATGCAAATATGATTTTAAGAATAAGAAATTCTTAGGTTGTCAAAAACTTTTGAAATTAGTTGTCTTATACCCATTTTGACAAATTACTTTCAACAAAGTTTCTAAAAATAACAAGTTGCCAAGTTCATGAAGTTTATAGCAACATATTTGTGTTTTACATCAATTTTAAACTTCTAATCGTCCTCATGATTACCATTGGTTTCTATTTTACTCTAACTCCATGTTTGACCAAAACAAAAAAATCAGTGGTCACTATTCATCATCTTCAACCTCAAGAAACTAGAATCGATTCATGTATTGATATTTCTTGTGTCCTTATAAGCTTCTATCCTTGAAATATTCTAGCATGCATCATCAGATTTAAACATGCAACCAACAATACCAAACGAAATAGACACAACATAAGTTTATAGAAAAATACCTTAACATTATCTACAAAAACTGAAAATCATGATGACTGGGGCTGTTTCTTCATGTTTTTCGGCCTCCACAGTCCCTATATGGTTTCCAACCATGATCACCGACGATCAATGATGGTTTGTTGCCACCATCGAACACTAAAAACATCACCATCGTTGATATATTCCCTTCCTATGAGCCTTTCTATTGCTGTTCTTTACTTCTTGATCTCAGAATCGCACACATGAATATCATCTATATATATATATATATATATATATATATATATATATATATATATATATATATATATATATATATATCAATCACACACACACACACCCCTACAGAAAAGGACTAAAACATTGGTTTGATTTCCCCCCTTCTCTTCTTCTGATGCGCACATATGAATAAACCAATAAGAAACCACGTGAATACTAAATTAGACCTGGTCATTGTGTGAAAATGATCAAACTACCCGTACTTCCCTTGACTTAGGATAATTTCCTAGCAACACTTTATGATTTTTCGTTGTCTTTCCAGCCTCGTAACTCGGCTATACGAACTCCGATTTGGGAAAAATTATTTCTTTGGAAAGTATGTTAGGAGTAATAAAAGTTACATAGTAATTGTTTCATCTGAATGTGTCTAGAACCCGAGTTATCCAGTTATGAACATGGAGGTCTGAACATTTAACATTTTCATGTGTTTGAACAACAAACTTCAAACAACTATATATCATTCGTTACACATCCGTTTTTTTATGATTTATTTTTGTCCTACTCATTTTTTGATATACTATAACTTTACTTCATAAAGTTATTTATAATCTGTTATAGATATCGACTTATTAAGATCCAAAGTTGACACCCTACAACTGTCAAATTTCAAAATCCGCTTTCATACATTTTTTCCGAGCTTTGCAAACTTGTAGACTCTTCGTATGAACTCCTTTTAAGATGATTATATTTTCTATTGGTTAATTTTTAAGTCTGCTACAAGTTACATTTGTACTCTTTTTTACTTAGCTTAATGGCCTCAAAGTTGGCACTATATCACTTTTATATGAAATTACAATTTTATATTCCTTTCCATTTTTCCATTATACTTAATCCATTTACACTCTATTCATGTAAAAATCTTATAAGTTATAAAATAACGACATAAGTCATACCACACCAACATATACATCTTTTATACCATCTTTTTACAAACAGGTATTACAAGTTATCCTCCCGTTTAAAAAACTTTTTCCCTGAAATCTCAAGTTTTTGTTTTGTTGAGCACTAGAAAAGGTGCGAATGTTTAGCCTAAACCCATCCTTAGGATCCTAACTCACATCCATACCTTTACGATGTCTCCACTACACCTTTACAAGTTCCACCTCCTTGATCTATTGCCTCCTCATTTGATATCTCACTATAAATCACCTAAATTTTAAACATTTCGATCTGATAACTACCATTATCCATTGTGCTACTAGTTGTTAGTCCTTATAGTTTGATAAGTCATAACCTATCAAACACAACTATCTATTACTCTTATATCAGCCAGACACAATTGTCTGATACACCATGTTATTAGATAACTTCCTACTTTGTAACTCATACCATTATAGTGGTAATTCATGACACGCCATGAAAAAAATGCATGACACAAAACTAACAAGAGACGAAACTGAAATTTGAATTTGTGTTCGTGTCAAATGTAAAAAACACCATGTCATGCCGTGTCATGTTTGTGATCAAAATTTGACATGAAATTGACACAATTTACCATTTATTTGTCGTGTTTTTTGTGTTTGTCGTATTTATCTTGTTACATATGATTAAGTATTAATTAAATAAACTAATTCTTATTTTATGTTATCTTTGTCGTTCTTGTCTTTCTTTAATTGGTTTTTTTTCGTGTAAGTTAAAAGAACACGAGGTTGTGTCGTGTCGTGTTCATGTTACATAAAACCTTCTCATGTTGTTTCATGTCAAACAAAAACAAGACACAATTGCCTGATTTTCCACCCCTGCATTCCATTTAAGACTATATGGATGTTGATCTATAACATCCACAAGTATCTTAACGTACCACTTGTGACATCCAGAAGTGTCTCAATGCACCACTTGCGACATCCATAAGTGTCTTAATGCACCACTTATGACATCCACAAGTATCTCAACTCACAACTTGCGACATCCACATGTGTCATTATCTAATCAACCATTCCATAAGATTCGTCAAGGGTTACTATCTTATTTCCTCCTATAAGGTTTAACATTATAACAAATTGAGTTTACACCATCAACAGGTTTACTAATAATTACCAGTGGATTTACATCGTCCCATTAAACTTAAATATTAAGCCATCTTGCATGACTTCACCCATTAAATATTACTCATTTCGTACAGGGTACAACTCATGATGCATAAGGTACAACCCTTTAATGAACATTAATACACAACCTATCCATATGACTTAATACTTTCATCAATTTAAGTCATCCTACATAGTAAATCATTCTAAACTACTTAATCCAAACACATGCATGCCACTATGAGTATTGAGGCCACTACAACACTTATGTCATGATTTCCTCCTCCAATATTGGATTACATCTTAGGGTTTATCAAAACCCTAAGTTTTGTTTGAACTAATTTAGGAATTAACCTGATGGATTAGTAGCTCAATCTTTGATATCCCCTCCTCCAGGTAGTTCCAAATAAACACCTTAAACCTTGCACCGCATGCATACTGCATGTTCAACTATTATATATCGTAATAGTACACCATCACAATAAGCTAAACTCATGAAATCTCCATTTACTACATCTTGGGACTAATATCTGAAAGATATTTATTCCCAATAGTCATTATAGAATGAAATTCGTAAATGACATATGATCCTATAGGGTCATATCTTATTACAAGTTTTTACTAACTGATTATCTATTAAGTAATTTGATTATTAATAAATATAATCAACACTTGTATTTAATTTGAAAAACATTATTTTATGAAAATAATATTTTACCATAATATTAGGAATTATTGTTTCGAGGAAATAATAATAAATAAAACAAAAACTATTAAATATCATATGGTGTGAATAAAAATGTTATGTACAAATTTTTGGGCACTTTGAGTAACCATTTAGTAGGGTTGTAACACTAGTACAAAACTGGGCTTTATAAACGTAAAAACCCCATCATTATAAACATTTTATGTCGTTTTTTTTTTCATTCAACATCAGAGGGAAAATCGCGTCATTGAAGGTAATTTATGCTTTCGTTCAATTGTGGTGAGTATAACCTATGAAAACTTGTTATTATACGTCAAACCCATCATTATATGGTAGAGTGTTTTTGGAGATGTATATATCTTATTTTGATTACCGTCATGAATAATACACTGATAATGATTGTTTTTTTCCTATAGAGTCATAAATGTTCACTTATAGTCACCGTATATAAATATTATCGCAGCCATTGTTGACTTTTAGAGACACGAATGTAATTCAGATGTAAGGATAAGTTATCTTTTGGAGACACAAATGTTCACTTATAGTCATTACTATTGTTTACATACACCGACAAATAAAACAAGTAGAATAGTGTACATAACCCTTTGCAACGACATTCGTCAGTGGCCTTCTATGTATTCTATGGTTTTCATCAGTAGAATAGTGTACATAACCCTTTGCAACGACATTGCTACGTTCACACACTGAACATTTTATTCTCTACATAGATGCACATCTTATTAATAAATTTATAAGTAGAAAGTTTAGTTGACACATGAATATCTATGTAAACATGTCAAATATACATACTTTGGTCAACTCCAACAGTGTCTTGGGTTGAAGTGTTGATATCCTATTTTCTGTTGAAGATACAGCTTGTGGCTACTCACACATAGATGCAACATGATTTTCTTCACCGTCATGCAAACTTTCATAAAAATAGTGTACCATGTTTAGTCTATGGAAAACATTTAAAAATATTTGAAAAGAAGTGTATAAAACATATTATTATATTAACTTACATGGTATTCAACCTGTTTGGGGGTATTTGAGATGCTGATGTACCCACAAAATTGCCCCTTTTCTGGGATGACAATATGCGATGAAAGCATTAATTAGCAACCCATTGTATTAAAACTATCATAAAAAATTCACTTAGTTTTTCTATAGGAGCCTTTTTTAGAGCTGGAGTAGTAGTTATTGGACACTCCACAATATTATGATTGGCTTGATCGCCCATATGAGTAAGCAAACTCATCAGATAGTCAACTTTCGACCTCAGATCCTGATTTTTTTCTTTTTTGTTCCTCTAGGATTTGCTAAAGGAAAGAAATTCTTTCTTTTGATAAGGATCTGGCTCGAGGCGGATCCCAATATCTTGTTAGAGTGACTCCCGTGCCAACCCCTCTTGCAAATCCACCATGATCTTTGTCAAAGACCAATGAGATGGCATTTGTGGCTTGTTCAAGAATGATTTTTCCTTCTTCAATTTCAGTTTCATGTCTGATCATGAAAAAATGTATGTCAAATAAATATAGTATTAATTAGCTATGTTCTTTATCAATTAGCATTAACAAACACCAAAACCAGATATATGGAAGGTGCTAGTTTGACGCTACATACCAACTCTCCTGCAACAAGCTTCACTTCTTCTCGATTATATGTTCCCCCTTTATCTTCCCATCCTTTCCTCCACATTAAAGACCGCTGGGGAACTTCATCCGCATTAATTACTTTATCTTTCACCTATTAAAAGTATGATCAATTGATGAAGCAGAAATCAAACAAATTGAAAGTATATACCATATTAACTAAACAAGTAATTAATTAATAAATAGATGCGTGTAAAATGATTGAAATATCGATCAGTGGACTTACTAATATTTTTTCTAAATTAGTATACCCCCACATCTCAATTTGTGTGGGTAAAGGGACTTTGCTCTAGCGGATTTTCCCTTATCAGACTTGGCCTTCAACACAAAGTAAATAAAAGGATGCATATCATCAAATGTTTTATAAATTAATTAGTCATAAGCTTAATATGGATGAATTTTATTAATGTATAACCTTGAATGCTTATGATTGTACAGTTTGAATGAATGTGTGCCAATCATTTTTTTTTTTGATAAACGAACGATAATGAGGTGGTCTATGTCTAAGTATATTTGGTGTACCCAAGCTGGAATTTCTGAACACCTTATTGCCATGATTTCTGAAAGTGCGCCAAAATCTACAAAGAAAGGACAAAATTTCTTCCTTGCACGTTCATCGATTTCAAAAATTCGTTGCATGAATAGTTACTTGTATGTTACTAAATTAAACGGTGATCGGGATTTGGTTATTTAACTTAGGTGTGAATATGTGAGATTGCTAATAATTTAACTCAAAAAACATCTTTTTTTTTAATAAAAGTGCTTATTATTAGCTTCTGTGGTGACAAAAAGCCTTTTTGTTAAATGTTTAATAGGATAAGCTTTTTCGGTTTCGTATATAATTAAGCTATAATAAATTGATAATTATGTCATTTTATTGTATTACAATATATATATATATATATATATATATATATATATATATATATATATATATATATATATATATATATATATATATATGACAAAACTTCAAAAATGGTCCCTGTGGTTTTCGAAAATATCAAGTTTAATCCCTAAGTTCAAAAAACCTCACGGGTCGTCCCTATGGTTTCAAAACTTTTAACAAATGGTCCTTTTTGTTAACTCTGTTAGCTTTTGGCCGTTAAGTGAAGGACATTTCGGTCATTTCACAAAACAGGGACCATTTATGAAGTTTTTTGTTAATTAAAAAAAAGAAATATAATTACTTAATATATAAACTTTATCTCTCCCTCTCTCTCTCTCTCTCTCTCTCTCTTAATGCCTGCATCTTATTCCCATGGTCTTATTTTTTGTGTTCACCTACATCTTTCACACACATACACACTTGAAAGGCCTTCACAAAGCCACCGATTTAACCCAATGAATCTTTGTTTAAACCCACGATTACAAGTTCATCAGCAAAAGAATGTTCATCAAGAAGAGAATGACGAAACATCATCTCCAAAAATATTTATATGAATCCACGATTACAGTAACAAAAACAGGGGAACTAAGTTTAAATGAATCAGGAAAATGATTTATTGGCTAAGCAAAAAATATTTATATGCACTAAGTTTGATTTATGCTCAAGCATTTCAACAAACACATCGTGTGCACACGTTATCTGACCAGTTCTTACCCGCTCTGCACCACCCATTGACTAAATTGGTACATGACAACAGACAATATTTGATTCAAATTATGCTTTGTTTCACTTATACTCTGTTTAATTAGATTTTGTAAACCTCCTGTGAATGATTATGTAACAGTAGTGAAGAAGACAACTTGTGATTTGTTTCACCAGTTAGGACAATGTAGTAAGTTTTATTCACCAGAGAAGAAAGATAGCAGAGAACCTCCGATTTCCCTCCTGTTTTCGAATCCCAAGCAGATCCCTCGCCATATCCTGCTTCATCCATCGAGTTTCAGGTGAGATTTTACTGCGAAATCACAGGGCAACAACCCCTCTTGTTTTCCCTTTTTTCACTGATTCCCCAGAAAGCCAAAACAAAACCCCTCACCTGCTGATGCTGATCGTGTCGCCCCGTCAAACCACCTTTCCCCTCCCCTTTCGCGTTCCTTTCCGAGACAGAAAGAAAGTAGCCTCGCTGCTTTGCCCCTTCTCTTTTCTTCGGACCAATTGAGCAATGGAGGTGCTCCATCCTATTTGTGATTAAATCCCTCCACGGATCCATCTGATTGGGCCTCTGGGTTCCTCTTCCCCTTTGCACGAAAGATGAACCACCGGAGCTTTATTTTTTTATCTTCTTGCAATTTGATCGATTTGGGGATGAGAGAGAGAGAGAGAGAGAGAGAGAGAGAGAGAGAAGTGGGTGGGCCCCCTTTATATTAAATAATTATATATATTTTTCTTTTTTTAAATGAGGCAAAACTTCATAAATGGTCCCTGTAGTAGTGAAATGACCGAAATTCCCTTCACTTAACGGCCAAAAGCTAACGGAGTTAACGAAAAGGACCGTTTGTTAAAAGTTTTCAAACCACAGGGATGATCCGTGAGGTTTTTTGAACTTAGGGATTAAACTTGATATTTTCGAAAACCACAGGGACCATTTTTGAAGTTTTCTCTCTCTCTCTCTCTCTCTCTCTATATATATATATATATATATATATATATATATATATATATATATATATATATATATATAAAGAATGTCATTTTTTGACCTGAGGGTATTTGGAAGTGTTTTATCTGTTAAGGGTCCATAAGTGAGGTTCATATATATATATATATATATATATATATATATATATATATATATATATATATATATATATATATATATATATATATATATATATATATATATATATATATATATATATATATATAGGGAAGGGTTATTTGGAAAACAAAAAAAACCCTAAAAATCATAAAAATGCATAAAAAAATACTTAGAGATCACAAAACTTTTTTTTGAATTTTTTTTTGAAAAAATCGCAGCTTTCTATATAAATTCGCTGAAAAAAATTTTGAAAATTCTTTTTTTTTTTTTTTTTAAAAATTTATTTTTTTTCAGCGAATTTTAAGAAAAACCTGCGATTTTTTATAAAAAAAATTCAAAATTTTTTTTGTGATCTCTAAATATTTTTTTTATGCATTTTTATGATTTTTAGGTTTTTTTAGGGTTTTTTGTTTTCCATAAAACCTAAACCTATATATATATATATATATATATATATATATATATATATATATATATATATATATATATATATATATATATAGGGTTGATATCGGTTGACAACTCATAGTTTCCCGAGAACCCGAGAAGTAAAAGTGGAGCGTTGGATCAAAACTAATTCATTAAGGGCATGACCGATCTCATTTAATGTTTAATTTTTTTTTGTTATTGGAAATATTAATAAAAAGTTCTAAAAATTAACATAATAAATCAAATTTCGAATTTTTTTTTAAAATAATTTTCGAATTTATTTAAAAAAATGGATATTTTTTCATTTTTTAATTGAAAAAGAATATTTTTTTAAAAAAATTTGCAATTTTTTTTTCAAAAAAAACTGCATTTTTTAAAAAAAAACTGCAATTTTTTCAAAAAAAAAAAACTGCAATTTTTTCAAAAAACTGCATTTTTTTAAAAAAGTAAATTTTTTAAAATCAATAAATTAAAAAAAAACTAGAATATTTAAAAAAAAAACCTAATTTTTCTAACAAAAAAAATCAACGTTTTAGGTGCATATATGCATATTTTTCAAGTACATATATGCATCTTTCTTATACTATAATATTCGTAAGTAATCATATAAAAATTCCATATTTATTTAATAATCTATAAACACAATAATATAAGTATTTTATTCGATACAAAATAAAATATAAAAAAACAAAAAATACTACAAAATTTCAAAGCATTTTCATGTCTTCGTGTCAAGATTTCCATATTTTCTTTACTTTATTATTTTTCACCTCTTCAATATTTTCCACAAATTCTTCCAAATCTACAAGAAAAATAAAAAAAAATTGATTAATGCAAGAAAAACTCACAAAAACACATGTGTATATATAGACGTAATTCATATGTGATTCACTTGTGATTTATATGTGAATCACATGTAATTCATATGAAATTTACTTGTGAGTTACATTTGGTAATTCGTATGTGATTTACTTGTGATTTACATATGAAGCACATGTAATTCATATGTGAATTACATATGATTTATATGTAAATTACATATGAATAACCAATAACTCATATGTGATTCACTTGTGATTTACATGTGAATTACATTTGATTTACATGTGAATCACATGTAATTCATATGTGAATCACTTGTGATTTACTTGTGAATTACATATGATTAATTTGTGATTTACATGTAAATCACATGTAATTCTTATGTGATTCACTTGTGATATATTTCTAAAATGAAACAAATTAAAATAAACTATATGGTTAGAAAAAAATAAATAATTAAGATGATTTACATGTGAATTACATATGATTCACATGTAAATCACAAATGATTCACATGTGTCACAAGTGATTCACATGTGAATCACAAGTGATTCACATGTAAATCACAAGTGATCCATGATGCTCAATATAGAAACAATTAAAATAAACTATATGGTTAGAAAAAAAATTAAGATGATTTACATGTGAATTACATGTCATTCACATGTAAATCACAAATGATTCACATGTGTCACAAGTGATTCACATGTGAATCACAAGTGATGCACATGTAAATCACAATATCTGATAAATGGACATTTTATTGCCCATCTTTTGAACCCTGAAGCTGAATTCTGAATTTTAGCAACATTTGTAGATTCATGTTTTTTAACAAAAAGGTAAAACAGATAAAAAAAAATCATACCTTCATTTCATTAGTAGATTCATGGTTTAGTGGAAGTCTCTTCATTCGACAATAACACAGCTTCAGCCAACTTTGTTCCATTCTCATCTAAATCTTTTTATACAAATGATTTAATAAGAAGAGTTTTGAGTTTAACTTTATTCCATGTTGTAAAAAGTGAAAAGAAAAAAAACACCTGTTGATTCATCTTCTTCAGTATTGGTATTTTCCTGATTATCAGTCAAGCTCTCATCTACATTAAAATCATTGACTTTGACCTCTTGTGAGGCTGCAAGAAGCTCTTTAATAAGTTTGTATCCTCTTCTTCTCACAAGGTTCGCAAGATCTTGCCTATATAGTAATGTAAGAACAAAAGAATAATTAAAAAAAATTCTCAACAAGTAGAAGTCCTTTCCATAAAGCATATAATTTTCTTTCTAATGAAATGTATGTTTTAATACAGTGTGAGGATAGACCTGAAATCAAATGATATACAGATTTCTTAAGCCAATATGATAAATTTCCATTGAATCTCCATGATTACCCAGGTAAGAAGTGATTTTCCTCACAGAAAAATTTATAAACACCCTCATATCATGTCATAGCTCTACTAATTTTTTTGACTGATTCCTACTAACCATTTGGTACTAAGGATGCAAGCAATTTCTAGCATCAGGGATGTTTTCCATGATAAGTAAAGCATACATATCAGCAGACATGTATTCAAGTGCAGAACAAGGAATTGGAAATAAAGAAGAGTAATATAATGCTACAGAAACTAAACCTGCCATGGTGCGAAAGCTCCTTCAAAGAAGGAACATGTCCGTCAGGAAACCCAACATCAGACATAAATTCCCGTAAATCGTTGCAGAGATCTGCATTGGTCCTCGCCGGTTTCCTACTGGCAACTCTAAAGCACAAAATTCGTTTAACGAACCTCGAATTAGGTAAAAAAATCAACACGAACAAATACATATAGAGACACATGCAATTGAAAATGAAGCAACAAATTGCAAACCTTGTTTCATTCGGTGACGAAGCACAATCTGTGACGAGGAGGCAGCGGCGGTGACGGACGCCGAATTGACAAAGGCGAGGTTCTGGAGCGGCGGTTAAGAGGAGTTTGTAAGAAGGGAGGAAGAAGTGAGAGTGAGTGAGGTGTAGGTGCGTCGCCATAAAGGAGACTCAGGCATGGATTAGATCAATTGATCCATGGAACGAAATCGATCAATTGAAACATGATATATGCAGAAAGCAAGGTATAGAATTCAAAACTTTGAAACCTCATATATGCCCTAGCTGTCATTTTTGGATCTTAGGAACCGAACAAAAACTAGAAAATTCAATGATTAGAAGAAAATTACCTTTACCGTGTGATTAATGATGAATTGTTGATGGTCGGCGGAGAGGGAAGGAGGCTGATGTGGAAGATCTTTGACTAGAAGAGTAGTAGACCGATGTAGGGAGGAAGGAGAAGAGATCGTCAATTTATAAGAGACGATGGCGATGGTGTAGGTCTTACAAGAGGTGATGGCCGTGATGTGGTTTCTAGGGGAGATTGACGAACTCCATGGCAGTCATGTAAGGGTTTACAAAGAAATCATCCACCAGAAGGTATCATCTTCAAAACTCGGAATAAGGCGTCTGGATTGACGTTCTCTAAACAAGGTCAATATCTATATCCCTAAAATACCCCCAATTCAATTTTGTTTCAGTACCCCCGTTCATTTACTTTCTTATTTATTTACAAAAATGCCACAAAGCATCTTGACCATCTTTTTTTTTGATCTAACGAATGACTTTTAGTTTTCGGGTTCTCGGGAAACTATGAGTTCTCAAATGATCATTCTTATATATATATATATTATATATATATATATATATATATATATATATATATATATATATAGAGAGAGAGAGAGAGAGAGAGAGAGAGTGTGTGTTAGGTTCTTATATAAACTCTATTCATAAAAACTCTATTTATTGTGTGAATGTATGAACAATTATGGTCCATTCATTCAATAAAAGTATTTTTGTTAATTGAATTAATTATGATCTAAATTAGATCATTATATTTATGGAACCTTATTTAAAATTTAAAATCAAGATTCTATATATTATGTAATAAATCGGTAACTATTCCACCAATTTCTTTCGTTATCTTCTTCCCCTTATTATAAATCTCGCTGCTGGAGAGTTCGTTATCTTCTTAAAGTGGCGTTTGAATGTAAAGTAGGCGGAGGCAGAAACGCAATCAAATAACCAAATTGAGGAAAAAACAATTGGGATACAAAATCATAAAATCATGGAATTGTCGGTTATCACGTAATCCATCCCTAATTCGATGATTCTTTCTACTGTCCACTTGTGTTGCCGGGTTCTTTCAAACATAATCCCTAATAAGGTTTGTGTTTAGACTCTGTTTTCATTGCTTTTCAATTTATGGTCGTGATTGTTGTTTATCATTTTTTTTATTGCATATTTCCTAAAAGCTAGGTCCACATGAAATCATTTGCTTTTATTAGATTAACTGGATTTGTTTAATTTAGTTCCTCATACGTTCTTTTCCTTTCGAGTAAAGTTTCTCAACTAGTTTTGAAGAGATCAATGAAATATTTATCAATATTAATATCAAGAACACGTTTCTGCATTATATAAAAAAATAGTAATCAAATTAAGTTACAGAAACCATAGAATTATGTATTCATGGTTGCTATATAAATCAATATATAATAATTTAGGTGGTGTTCAATTGTTAAGTTTTTGTTTTGCTTTTACGTTTGACAACTAATGACAAAATTTAACATACTGTTGCTTACTTAATTACATTATTTGATAACATATTAATATTTTCGTAATTGATGTAAAAATTGTGTTCTTCTGTTTTGGTAATTACTGCCAATATTACGTTTTATTATTTTACTTTTCCATATAATTTGTTGATAGTTAATCAATTGTTTATCGTTTGTGTTTTACATTGGGTTTTTGTAGTTGCATTCACAACTTGGTAATTGATATATATTCCAATAACTAAGTTAGTTTCATTTTGGAATTTTCTTTTGACACCCAGTTTTGTTACTTTAATTTTGGAATTAGATTTATTCTAAAAGAATTAATTCTAATTCTTAAAGAATTAACGATGGTTGATGGTGGTGGTTTATGGTGATGAAGTTTTAATCGTGACATTTTTTATGCATATAGATGGCAGATGGCAGAAGAGGATTGTAATGCAGGTGGTAATTGACATTGATTGGAAAAGGTGGAAACATAAAAAGTTTTAGACGTATTTTTCAAGAATGCTTAAATTATTCAAAAATTCTTCAAGCATACTTACATTCTTCAAGAATTATTCGGTTGTATAAAAATTTTGTGGTGTGATAGAGCTAGAATAGTATATTTGTTAAGAATTGCTTCAGTTGTATAAAACATTTATGTTGTTACATAACTAGAAACACTTCAATTCTTCAAGAATTGTTTAGTTGTATAAATAATTAAATTTGTTAAACAAATTATTAGCCCTTAATTCCACAAGAACAATTCATTTGTTTTTAAAGTTAAACCGATTCTTAGGATGGGTTTGGTGCGCTAGCTGAAAAGCTAGTTGTTAGCTGAAAAGCTAGCTGATGGTTAAAAAGCTAGCAGCTAGCTGATAAGCTAGCCGATAAAAAAGAATGAAAAACTAGCTGATAAGCTAGCTGAAATATATAAAATTATATAAAATGACATTTTCCAAAATAAGTTTTCTATAATTAATTAAGGGTATATTTGAGAAGTTTGTAAAAAAGCTCCTAAAAAACTACTCCAAGTAGCTTTTTAAAAGCTAGCTTATAAGCTAACTTTTTGGCTTACCAAACACCACAACCCAAAAAAAACTCGAAAAATAAGCTAGCTTTTCAGCTAGCTGTGGCGCGCCAAACAAAGCCTTAATCATAAAGTCTACAAAAATATTTAATTTGTATTAAAGTTAATCTTATTCTTAATCCTCACTCCTTTAAAACAAGCTAAGGTTTAAGATAGAGTGTTATATTTTTCAAGAATTTCTGATTATTATTTTTTTCAAAAAATGTCCGATTATTTTTCTTAGAAACGTTAACTCTCATCATCATAATATTTTGATTTCTATTAGTTTTATTTTGATTTATTTTTTATTAATTATCTTAATTTAATGGGCTAAAATGTAGTTAATTTTTGTTTCTCTCTTAATAAAAGTCATTTGTCATTATATTCAATTAAGTGTGATTATATAGTAACTGTTATCCTATATTAATACTATATACCCTATGATCACAACCATTCATTTTTTTAATATAAAGGTCAGAATTTGGTCACACATTCACACTATACTCGTGATTCGTATTTGATCCTAACTATATATATATATATATATATATATATATATATATATATATATTCCTTAAATTGTTGATAATTTATAGAATTTGTGATAAAATTTTTATTTTTTATTTTTGTTGGTCTTTTTAGTAGTTAAAATTACTTGAAGATTACAACCAAATATCACATTGTGTATACAAGTAACTCCTAATTTTCTTTAATAACAACACATAAAAATGTATTTTATGAAAATACCAACATTATTACAATATATTTATCCCTTAATTCGAAAGCCCCTTAAAATCGGAGGCCCCGTGAAACTGCACTACTCGCACATCCCCAGGACCACCATTGCATGGTTCACACAATCAGAGTGATCGGCTACGTCCATGAGCGAACACGAGAGAGAATTTTGTTGATTTTGTCGAATGACTTGTTTTCACTTAGGTTACTCGAATTTAGATCTATTTATACTAGTATAAATAAACTGACGTAAAGAACAAGACTAAGTTCTATGTTTGTTAAAATCTTACGTGAGGATGCTTTAACTGGATAACAGAGAGGTTCCTACTAAAATAGTCAACATTGAAAAAAAATTAAAATGACGTTCTATTTCTTTTAAAAGTTATTATGATTTAAAGTAAATGAAAATGATTTTTTTTTGGAATGACAAATCTAATCTAATCCTAATACTCTTAAATTCATTTATATCTCATACGAAACTTGAACCGTCGACTTTAAAGAGGGAGGACAATACCTGATACCGTTGGGATAGAAACTGATATATAGTTACGAGCGCTTGTGAATTGCAATGGTATATCAACCACGTCTAAAATGTTATCAACTGCATATTTAAAAGCATAAAATATTTTAGATAATGCTATCAATTGTTAGAAATATGGTTTAGTGGCACTTGGAAATCTGAGAATCGTGATAAAACACTTTCTTGTCTAAAAAACTGTCAAAACTGTCATATAACAGTTTTTCTCAATAGTCAAAACTGTTATAAATCCGGGTTTTGTATAAGGATTAATGCTAAGTCAAAAACGGGTCAAATATTCAAAATTTGGATTTTCTGATGCATTTTTAATACAGCTCGACCCCAGCCAGGGGCTCTGCCCCTTGGACCCCACCAGGGGCTGCCGCCCCTTGGACCCCGCTCCCAGGGGCGCTGCCCCCCGGACCCCCGTTCGTTCAGGGGCTTCGCCCCTAAATGACAGTATACTTTGATACTTGATCAAACTTAAACAAGTGTGTACTCCACACCTTCCTTACTTGTTTAATATTTATCAAGATCATTTTTTAGTCAACAAAGTAATCCCATTACACTTAAATAACATTGATGATAACAAATCACCAACAGACCTCCCCCATTTAAGTGTAATCTTGATTAACTTTAAATGAAACATAACACCAACAAAACTGATGCATAAATGAAATATCGTGACGATTGAATTTCACACTAGTATATTATTCATTCCAAATATTCGAATATTAGGGTGTCACTAAGGATTGAACCCTTTCTATTCTAAGTGAATACATGAAGATAATATACACAACAATTTACATTCTCAAAGTTCTAACTTGACACTATATTTTACTAGCTTGTGTCCCATCCTTCAATAAGCATATCAAAGCCAAGTCCCAACTTCTTAAAGCAGCTAAACTTCATGCTTATATAGGTAGTTCTTTTGTTCTTGCACCTGCAAATGCAATTTTTCAAAGAACTATTAAGAAATAAAATTTCAACCTCCTTAACTTGCAGTACTGAACACATACCTTGGGATGATAATAATAATGTGTTCCAATCTTCAAATATCAAGCTTTCCACATTGAATTCAACATCTAATATTACATTAGATGGGAATTGGGTATCTCAATATAAAAGATTTTAAGTGGACTTTAAACCCATCCCTACAGCCGCCTTGTGCACAAGATCTCTTGCTAACCCTTTGGTTAGATGATCGGCTAAATTCAACTGAGTTCTTACAAACTCCACAGATATCACACCAGTCATGATGAGCTCACGAATCATGCTATGTCTAACACCTAAATGTCTATACTTTCCATTGTACACTTGACTATAAGCCTTAGCCAATGTTGCAGCACTATCACATCTGATAGAAATTGTAGATATCGGTTTGGGCCATAATGAAATTTCATAAATCAAATTCCTTAGCCACTCAGCTTCTTTACCAGCAGCAGACAATGCAACAAACTCAGACTCCATGGTTGAGTTAGTAATACAAGTCTGTTTCTTAGATGGCCAAGAAATGGCACCTCCTCCAAGAAGAAACACCCAACCACTTGTAGAGGAGTGATCCTCTAAGTTGTTAATCCAGCTAGCATCTGAATAACCTTCCAAAACAGAAGGATATCCACTATAAGTTAAACCATAATTCTGATGGGTTTTGAGCATTCTAACACTCCTATGGTGTACATGCAACACTAGAAACCTTGGATCTATGTTTGACTAAGATACATGCAAATAATTATTTTTTCAAGGTTCTTATCCTAACTAGCATGGCATGGGGTACTTGAATCAAATAAAACTAGTAGAATTACTTACCTTGTAGTAGTAGTTGATTGCTTGGAGTTTGAGAGCCTAGCACCAATAATGTGGATGCCTCAAATGGAAGTCACAAATCACCACAAACTTGGAAACTTGAGAGAATAGTCACAAACTTCTTGAAATCGGCCCTCTTAGTTTACACACATCAACTAGTGCAATTTCAAGAACCAAAGCCTCCTTTATATAGTGTGGTGGATTAGGGTTACATCCATGTAAACCCTAATACCCATGTCTTTTCATTTCCATGAGATCCATGGGTTAAAGCTCCATGGAGTATCCATGGACTTTCCATGCAAGCCTAGCCCATTCCAAATAAGCATTAGCCCATACTATATAAATACAAGAGCCCATATTTAATTAGTCATACTTTTGATCTCTAAATTAATTATAGATCAATACTAATTAAATAATATGATTTTATATTAATATATTAGGACTTATAATATATTAATAAATCATAACTTATACTATTCTCAAACGATTATCCATAAATTGTTCGGGTGAAGTGCAACCCAAATGGACCATACCGGGTCGGGTCAAGTACATACCAAATATAGTTATGGACTTAGACACTATATCCAACAGTCTCCCACTTGGATAAGTCTAATAACTATAGTTGCAAGTATGACTTCAGGAACCGATCAGCAATCGTAGCTCTTTAAACTCTGTTGAACTATGAAGCGCCATTTTAGATAAGTGATCATATAATCCTCTGTTCTAGATATCAGCCGGACAAATACATGGAACATGGTCTTGCTTTTTGTCCAGCATTTGTTTCCCGATTTCCGATTTGTTTGACATAGAACTTAACTGAACACATCAATTTAGTTCTGACCGGGCCCGGTACATAGGTCAAAACAAAATCATCGAGGGGCCCATATATCGCTTCTAATCCTAGAAGGAATAGATAAACTTCGACTCATATGTTTGCTCTACTACTTGTTGAATTACACATAAAAGCACGGTTTATAACATCGAGTTACCAATGCGTTTTCGTGCAATCAATGCATAACCAACTCATAGGCAACAAATCATATCTCTAGGTTTGAAGACTTATATGATATTACCGTCTCACGATCACTCGAGATAAATTCCATGAAGTGATACAAGTGAGCGTGGGTTGAATCCAATACTCAGAACTTATGAGCACTCATGAGTGTTGTAGCCCCGATTTGTCTAACATCTTAGACCTCTACAACCCAACCCATGACAGTCTTGATTCATATCTACTTCCAACATATGACCGATTGTGGAGAGTTTGAATAATATGATATAAACCATAACATAATTATTCTGGAAGTCAAAACATGCAAAAAGAAATAATAGTAAACGATTGACAAGAGATAGCAACACTTTACTCATAAATAACAGCTTTTATTTATCATCAAATGTCAATTACATTTTACAAATTTCAAGATTATCTAACTACTAAAGCTAATATCATCCTTCAGCCCTATGCTCCGAGCATGCTGGAGATGCTTAGCCCGAGTCAGTCCCTTCCTGAGGGGATCTGCTGGGTTCTCATCCGATGATACCCTCTTTGCCACGAGGATTCCTTCTTCTATTCGATGTCTGATGAAGTGATATTTTCTGTCAATGTGTCTGGATCTCCCATGATCTCTTGGTTCCTTGGCTAAGGCAACCGCACTATTGCTGTCACAGAAAATCTCCATTGGCTCCTTTATAGTTGGTACAACTCCAAGGTCTCCGATGAAGTTCTTTAGCCATATAGCCTCCTTTGCTGCCTCGCTTGCTGCTATATACTCCGATTCACAAGTGGAATCAGCCACTGTCTCCTGCTTGGAACTTTTCCAAGTAATTGCCCCTCCATTTAGAGTAAAGACCCAGGCCGAGAGCGGAAATTATCCCTGTCATTCTGAAAGCTAGCATCACTGTACCCTACAACTCTCAAGTCCTCACTGCCACCGAGGGTAAGGACCCAGTCCTTAGTCCTCCGTAGGTACTTGAGGATATTCTTTACCGCAGTCCAGTGTGCCTTGCCAGGGTTCCCCTGATACCTGCTAACCATGCTCAAAGCAAAGGCTACATCAGGTCGAGTACACGTCATAGCATACATGATCGATCCTACAGCTGAAGTATAAGGTATTCGACTCATTTCTGCTATCTCAGCCTCAGTACTAGGGCTTTGTGTCTTACTCAATCTGGCGTTACTCTGGATGGGTAACTCTCCTTTCTTGGAGTTATGCATGTTGAACCTTTTCAACACTTTGTCCACATAGGTGCTTTGACTAAGTCCAATTAGTCTTTTACTCCTGTTTCTCAAAATCCTTATCCCTAGGATATAGGCAGCTTCTCCAAGGTCCTTCATAGCGAAACACTTCCCAAGCCAGGACTTTACTTCCTGCAGGGTTGGGATGTCATTTCCTATGAGTAGTATGTCATCCACATACAGTACCAAAAAGCTGACTATACTCCCACTAGCCTTGATATAGACACAAGATTCATCTTCACTCCTTGAAAAGCCAAATTCTTTGACTTTCTCATCAAAGCAAATATTCCATCTGCGAGGTGCCTGTTTTAATCCATAAATGGATTTCTTGAGCTTACACACTCTACTGGGGTACTCTGTACTGACAAAACCCTCTGGCTGAACCATGTAAACATCTTCAGCCAACTTTCCATTAAGGAAAGCGGTTTTGACATCCATTTGCCATATTTCATAATCATGAAATGCAGCAATGGCTAACAGAACCCTAATAGACTTAATCTTGGCCACTGGTGAAAAGGTCTCATCATAATCAACTCTCGGAGTTTGAGAATAACCCTTTGCAACCAGTCGTGCCTTATAAGTGTGTACATTACCATCCATGTCGGTCTTCTTCTTGAAGATCCATTTGCACCCAACTATCTTACGATCAGGTACATTGTCAACCAAGTTCCAAACTTGATTGTCATACATGGACTGTATCTCGCTATCCATAGCCTCTTTCCATTTAGCAGCCTCAGGGCCTGTCATGGCTTCCGTGTAGCTGTTAGGCTCATCCAGATTTACCAGTATGTTATCACTGATAAGTGTCTCACCTTCTGCAGTAATATGAAAACCATAATAATGCTCAGGTGCATTCCTAACTCTGGTGGAACGCCTCAGAGGTATAGATTCTTCAGTCGGCTCAACAGGAGTTTTCTCCTCAGGTTGAGGGCTAGGGTTTGAGGTTCCTTCACCACTTGACTCTTGAATTTCCTCAAGGTCAATTTGCCTCCCACTGTCTCCTTGGCTCATGAATTCTCTCTCTCGAAAGAATCCTCTTCTTGCTACAAAGACCACATTATCACTGGGTCTGTAGAAGATGTAACCAAAGGATTTCTGTGGGTAGCCGATGAAAATACACCTTTCGCTTCGGGGTTCGAGCTTATTGTGAGTCTCACGTCTCACGAAAGCCTCGCAACCCCAAATCTTGATGTGGTCTAGATTGGGAACTTTTCCAGTCCACACCTCGTGAGGTGTTTTGGCAACCTTCTTTGTAGGGACTAGATTAAGGATATGGGCGACAGTCTCTAAGGCATACCCCCAAAATGAGATTGGTAGCGAAGCTCGACTCATCATGGAACGAACCATGTCCAACAAGGTCCGATTGCGCCTCTCAGCTACACCATTCAACTGTGGTGTCCTAGGAGGTGTCAATTGTGAGACAATCCCACATTCCTTAAGATAGTCAAGGAACTCAGTACTAAGATACTCACCACCACGATCGGATCGAAGCATCTTAATGTTCCTGCCCAACTGATTCTCCACTTCTTGCTTAAATTCTTTGAATTTCTCAAAGGTTTCTGACTTATGCTTGATTAGGTAGACATATCCATATCTACTAAAATCATCAGTAAAAGTCACATAGAACCGATTAGCATCTCTTGTGGCGGTTCTGAAGGGTCCACACACATCCGTGTGTATGAGGTCCAACAAACCTTCACCCCTAGCACAAGTGCCAGTAAAAGGTGACTTTGTCATTTTACCAAGCAAACAAGATTCACAACTATCATCTGACTTTAGGTCAAATGACTCCAAGACTCCATCCTTTTGGAGTTGGCCTATGCGTTTCTTGCTTACATGCCCAAGATGACAATGCCATAAGGATGCTTTATCTAAGCTAGTGGAAGAGTTAATACACAATACATTATTTCCTAGATTATCTACAACAGATACAGTTTCATACACGCCATCACAAGGTAATGCTTTAAAATAAAGAACATTATTAAAGAAAGCATCAATACTACCATTATTATTATCAAAATAAAAGGTAAAACCTTGTTTATACAATGCATGAAAGGAAATAACATCTCTTGCCATTTCTGGCGAATAATAACATTTATTCAAATCTAATGTAAACCCACTATTTAGCACTAAGGAATAAACTCCTATCTTGGTGACAGGTGAAGCTTTCCTGTTTCCCATGATCAAGTTTATCTTTCCCTGCTCCACATTCTCACTTCTTTTTGGTCCCTGCAAATCACAACATATGTGAATACCACAACCTGTATCAAGGACCCAAGACTTAGAATGAGGTGAGTTATTAGACAATATAGTGTATATACCTGCATGGTTGGGTTTTACTTTCCCATCCTTCAAATCTTGCTGTTACTTTGGGCAGTTTCGCTTCCAGTGCGACTTTTCATGGCAATAGAAGCATTCAGCCTCATTAGGGTTAGCAGAAGGAGTGACAAAACCTTTCTTGGTTTTGCTTGAAGAGGAGCCTTCAAGGGTTTTACCCTTGGTACCCTTAGAAGGGTTCTTTCTCTTCTTCCCTTTTCCATGCCCGATTGCCACGAAATTGGCTGCAGTTGGAGTAGGAGTAGGAGTAGTAACAACCGACTTACCCTTTAGACCACTTTCGGCGGTCTTCAAGAGTCCTTGAAGTTTGCTGAGGGTGACTTCTTCCTTGTTCATGTGATATGTCATGCAGAATTGATCATAACACGATGGCAAGGAGTGAAAAATGATGTTTATTGCTAACTCCTCAGGGAAGTTCACATTCAGCTTCAGTAAACGGTCCACATACCTTTGCATTTTCTGCATGTGGCCCGTGATGGGTTCACCATCCTTCATTCGGGTTGTTATCATGGAGGAGATTATTTCATATCGCTCTTGACGAGCACTTTGATGGTAGCGGTCCATCAAGTCCTGGTGCATCTCAAAAGGATAATAGTCCTCATAGGACTTTTGGAGCTCGGCTGTCATGGTGGCCATCATGATGCATGCCACTTTTGTAGCATCTCTTTCATGTACCTCATATTCAGCAAGCTCTTCAGGAGTAGCAGTTGGCTCGGGTACCTTCATCTCCTTGTCGAGAACATATTCTTTGTTCTCATACCGAGTGACCATCCTGATGTTTCTGATCCAATCTGTAAAGTTGGACCTATCAAAGATGACTCTCCCACAAAGATTCATGAGAGAGAAGGAGCTAGTAGGGTTTGAGCCAGAAGCATTGTTATTGGAAGACATCTGAAAAGAAGAGGGAATAGATTAGATTAGATATAGAGATAGTCCTTAACAAAACACCCAAATTTAATATTAAGGCTAGGACCCAACACAATATTTTATAACTTAGAAGAGGGATGCGGTAATCTAAGCTATAAGATATTTGAAGGTAGGTGAATGACGATTCACCAATTTCCACCATGAAAAACGAAATATTTAATTAGGTTTTAATTGGTTTAGAAACTCCTAGATTCTTTGAGATTCATTGAACTTTCTTCAATGGAATGTTTCAATCTCTAGTGTGCCCTTCAAGTTTTGTGACTGTGATGCCGAGGATCACAAAACAAGGTGTGAAGTAACCATGCAAATTACTTGGTACCCTTAATGTATTACCCCTCAATCGATGTGCCGGTTAACCACACACGCTCCATCGATACTATGATAAACATTAAGTCACCCTTTACCTACCTTGTTAAGTTCAAGTTAGTGTGCCGGTTAACCACACACGCTCCACTAACGACTTAAACAAAGTGTAAAGTGTAATTTCATGGATTAGCACCTTATTCACATTTTCCTAAAATAACTAAGATTGAGAATTCAATAAAGTTTAGTTACTTTAGTATTATCATTATACTTTTAATGAGAATTTATAAGTCCTTGTTCTACCCGTTCGGCTAACGACCCTCCACCGATCAAGGAAGCGGTGGGTGAGAGTGGACACCCATTAAGTTGCCATTTTATAGGCAACAACCTTATACCCCCCTTATAGACCGGCTTCGGGAATGAGGCGTACTAGCGGTAAGACGACTTGATCTTATACATATATAAATATTATTAAACTTATAATATTATAAAGTATAAGGGTTGAATTTTAACTTTTAAAATTCTAGGGGTTGGAACTAAAGTTTTTAATATGACTTTACATGTTCCAAAACTTGAGGACAAGTTTTGTAAACTTTCAAAACTTTTCATTTCTCATAACTTATGAGTTAATGGTTATTAAAAATGAAGACTCTTCATTTTTTGTAACCTATGTGTTCTTTTAATGGTTATTTATAAATGTGACTTTTGGTTATCCATTACTTCAGAACTAGTTATGGACTCCATTAAAACACATAAAGATCAAGAATTAATCTAATCAATTATTAGCACATAATTTCTATGATCTTCTAAACTCATATGTTTATGAGTGTTCATATCAAAAATTTCAAGAATCGTAAGTACATATACAAAACTTGAAATTTTGATACGAGCTTTTGAACAAAACTTCGATTTTCAAGTTTTTTTTTTGCATCAAGTATCAAATAAACAAACCAGGCTCTGATACCACTGATGGGTTTTGAGCATTCTAACACTCCTATGGTGTACATGCAACCCTAGAAACCTTGGATCTATGTTTGACTAAGATACATGCAAATAATTATTTTTCCAAGGTTCTTATCCTAACTAGCATGGCATGGGGTACTTGAATCAAATAAAACTAGTAGAATTACTTACCTTGTAGTAGTAGTTGATTGCTTGGAGTTTGAGAGCCTAGCACCAATAATATGGATGCCTCAAATGGAAGTCACAAATCACCACAAACTTGGAAACTTGAGAGAATAGTCACAAACTTCTTGAAATCGGCCCTCTTAGTTTACACACATCAGCTAGTGCAATTTCAAGAACCAAAGCCTCCTTTATATAGTGTGGTGGATTAGGGTTACATCCATGTAAACCCTAATACCCATGTCTTTTCATTTCCATGAGATCCATGGGTTAAAGCTCCATGGACTATCCATGGACTTTCCATGCAAGCCTAGCCCATTCCAAATAAGCATTAGCCCACACTATATAAATGCAAGAGCCCATATTTAATTAGTCATACTTTTGATCTCTAAATTAATTCTAAATTAATTATAGATCAATACTAATTAAATAATATGACTTTATATTAATATATTAGGACTTATAATATATTAATAAATCATAACTTATACTATTCTCAAACGATTATCCATAAATTGTTTGGGTGAAGTGCAACCCAAATGGACCATGCCGGGTCGGGTCAAGTACATACCAAATATAGTTATGGACTTAGACACTATATCCAACAAATTCATGGTCCCTTTCAAGTACTTGAATACTCTACTCACAGCTTGCCAATGATGTGAACTAGGATTACTAGTATATCTACTAAGCCTTCCCACAGCATATGCTATATCAGGCCTAGTACTAATCATGGTATACATTAGACAACCAATAGCCCTTGAGTATTCAAGTTGAGACACTGGAGATCCTTTATTAGGTAGAAGCTTAAGACTAGGATCTATAGGAGTGCTAACAGGAGAACAATTCTCAAAGTTAAACTTTTTCAAAATCTTCTCAATATAATGAGTTTGAGAAATTGAAATCCCATTGTTTCCTTTTCTAATTCTTATAGCAAGAATTACCTCAGCCTCCCCCATGTCTTTCATATCAAAACTAGATGATAAGAATTTCTTGGTTTTATGAACTTCTTCTAAATCAGTACCAAAAATCAACATATCATCTACATATAAGCAAATCATGACTCCTTTACCAGAAGTATCAAATTTGTTATATACACACTTGTCAGCTTGGTTTAATGCAAAACCATTAGACAAGACAACATCATCAAACTTTTGATGCCATTGTTTTGGTGCTTGTTTCAAACCATATAATGATTTCTTAAACTTGCACACTTTGTGTTCATTTCCAGGCATCACAAACCCTTCAGGTTGTTTCATGTATATTTCCTCATCCAAGTTACCATTCAAGAATGCAGTTTTCACATCCATTTGGTGAATCACAAGATTATGTATAGCTGCAAGAGCTAATAATAATCTAATAGTAGAAATTCTGGCAACAGGAGCATAAGTATCAAAGAAATCAATGCCTTCCTTTTTTCTAAAGCCTTGGATAACCAATCTGGCTTTATACTTATCAATAGTGCCATCCACCTTCATTTTTCTTTTGAGGATCCATTTACATCCTAATGCCTTGCAACCAGGAGGTAAATCAGCCAATACCCAAGTATTGTTATGCATGATAGAATCAATCTCATCATGAATTGCCTCTTTCCAGAAATAAACATCCCTAGAAGCCATAGCTTCACTGAAAGTCTTTGGATCCTCTTCAATATTAAAACAATATTGATGTTGAGAAATAGTCTCATTCCTTGTTCCTTCAACTAAATATAGTTGAAAATCAGATCCAAAAGACTTAGCTTTTCTAGCTCTGGTGCATTTCCTAAGTTCAGGTACAGAAGTTGCACCACCAGAAACATCTTCAGCTTGAGTAGTACTCTTGCTGGAAGATTGATGAATCATGTCCCTTGGTCTAGGTATAGATGTAAATCTTTCTTCATCAAAGATAGCATCTCTTGACTCTATCACTGTGTTTACAGACACAGAGTCATTAGATTCTAAAACATAGAATCTATATGCTTTGGAATGCTCAGCATATCCAATAAAGATACAATCTATACCTCTCTCACCCAATGTTTTCCTTTTGGGTTCAGTGAGCCTTACAACTGCTCAACAACCCCAAACTTTGAGATAACTCAAATTTGGTACCTTTTTACACCAAAGTTCATAAGGAGTATTCTTACTCCTTTTATTTGGAGTTCTATTCAAGATGTAACATGCAGTTAACATTGCCTCACCCCAAAACCCTTCACTTAAACCAGAATATGACAACATGGAATTAACCATTTCTTTCAAAGTCCTATTCTTCCTTTCAGCTACACCATTTTGTTGTGGTGTATATGGAGCTGTGGTTTGATGTATTATTCCAGTTGATTCAAAATAAACTGGATCATAATACTCACCATCTCTATCAGTACGAAATACTTTTATTAATTCATTTTTATGAAGCTCAACTTGTTGTTTATAAATTTTAAATTTATCAAGTGCTAACATACTTCTTGTTTCCAAGGGAAGGTGTTGCATGGAAATCACATAAATCACTATGTATAAGATCCAACACCTTGATTTCCCTAACAACATCTTTAAAAGGTTGTCTAGTGATTTTAGTTAGCATGCATGTTTTACATTTTTCATTGTTTTGCGTATCAAAAGCAGGAATTAAACTCATTTTAGACATGTCTTTTAATCTCTTGTAATGAATGTGTCCTAGTCTAGCATGCCATAATTCAGATTTATGAAAATTATTGCTAGTACTACTAGAAGCCATGCAAACAGAATTATCACTAGAAGGATAATTAATATTAAGCCTAATCATTCCATTACATATATAGCCAAATCCTTTAAAAGAACCATGTCTTGACAAGATATACTTGTCACTTTCTAACACTTGTTTGTAACCATAATTATTTAATACAATTTCAGACACGAGATTCTTACGAATCCCTGGAACATATAAAACATTGTTCAAACACAAATATTTCCCAGAAGTAAAAGTAAGTAAAACAGATCCTATGCCCTTGATTGGTTCAGTTGCAACATTTCCCATCTTCACAACATATCCATCTTCAATTGGTTGAAAGTCCTTGAACCAATATAGTGTTGGGTTTTGAGCATTCTAACACTTCCTAAGTGTACATGCAACCCTAATAAACCTTGGATCTATGTTTGTCTAAGGTACATGCAAAATATTAATTTCCAAGGTTTATAACCTATCTAGCATGGCATGGGGTACTTTTAAACATAAAAGAACTAGATTAATTACATACCTTTTGTTGATTGTTGATTCCTTGGAGTTTGAGAGCCAAGCACCAATAATGTGAATGCCTCAAATGGAAATCACAAATCACCACAAACTTGGAAAATGTATGAGAGAGTATACTAACTCTTAGATTTCAGCCACCACTATTACACACACACTTAGGGTGTTATTTCATGCAACATGAGCTTGTTTATATAGTGTGCATGGTTAGGGTGAAACCCTAATAACCCATGTCTTTTCCTTTCCAAGGATCCATGGGTTAAAAGCTCCATGGACTTCCATATAAGCTTAGCCCATTAACAAATGAGTATTAGCCCACACCATATAAATATAATAGCCCATGATTTAATTAGTCTTCCTTTTAATCACTAAATTAATTCATAATTAATTCAAGATTAAAACTAATTAAATAACATGACTTTATATTAATATATTATAACTTATAATATATTAATAAATCGTAAGTATACAATTCTCATAAAATTATCCATAAACAGTTTGGGTGAAGTGCAACCCAAATGGACCATGCCGGGTCGGGTCAAGTATATACCAAATAAGTTATGGACTTAGACACCTTATCCAACAGTCTCCCACTTGGATAAGTCTAATAACTGTATTTGCGTATGTTACTTCAGGAACCAACCAGCAATCGTAGCTCTCGAAAACTCTGTTGAACTATGAAGCGCCATTTTAGATAAGTGATCATATAATCCTCTGTTCTCATGATATCAGTCGGACAAATACATGGAACAACGTCGTACTTATTGTCCAGCAGTTTGTTTCCCGATTTCCGATTTGTTTGACAAAGAACTAAATTGAACACATCAATTAGGTTCTGACCGCGCCCGGTACATAGGTCAAAACAAAATCATCGAGGGGCCCAAATATCGCTTCTAAATCCTCCAAGGACTAGAAGGAACAGATAAACTTCGACTCATATACTTGTTTCTACTACTTGTTAAATTATACACAAAGGCACGTTTTATAACATCAAGTTACTGATGCGTTTACGTGCAATCAATGCACAACCAACTCATAGGTAACAACTCATATCTCTAGGTTTGAAGACTTATATGATATTACCGTCTCACGATCACTCGAGATAAATTCCATGAAGTGATACAAGTGAGCGTGGGTTAATTCCAATACTCATAACTTATGAGTACTCATGAATGTTGTAGAAACCATTGCTATGTCTAAACACGTTTAGCCATCTACAAACTCGATTCATGATAGTCTTAATTCATACCTACTTCCAACATATGAACGACTGTGGAGTGTTTAAATAACTTAGTCATTCGGAAAGAATAACCTAGCTATTCTGGAAGTCAAAACATGCAAAGTGAAACACAATAATAATCGAATCCAATATGGTCTCAGAACCCTTTTGAATATAAATAAAACCACCTTTTATTTATCACCATATTGATTACACATTATTCATTGTATAATGTTTCAAATAATCAACTTAATACTTGAACAAAAACAACAGTCGTCCCATGCTCCTAGCATGTACACTTTGTTTTTCTAAACAATAGTTATGCCATACTCCAAGTATGCACACTATGTTTGTCTATGATCTTTACTTTGTGAAATAGATCAATTGAACATGATTCCAATGATGCTCATTTCACAATCCCAAATCCTTATTGTAAATGTAAGAATTCCTAATTCCTACCATTTACCAAAAAAAACTGTTAGATTTTAAACTTATATGCACTGATCCTCTCATAATGATTATGCACAAGGTCACCAAAACCTTGTCATCAGTCATTACAGAGGATTCCAAAGGAGATCAACTCTATGGAAACGAACTTTCATATTCAAAGTACATTGCTTTGAACATCCTTCTTGCATAAAAGTTTCTAACTTTCTCATAGATTCTTAATATCCAACTCCCAATATGGAAAATTTCCATATTCCCATTTTGATTATCATATCTGAACAAGAGCTACCTCTTTTCAGAATATATCCATATGGTCCTTCCAAAATTTAACACTATACTTCCAACTGTCCCTGAGCAACCAATCTTTGGTGAGCCTTAGATAGTCCTCGACAATTGCTTAATCATTTTAGTCTTATCCAATTCTAGACTTTTCCCTTCTTAATGCTCTGAGCATTTGGAAAATTTAGAAAGGATGAATATTATAGCACATGTGACCGATCCTATACCCGAAGCATATGGGACACGATTCACGATGTCTCACATAAAGACCTGATACTGGATCAGTCTTTTGCTACAATATTTTTTTATTTTCCATGTTTTCAAAAATCGACTATGAAGAGGGATGTCGTGATCATAATCGAATTTGAGAACGCAATATATATAGAATTTCCTTATGTTGAACCATTCCAACATAAAATTCATATATATATCGTTGACTAAAGATGATTAAAAACTCAATCTAAGCTTTTAGAATTGAAATGAAGTATAATTTCCTCTCCCTTAATTATAGCAAAACAGCTTTTTCAACCCCTACAACTTTACGAAGTGACACTTTTGTTTTCTATAATTAACATTGCTAACTTGCAACACTAAACATAATAATCATGCTCCCACTAACATGATGATTATCAGCATAACACTTATGCTCCCACGAGCTCTGACATATTTCCAGAAATCAGCTGGACTTCTGAAATTTAGATTCGTACACCCTTTCTTAGATAGCTCACATGTGTGTCTAAACAATTTCCAGAACTATGAAAAGGGATGCCGTAATCATAGTCTTAATTGTTTAGACCTTTGCCATTTCTCACAAGTCCATGTTAGTGTGCCGGTTAACCACACACGCTCCACTAACGACTTTGAGAATGCAAACATCACAATTGCTATCTACTTAAAATCTTCTTAGTGAAAGCATTTCCTCACCATCATTTTCATGAATCGGAGAGAAACCTTATGACACTTAGATTTTATGGTGTATGAGTTCCTATCCATGTGAATTTGTCAAAACCATAATCACAACACAAGGTTAGTAACAAATTCAGCCTTACATGGATTGAACTTGTTCAATCTTAATTTCTTGTCATCTGGTAGCACAAGGCCCACCATTGCTTCCAAGCTGTTATGCACACAGTTTAGAACTAACAGAACTCATATGCATAGTCAACTTAATAGGAACAGACATAGAAACAAGAATTATGTCAACTTAATAGGTTTCAAACCTTAAGTCGCGTGCTAGTGATAAAACTCAGGTTTTACTCTTGATTAAATCTTGAAATCCTTTCAGGATCTTTAAGACTCCCACTGTCCTCTTGACATATAAGTTTCCCTAGTCAAGAACCATTCCTTGACAAAACAAATATTCAAGGGATAGTGCAGATTCTTATTAAGATAAACACTTCACACAATTGGTCTTAGTTGGTCTTTGTCTTATCCAAGACATCACAACTTACCAATTTCAAATGTACAGGAGTAGAAAACATTTTACACTACATTTGATAAGTGTTTTAAACCTTACTTTATGTCACTCAATGTTACAATCTTGGATTATGACTCTAAGAGTTGTTTTGGAACGACGTATGATCCATCTTCTTGATTTTAACCATGCCAACAATTCATGACCCCTCATCTTAGTCATAACAATGCACTAAGATGTCCTTAGAGTATGAATTTGTGATATGGTTTCATAATCATTAAGATGATCATAAAAACATGATACTAAAGTACTCTCCCATCTTTTCAGATTTGAGAAACTTTTATCTTTCTGCCAAATTTGATTCTTCTCATCCGTTCTGCCATACATTGAAACTTTTCCAATGTTACAGAATTATACTTAACCTTATAAGTATAACCATATTTACTAATCTTTAGTAAATCATGACGAATTGATCTTTGTGGTGGACCTTGACCAGCACACACCCAATGTACCTAATTCCTTAGTCCTTCAATTGACTCACATATGCATGTGATCAATGAATTAGTCTCAATTTTACAAAGATGAAAATTCTCATTCATCATACAATACAACTTGTATGATTCCAAGTTTCTGTCTAACTGAAGCTTGGGTGATGAGAACCTTTCCTCATTTGGAAAATTCAGACACTACCACATATGAGAGAATCAAACTCATATTTCCAATATTGCTAGAAACATACAAACATCAATTTCCATAAATGCCATTGTAAGGGGATATAATATAAAATAAACTAAACGAAACTTTTATTTCTTTATTAAAATGCGGAAAAATATTCCTTACAATGCCTCTTCAAATGAAAACTATGATATTACATATTTCCTAGCAATCTATCATAACTTTTAAGTAGTAGCTCAAAAATCCGATCCTCGAACCATGCGATAGAAATCCATCTTCGTGATCAGATTCAACACACTCTTCTTTTAACCTTCCTTTTGCTCGATCCTACTAAACATCAAGATGCAACCTAGTCACATCATGTAATAAGAATCAATAATTAGGAACTTTAACAAAGTTAGATAGTGGACTTACCTGAAGCCGAGTCAAACATTTTGTCTCTACTTGCTTTCAAATATTTCAGGTATTAAGGGCAGCTTCGCTTCCAATGTCCCTTCTCATGACAATAAAAACATATAGACTCTTTGGGAATGGTACACGAGACAATCACAGACTTAACCTTTCCCTTTACCTTTTGGTCAACCGGGTTGATCAAGGCCGATCCCCTTCCATTGGGACGAGAAAGCTTTTCTGGACTTCCAATGTTACCGTTGTCCATGTCCATGGAAGTTTGAGAAATAGATTTTCCATCAATGTTTGCTTGACCATTGCGCCAAATCATTGCTGATTCAGCAGCAACAAGCAAATAAGAAAGATCTATTAGGGTTATGTCAGGATCTGTCATATGGTAGTCTTTAATAAACTCACCATACGACTCAGGAAGTGACTGAAGAACCCAGTCAACAGCGAACTTCCTTGAAATAACAGCACCCAACATTCTCAACCTGTCTATGTGTGACTTCATTCCTAAGACATGAGTGCACACAGGTCTTCCATCTTTATGTTTCATTTCTAGTAGAGCTTGAGTGATCTTGAACCTTTCAAGTCTTTGGGCTTGTGGGTCAGGGAGAATAAATGGAGGAGGTGGGGGGAGTGAAGCATGATGTTGAGGGACATCATCTTCAAGAGGAAAGCTTGTTTCAAGCGATTTGGGAAGATCATAGTTGTCTGAACCAGACATCTACAATGGGAGAAAATCAAGTTAGTTGATTCAAGTCCTTAATATAACACCCAATATGAAATATTAAGGCTAGGACCCAACACAATATTTTATAACTTGGAAGAGGGATGTCGTAATCCAAGCTATAAAATATTTGAAGGTAGGTGAATGACGATTCACCAATTTCCATCCATGAAAAATGAAATAATTTATTAGGTTTTGATTGGATTTGAAACTCCTAGATCTTTTGAGATTCATTGAACTTTTCAATGGCATGTTTCAATCTCGATTGTGCCCTTCAAGTTTTGTGACTGGGATGCCGAGGATCACAAAACAAGGTGTGAATAACCATGCAAACTCACTTGGTACCCTTAATATTTTCACCTAATCGATGTGCCGGTTAACCACACACGCTCCACCGATCTATGATAAACATTAAGTCACCCTTCGTGATCCTTACTAGTCCAAGTTAGTGTGCCGGTTAACCACACACGCTCCACCAACGACTTGGTAAGGTACAAAGTGTGAATTTCATGGGTTAGCACCATATTCACATTTTCCTAAAGTAACTAAGATTGGGAATTTATAAAAGGTTTAGTTACTTTATAATATTCATTATACTTTTAATGAGAATTTAAAGTCATTGTCCTACCCGTTCGGCTAACGACCCTCCAGCGATCAAGGAAGCGGTGGGTGAGAATGGACACCCATTAAGTTGCCATTTTATAGGCAACAACCTTATACCCCCCTTATAGACCGGCTTCGTGAATGAGGCCTACTAACGGTAAAACGACTTGATCTTATACATATATATAATAGTTAACCATTAATGTTATAAATAGTATAAGGGTTGAATTTTAACTTTTAAAACTCTAAGGGTTTGGAATTAAAGTTTATTAAAGTGTGTGAAACTTTACAAATTCCAAAACTTGAGGGCAAGTTTTGTAACTATCCAAAACTTTTCATTTCATAACTTATGAATTAAAGGTTCATAAAAATGAAAACTCTTCATTTTATGTAACTTATGTGTTTTAAGTGTGTGTTTAAAAGAAGTGACCTTTGGATATCAATAACTTGAGGACAAATTATGGACTCCATTAAAACACATAAATGATCAAGAATTAATCCTAAACAATTCAGCAAATAATTCCTATCATCTTCTAAATTCATAAGAACATGAACATGATCATCAAAGTTTCAAGAATTATATGAACACATACAAAGCATGAAATTTTGATATAAGCTATTGTAAATGGATTAGAACTACCATTACACCAACTAAAACAAGTTTTAAAACACCAAAACAGTTTAGGGTAATGTTTCTAGTCCATTTCCAGCAGCAAAAGTCGAAAATTTGCATTCTGAGGCTCCTACTCGCCGAGTGCACGAACCTACTCAGCGAGTAGGATGAGTTTACACATGAACTCGGCGAGTACCCCCATGGACTCGGCGAGTTCATCAGTCAGACAGCAAAAAATCGAGCTTTTATCACCATTTTGCATCAAGTATCAAACAAACAAGCCTAGGCTTTGATACCACTGTTGGGTTTTGAGCATTCTAACACTTCCTAAGTGTACATGCAACCCTAATAAACCTTGGATCTATGTTTGTCTAAGGTACATGCAAAATATTAATTTCCAAGGTTTATAACCTATCTAGCATGGCATGGGGTACTTTTAAACATAAAAGAACTAGATTAATTACATACCTTTTGTTGATTGTTGATTCCTTGGAGTTTGAGAGCCAAGAATCAATAATGTGAATGCCTCAAATGGAAATCACAAATCACCACAAACTTGGAAAATGTATGAGAGAGTATACTAACTCTTAGATTTCAGCCACCACTATTACACACACACTTAGGGTGTTATTTCATGCAACATGAGCTTGTTTATATAGTGTGCATGGTTAGGGTGAAACCCTAATAACCCATGTCTTTTCCTTTCCAAGGATCCATGGGTTAAAAGCTCCATGGATCATCCATGGACTTCCATATAAGCTTAGCCCATTAACAAATGAGTATTAGCCCACACCATATAAATATAATAGCCCATGATTTAATTAGTCTTCCTTTTAATCACTAAATTAATTCATAATTAATTCAAGATTAAAACTAATTAAATAACATGACTTTATATTAATATATTATAACTTATAATATATTAATAAATCGTAAGTATACAATTCTCATAAAATTATCCATAAACAGTTTGGGTGAAGTGCAACCCAAATGGACCATGCCGGGTCGGGTCAAGTATATACCAAATAAGTTATGGACTTAGACACCTTATCCAACATATAGATCTTTGCAAACATGACTTGTTGCTCCTGAATCAACCCACCATGCAACTTTATCATCCTGCACATAAAATGCTTTAGAAATCACAGAAATATAATTATGAATATATTTAGAATTCTACAATGAAACAGAAATATGACCTTGTTGCTTTTCTAGATCCTTGGATCCACTTGGTCCAGCACCATCCTTATTCACTTTGCGAAGACGACAATCTTTCTTGAAGTGACCCGGTTTGTTACAATTCCAAAAAACCAACTTAGCCTTCTTGTTGGAAGACTTGTCATCCTTTCCTTTAAACTTCCTTTTTCCATTAGACTTCTTGGGATTCTTTGAACTTTCTCCTTCCACCATGTTCACAGAAGAGAAACCAACTTGGTTCTTGCCTTTAGGATTGTTATCAAGTTCTTGAGTCCTTATGGACTCTTCAATCCTTAAATGGCTTCCAAGTTGAGTCAAAGTCAATTCCTCTTTGTTATGTTTCAGATTGTGTTTAAAATCCTTCCAGGAAGAGGGGGTGTTTGTTAATTATCACAGCCACAGAAATGGCTTCATCCATTTTCAGATTGTGTTGAGCAAACTGTCCCAAAATCCTTAACATTTCATGGAATTGTTCCATAACAGGCCTGGAGTCAATCATCTTGTAACCCATAAAGTTACTAACAAGAAACTTCTTACTAGAAGCATCTTCAGCCATGTACTTGGATTCAAGAGAATCTCACAGTTCTTTTGCAGATTCGAAATTTTGATAGATATCAAAAAGAGAGTCAGACATACCATTGAGAATATGACCACGACGTATATAATCATCATTTTCCCACTTTGATCTTCTTCTTGTTGCCTCCAAAGGTTCATCTTCAACAGATTCCGGTAAGACTGGCATGGGTGTACTCAGAACATACACCACTTTTAGAGTGGTAAGGAGAAACTTCATCTTCTTCTGCCATCTAAGAAAATCTTGCCCTTCAAACTTGTTCAGTTTTTCAAACATACTTGTCGTTTCCTTCACAGAATCACCACTTGCCATGATCACAGATTACTTCGATTTTTGTTAGAAATATGGTTTAGTGGCACTTGGAAATCTGAGAATTGTGATAAAACACTTTCTTGTCAGAAAAACTGTCAAAACTGTCGTATAACAGTTTTTCTCAACAGTCAAAACTGTTATAAATCCGGGTTTTGTACCGTTGGACCCAGCCAGGGGCTGCCGCCCCTTGGACCCCGCTCCCAGGGGCGCTGCCCCCGGACCCCCGTTCGTTCAGGGGCTTCGCCCCTAAATGACAATATACTTTGATACTTGATCAAACTTAAACAAGTGTGTACTCCACTCCTTCCTTACTTGTTTAATATTTATCAAGATCATTTTTTAGTCAACAAAGTAATCCCATTACACTTAAATAACATTGATGATAACAAATCACCAACATCAATAAACATTATATTAGTAATGTCATAATATAGCCACTTTAATCATATTTAACAAATTAATTACTTGTATACTGAAACTCTAAATGTAGACAAAGAAATGATTGTAGGTCAACTTCATCCAATTTAAGTTATTAGAGCTTGTTTGATATATTTCACACAAGATAGTTTCTCACTCTTCTAATATGTCTTTTATTCGGTCAGATTTAAGGTTGTTTTTGAATAGTTAAACATTGACTCAATCAGATCTAAATCAATCAGCAAATATCACAAAACTTCTTAAAAAAAGTTCCAATTTATTATTCAAAAAGTTTATTTATCACTTTTAGTTAAGGTTGTCAAAATCGGGATCTTATAGAGAATTGTTTTTCACTTTCCAATATCGTGATCATAAAATTGAATCAGATCGTAAGATTCTGCCAAAAACAGTTTACAATATAAAAAATACATTTTCATCCGTCATTGAACCATTAAGTTAACAATAAATAGTTTACAACATAAAAAATTTATATCCAATACATTATTTAACGATAAACAATTCAAAAAAAAAATTATGTAGTTATCCTAAAGGAAAATATTATATTAAGTTTTTAAAAAAAATAATAACGATCTTACGATTTGATCCGTGATCTTACCAAAAAACGATCTAAGTAAGATTGAGATCGATTTACCTATGAGAGATCATAAAATCAAATTATCATAAGCTCAAAATCACGATTTTAAGAATCTTGTTTTTATTTTTTACTGTGAACAGAATACATGTTGGTTAGAAATAGTCGGATTAGAAAATCAAACTGCATAACTTTATATCGTAAGGTACAATTCCGTAAATTAGTCGGACTAGAAAATCAATGTGCATACCTTTTACCATATAAAAGTCGTGTAATGGTAAGGTACAATTCCGTAAAACTAGTGGAGATAATAAAATATACAAAAATTTAAAGTGAAATAATAATAATATAATATAATAAAATATATAAATAACTCAAAAACACTGTATCTCTTTTGACCACTTTTTTTAAGTTTTTATATTTAACCGAAAGAAGTTGTTCACATCTTCAAACACAATATTTTAAGTTATAACAATTACCAAATTTGAACATGTTTTTATATACTATTTGACCTTTTCAGTTTAAGCATTCAGCTATAGTAAAAAATATAGATTCTCAAACAGTTACTTATGATGCGACTACTTGATATGTTATATGTAGGTTGTTAATTGTTATTGATTAAAGCATTCCTCGGTTGAGTTAATATGTTGCTTACTTGCAAATTGTTGTTCCTTGCATTCATTTATAACGAACATTGTCTTTTGTTAGACGAATAACATATAATTTTTGTTGCATAACATAATTTTCTTTCTAGTAATCTCAAATTATGATTATGTTACTTAGTAAAGTATTATATTATATGAAGATATAGTTCTTAGTTGAAAACTACAAATAATTTTCACAGGATATATGGTTAAGAGTCGTCTAAATTACATATTTTTACAAAAATGCATAACATGTATTTGTTATTATTTCCTATGATGGGATTTTATATTATTTTGTATTTGATATAATTAACTTGGTTTAACGTTTTCATTTTGTAGTGTTTACATCTATTTAGAACCCGTCCAAGCCGATTCGACTATTTAAGACCTCTTGATTGTTTGTACAATTCATGATCACAACAATATAGTAGGAAATCACACAAATGTTTGATCCTTCTAACCAATGAGACATGGTTTTCTTGTACATCAAAATGAGAACATTGCCAAGTACATATACAAAGAGCTTAGGTATATGTATGGCTAAGAGCATGAATTGTGGTGCAAATGTCTATATCAATCAATTTTTTCAACACAAAGTAGACTCGCACCATCATTAAATTTATTTATAGATTTAACGAACCACCCAACAGTTCAAATCCAAAACATTTTATAAAGTATTCTCACATCTTTATAAAGTATTCTTACATCTGACTACAAACCAGTAATCAAACGAATTGCATGCACATTGAGATTCATCAACAAGATGTGTTTATCATACATCAAAACAAAAGCAACATTGACATTTAATATGCAAATAAGTTATTTCGTATAACTGACAACCATAGTTGTATCAAAACAACAGAATACTCAAAATATAAAATCTAAAGTATACAAGCTTCATTACAATAAGGAGAGAATGGAATACATAGAAAGTTAAATAACAAAATGATACATATCTCCTTTAAATACTCAAAACAAATAGTAAGATGCCATACAAGATGATTGAATAAATGGGGACGTTGGTTCCATTGTAACCCATTACTTTTTTTTGTATTTCAACCGATTCGTTTTCCTCTCAGTTTTCTAAATTTCATTCGATTCATTTTCCGTTTAGTCAAACCAATTGTCGTCACTGATGCATATTTGTAGCCATTTCAATATCTTTGCGATGTTGATGAAAACTCCATGTAAACAATCACCATTCCAAAAGTACCTGACCCGCTCTCGTTAGCTGACTATCGTCCCATTAGTCTTATCGGTTGCATGTATAAGGTGGTTGCTAAGCTCTTAGCAATCAGATTAAAGGTGGTAATTGGATCAGTGGTGGATGAGACCCAATCAACATATATTCATGACAGGAACATCCTCGATGGCCCACTGGTGATGAAAGAAATTTTCTCGTGGGCCAAGCATCAAAAGAAAAAGATCTTCCTGCTCAAAGTCGATTTTGAAAAAGCGTTTGATTCCATTAATTGGGGATATTTGGACTCTATAATGGAACAAATGCACTTCGGATGTAAATGGAGACGTTGGATCATGTGTTGTCTATCCTCTTCAAGAGCATCGGTCCTTGTTAACGGATCGCCCACCGATGAATTTCCTATATCCAAAGGAGTACGACAAGGAGACCCGCTATCACCATTTCTCTTCATTTTAGCAATGGAAGGTCTGAACATCGCAATCAAGAGTGCCTGTGAGAAGTCTCTTGTTCATGGGGTCCAACTACCGAGAGGGGGTCTTTCTATTTCACATCTATTTTATGCTGATGCCACGATTTTCATTGGGGAATGGGATTGTGTTAGCATCAGGAATTTGTCCCGTATCCTTAATTGCTTTCACATATCATCTGGTCTAAAAGTGAACTTTTACAAATCTCGTATATTCGGAGTTGGAGTTTCTAATGTTGAATTACACGCAACTGCACGTATTCTTGGCTGCTTGGAGGATTCTTTCCCTTTCAATTATTTGGGTGTCCCCGTTGGAGCTAATATGGCATTGAAAAAGAACTGGAAGTCGATTATTGATAAATTTAGCTCCAAATTATCGGTTTGGAAAGCAAAATCTTTATCGTTTGGTGGTCGTCTCACTCTCATCAAATCTGTCCTTGGTTCCCTTCCGACCTACTACATGTCTTTATTCAAAGCTCCCCAAGGGATCATTGATAAGCCTGAAATGATCAGACGCAGATTTCTTTGGGGGAACTGTGGTGAACCCAAAAAGAAAATTCATTGGGTGGAATGGTCAAAAGTCATCGCACCAATATCTGACGGAGGTCTTGGAATCGGCTCCTTACTTGCACAAAATACAGCTCTCCTAGTCAAATGGTGGTGGAGGATGATGAATGAAAAAGACAGTTTGTGGAAGATGGTTATTGATAGCATTCACAATTTGCATAATAAACCAGCCACTTATATTGCAAGGAAATCCACAAATGGCGTCTGGTGCAACATCTCCAAGGCTATAAAATCCATCTCGAACCTAAATATTGATGTGAATGAGATATTTAAGCTTATTCCAGGTTCTGGTGTCAAAATTCTGTTCTGGAAAGACAGTTGGTGTGGCGATACTTCTTTTCAAAAAAAAATCCCTAATTTGTACTCGTTAGAAACAGTAAAATGTTGTGCTCTGGAGGACCGACTAGGCGACTATCTAGCAATGGCTTCTCATGGATGTGGAAGTTTGAGCCGATGGGCGATATCGAGACTAATGAACTTCTACAATTGTATAAGGATATTGGAATGTTGACAGTTGTGAAATCTTCCAAATATGGTTTTGAATTCACTCTGAACCCTAATGGGGAATACACCGTCAATGTCATGAGGAGGTTGCTGGAATTTGAATTGATTATGTATAAAGGTATATCCATCTGTTGGTCAAAACTGATACCTTTGAAAGTAAGATGCTTTATTTGGAGAGCTTCATTGGCTAGAATCCCTGTGGCTGATGCTTTGATGATCAGGGGTGTTAACACTACAAATATTACTTGCCCTTTATGCAACAAGGAGAATGAATCAACAGATCATCTGCTCATTACTTGTGATTATACTCGGGAGGTACAAAATTGGATCCTTAAATGGTGTGGAATACAAAGGAGAAGATTCTTGAATGTTAAAGAATTCATTGATTATGCAGTTATTTGGGGAAACTGCCCTAGAAAAAAAAGAGATTTTAAACTTGGTGTTCTATTGTCTTCTGTGGAATATTTGGTTGGCCAGGAATGACAAAATTTTTAAGAAAATTGTTGCACCACCGACAAAAACTGCGGACAACATCATTTCATCATCCTATGTCTGGTATAAGTATAGAAGCAATTGTGGATGCGGAGCGTGGACCGATTGGTGTATTTCACCTTTCTCTCACTTTTTTTCGTAGTTATGTTTCTTTGTCTAATACTTATTATCTTTACTTTTCTACTTGTACTTGTATTCCTGCATCGTTTTAGCTTCTTGCTTGCGAGTGCTTGTTTTTCTTTTTTCCTTTTTTAATATATTTGCCGTTTCCAAAAAAACAATCACCATTAATTTGGTGCTCTGAAACTAATTGGGTCCTATACTACCGCCTAGTTTTCCCCCATTACATGTCGACACTACACCTATCATGTAAATAATATGTATTTAACAAAAAGATAAAAATGGACATCTATGCCTAAAACAACTTTCATGACACGACAAGGTAACGTGCAAGACACATATAAGATAATTTACCTTACTCTATGTTTGTGGTACTATTGTTATATCTTACATCAATACCAATTAACTCAATATATATATTTTAAAAGGTTATATTTCATAACCGCTTCAACTTTGAAATTTTATATATTTTAAATGTTCGGAATTTATTTATATTTTCAAGAATAAGTTACATGAATGGACCATATAATATAAGGTAATCTGTGTGTTTGACTCTTAACTATTTTTTTTAACACAGACAATCCCTATTGTAGGTTTTTGTTGTGTATTTGGTCCGTACCAAGCATAAAAAACTACTTTGCTCTTAATAAATTCTTTTTTATTTACTTATTACTTATTTATTATTCATAATTTGAAAAAAAAAACCCACCCCACCCTACCCTTTTCTTTACTCCTCTTTCGTTAATTGACATATATTTATCCTGATGCAGCATAACAAAGATAAATAAGAGTGAACCTGTTGATTCTAACAGAATACCCAAGAGAATCTCTTCAAAAGCATGTTGATTCTCCGAATACCGTGGGATTGATTTCAAAATATGGTTTAACACACACAGAATTTTGGGAGAAAATTGAAAGTTCATAAAACTGATAATCGACCATGAAAATTACATCAGAAACGGTTAAATAAGAAGCAGAAATTAAAACGGAACCCTAAAGGTCCATGGGCCAAAGACAAACCCAAAAACAAAACCGAAAAATTATGGAAAAATAACAAAATTGTTTGTAACTACATTTAGAAAGCAATTTCTAGACTCAGAAATGGGTAAGTCCCCTTTGGGCACTTATAATGACGTACTCCTTATTCCAAGCTTCGATTTGACTGGTTGTAGGCCCAAAACAGACCCACATAGCCAATGTTATGGTCATTTCCGTGAAGCCCCTTTAGTCAGATTAGTGCGAGGCATTAAGAAGTCAAAGGCATGGTTTTAGAAAAAGCCATGGATCACGACGTAACTATAAATTGGTTATGACATGACGAGCCAAATGAGGTCACGACGTGACACTTAGCTAGTCGCGACGTGAGGGGGGCTGCCGCCCAAGCCCATGAACTTTTTGGGTTTGCTTCATATTTAAGCAACCTAAACTCGATTTTAGGGTTCATTTATTAGCCTCCATCCCTCTAAACCTCATTAATCCTAACCCTAGTTCTTCATGGTGGGTTTGGTGCTTATTTGGGTTATTTTAGTTCTTTGATGAAGAAGAAGGTTCCTTTGGTGTATTGTTTTGGAAAACAAGTCTCCTCCTCACCATTTTGTGTTGCTCCTGGACATTGGTAAGTCCTCAAGTTCTTGCCTTTCTCATTTAAGCATGCTAGATCTAAGTTCTACCCACTTTTCTCCATGTATGGGTTGAGTAGAATGCATGGAATCCATAAAGTTGGCAACTTTATGGATCATCGAGGCATTTTCTCTAAGTTCAAGTTCATATATGAGGATTGGTGTGGTTTTAGACTCCAAGCATGAGGCTTGATCTCTTTTTTCCTCTTTTTGACCTAGTTAATGTTCAAGTCATTCATTCGACATGCATGAATGAAAAGATACGATTTTTATGGTCCTTGGGGATGGGGAAGACCCTCTAGAAAGTATCAAGGAGTGGCTTAAGGGATTAAGAGCTTAATGCTCAAACCTATCTAGGATGGATCTCATGACGTGTGCAATAGCATGCCACATCGTAAGAATGGTATGTCACGACTGTTTTGTCCGGGTTCGGTGACGACGTGACCTATGGGTGGTCAGGACGTGACCATTGGCTGAAGTTGACCATGGTTGAATTTAGACCATGGTTGACTTTTTGACTAGGGTTGACTTTTGGGTCAAGCTAGGGTTTTAAGGATTTAGGTTGAAAGGGTATGTTTTACTAATGATATGTGTCGTGTTGCTCCTGTCTACCCTTTGTGTGAGAGTTGTTGTAGTTCTAGCTGATATTCGTGAGGTGAGTCTTCTCACTATACTTGCATGTGTGGTAGTATATGCATGTCGACCCTCTGGATCTTATTTATTGATTTCGGTTACATGTGAAATGAGTTGCTGATAACTTCTGTATTGCAGTAAGTCCATGGGATTGCTGATAATCCCCAGGGTTACTGATAACCCGAGAGGTGTGTTGTTAATCCAAAGGGTGTGCTGTTAGCCCATTAGGACCGCCGATAGTCTCCAGAGTTTGCTAATAACCTTAGTTTATTATTATATTGTGTTGTATGTGGTATTTTGGGGAACTCACTAAGCTTTGTGCTTACGTTTGCAGATTATATATTTTGCAGGTACTTATGAGATTGTGAAGGTGTGACCGTACACACACATCAGCAGCTTTATGATTCGAGATTCCGCACTATCTTCATTATAACTTTGATTTATGAATAATAGTTTATGAACAAATAGGTTCCTCTAGATGTAATTTTGTGAAAATGGAGGCTTTATTTACTTGAAAAATGAAAATTTTGGTCTGGGTTTTTGGGTTGTTACAAGTTGGAATCAGAGACCTGGTTTGAGGGATTTGGATGAACACTCGTGGGATTCCAAACTCAAACCATGAAGCTGAGGTTTAACAAAACCTTTTTGGAAAGGATTCATTTCAATAGCGGAAAATAGAAGATGCAATGTGTACAGTCATCCGGAGCTCGGAAAAAGTGATTTCCCAAAATATCCATACTTCCTTTATATGATGTGATTGACTTGTTGTTATATGTTTTAAAGTATGATGTGTATGCTATAAGATAAGCTAAGGATTTACTCAGGGTTGTATGCTAGAGTGCGTTCTAGGTAAGATGCCTTTCTGTGTGTGCTATGTGAGTTGTTAGTGATGCATTTGTAGGCCAAGGATCCTCAGGAATTGTGTGTTAGAATTGCCTTATCTTTAGGATGCCTTTTTCCTATTGTTTTTTTCTGCTCGAATGTTGCTTGCTTTATGCTATGTGAAACTTATATTGATGTTAGTTAGCTATTAAGTGACTGTGTTAAGTTACATGCCACAAGAATTAAATAGTTTCAAAATGTCTGATTTGGCCTATTGTGTAGTTTTGTTTGAGTCCAACCGTTGTAGTGCACGATCTTTCAGTCGAAGGAATGTTTAATCCTTGTTGCATATAATTGTATTCGTAAGATAGTTAGTTGACATTGGTAGAAGTTTCTTTCGCAGCTGATAGCAGGGTGGGGGTGAGTATTCCTACTGATCTCGAGGGATTGCTAAAGTGTGCTGATATGAACACTTGTGAATGAGGAAGTCTAATTTGGGAATCTAGGCAGTTTTGTGATGGATTTCTAAGCATTTGGGTGTGCTGATACACCTAGCAGTGGTAGGGTTTCAAGAAAATAATTCTAGTGTGTGCTCATATGTGAGAAGAATCCTAGAGTAAGAGAGTTTAGGACGAGTAGTAGTGTGTGCTTGTGGTGGCACGGGTATCTAGGATTGATAGTGGTTTGGTGTAGCAACTTAGGGACTTTGAGACACTTCTTGGGACATGTACAGCTAGGTGTGAAAGGTAGTAGGGGCCCATACTACTAAAAGAATAGGATATGTATGGGGATCAAGAAAGGTCGAAAAGGTTTCTATAAAGCTAGTGGAGGGTAGGTAATGTGGTATAACACTAGAGTTAATTGCATTTGTCCTCGTCGTTGTCAGCCTGTTGGCTATGATTGTATTGAATGAGACCGGTAATCATTTGGGCCGGAGTGTTCATGAGAATTTGGGTATGAATAGAGCAGTTCGGTATGAGTTAGCTGATACAGAGGTCTCGGGGACCTTACTCGAAGTAGTGTTAGTTTGAGTTGCGGAATTCAAGAAGGAAGCGACTATGATGTTCGACTTAAGGATTGTTGCATGAGGCTGAGTGGTAAGTCGATTCCAAGGGATGTTACTTTCTGCATCGAGGTTGTGTTTCCTATCTCATGTGCTCGAGGGATAAGAGAGATCCGATGTGGCTCATTCGATGATTGAGATAGGAGATGATGTGACATCCCCATTTTCACGGCCAGAAAAGACCGATTTAATTATGCTTATTTCATTTCAGAGCATCCTTTTTAAAGAATTATAATGCATAATTTGTTCCCAATAATGTGATAATATATTACCAAGCATTTTCGAAGTAACGCGTTTCATTGATAATTTCGCAATTTCATCATCAACACAAAAACATAAGCATAACAAAAATACTACATACCTTACAATATCTAATGGCCTATATTTCCTATTATCTCTTATCAGATCCAAACATCAAGTACCTTCGCATCGTTACCTGTGACACAAAGACACTGAGTGGGTCAGGTTGGTAAACCTGGTGAGTACATAGGAGATTTCAACCCATAATATTATAATCAATTTATTATAACTTGCATTAAACAGTTAACCCGATTACCCATTCCCGTTATTCTCACTTCCTGATCCTAACTGATAATCTTAAGGGATCTATCTTAGAAGATCTCTAAGTGAATAGAACTGCTTCAGGGATTCCTTAGCAATATGTGTTAATAAGGAAATATTGGGGTGAATATAGTACCCACATGAATAATTCATACCTATAGTTCCTAGTCGTATCCGTATGAAGTTCCATAATGTCTACAGGTCCGAGACCTGCCCATGTATAGTTCAGTAGCACCTACATATCATAGACCCGTCCAAGTACAATTCACCAATGCCTACAAGTCATAGACCTTCCCACAAAATGATTTATTAACACCTACAAGTTATGAACATGCCTGTGTATGATAGAATGACACCTACAGGTGGTAAATCTGCTCGTGTGTGGCTTATAAACATCTACAGGTCGTGTGCCTGCTCATGTTTTGACCAAACTTGTCTATAATAGTCTAAGGTCATTATCAATACCCTACTAGGTAACTACATTACTAGTCTTGTAGTACTATAAAAGTGTCGACCTATTTTCATTATTTTCGTTTCTCTGTACCCTTCACTACCCCCATAGATTATAAGTCTAAAAATACTTATATGGTTAAATAAAATTTGCTCATATAATTTCATTTAACACAGAAGGTTCTAATCACATATAATAGGCACACATAGCACTCGAAATTCGGACAGCGCTTCGCTTCTAACAACTGACTTTTCCTTTGACGTAACCTAGTATCATTATTACTAAGTCTTCGTCCAATATTTTATGTGACTAAAAATGGACTAGACTTATCAGTCCTTCCAATGAATACCGATAGCTCTATCAAATAAGGATCAGGGCCAGACAAGAAGCACCAGAGGGCAAGACCATTTTAGCATATAGCCATTTTAAAATCCAGCAACCTAAGCGACACTTCAAACCAGTTACCTCTCCCATAAGTAGATCAATCAGTATTATAACTTGTAATTACTGATAGTTCTTATTTATAAATTCATAACAACGACTATGAATTTAAATATAAATTACATTAAAATAAAGTAGAGTGTAATTTAACTTGCAGGGATTCCCTAGACAAAAGTCCGGAAATTATACTGACAGAGCTTCTAATTAAAGGTTACTACTTGTTTGGAACTCAAGGGTCATAGGGCTTCGCCAGGATACTAATTCTAAGAGAATCTTGGGGCAAAAACTGCTAGAAACTTGAGAGAGAGATGTGGAGAATGTTTGGGAAATGAACTGAAGTTGTAAGCTATTTATACTTGAAAAAGGCCATACACGCCGCGCATTCGGTATGGGCGCGCCGTGCAAATGGTTGGAAGGGCTAACGTTGGATCGATCAACCAGTGACACGTGTCGCAATCTCGTGGGCTGTTGATGCTCGCCGCGCATTTTGTCTGTGCGCACGGCTGTGCGTAGATTTTTATAGAATCTTAGAAAATTCATAACTAATTCGTACATGAACCATTTTTGACGGGCTTTATATCTACATATAGCTATCGATGAGATCTATAACTTTCATTTATACTTTGTCGGCTAATTTTGAGTTTTTTTAAAGTCATAATTTTAACAAGCTTAGACTGTTAAAGTCCGTTAAAAAATCATAACTCTCTCATCCGATATCCGTTCTCGACTGTCTTTATGTTGGCAGAATCATATCAACGAGATCTTCAACTCTCATTTAGATTGTTTCTCCTAATAATCGACCGATCTGAATTTAAGTTTCTAAGCCATATACTGTTATACTGAAACTTCGAAAAATCATAACTTCCTCTCACGAAGTCAGATTTGGACGTTCTTTATATGCACGCTCTCATTTTAACGACTACTACGACTTATGTTTAGATATCTTAGGATAAAAGTAACTTATCAAAATATCACTTTTTACGATATGTAGAGTAATGTCGGTTTTAATCGCGATATTTCGTAGAAGCATAAGTTCTGCATACGAAGTCGAATTTCAGCGTTCTTTATATGTATGGAATACTTGTCACATATACTAAGACTTTTGTTAAGAACATTTGTCCTAAATAATCTACTATAAAAATTTGTTTTAACGTTTATTATCTCTAAATTGACTAGCCCGAATCTGCAGGTGTTACAATTATCCCCCCTTAGTATAATTACGTCCCAGAATCATCAACAAGGCAGGGCTTGTATAATGACTCTACATGTTACATTTCCATCCTAGGTAATAATTGTAATTCTTATGTCCTTTCTATAGAGTTTCCAACTCTTAGACTTTTTTACTATTGGTGCTCAATCTTGCACCTGCTCTAAATTTGATATTTATCGAAAACTCCTACTCCATCTACTTTGATTATCGTAACAGACCGATGGGTCATGTTCTAATGACCTCTTATCGTACAATGTAATGGCTAGACTTAGGTCTCTTTGAGTGAGACTCCAAAATGGAAGATACCTTCCTTCATGTTCTCATATGATATAATTGCTTTATATCATGTAGCACTTCTGAATACAGGTTGTTTTAGCCATAACGACGACTGCAATATTTCTATTGATCGCTTCAATTATCTTTTTCTTCAATCTTTTGGATTAAGTCGAATGTTACATCGAACATGGTTCTCTGTAACTTACTTTATAGACTTATCTTAGCCGGACTCGATTTGATATGACCACTAGGATTGGAATAACAATCATTTTCTTTAGTCATTACCGAAATGATGGTAACGATAGACACGTTCAAAACGAAATCAGTTATTTGTGCCTTGGTACCTTCTGACTCTTCCCGATCCAAGTGTGATTCATGTGCATCCAGTACTATAGGCCTATACTACCTTTCAAACCTACTTATACTTATCCCAAGAATTGACTCGCGGTCCCCAAGTTCTTATTCCTAAAATTACAAAATGATTTAACACATACGAATGTGTCCAAACAAGCATAACAAATTTCCCTAGACTCCACTAGGATTTCTTCCATGCGTATCTTTAATAGCAATTTGATTCTACTTGGTCGACGGTTGAAACGCCAGACGATGGGACGACTTCAGGGATTTACAACAAAAGTTCTATCCTTCCGCCAATCGAATGTGTACTTCTCCCGTCCCAGACGCATTAGTTATCAGACATATTCTAAAGGAAAAATACCATTCATACGATATCTTCTTATAGGTATCATTCACTATGGTAAGCCTTCTCATTTCCTCCATTTGCTCAGTCTGCTACGAGTCCTTATCATGATGTTCTATACATCAAAGCAGGCGTTCGGTGTACCGAGACGATAATATCGATAAGGAAGGTTTAGACGCATAATTCTCCTTATCATTCCGAAAAGTTATATGTTAGTTCTAATATCGTAATTAAATGTTTAGAAACCTGAACACATAAACTTTCCTAATTCAAGGTTGGCAAAAGACCTTTAAACTTATTTTGATAATATCAATTTAGATATGCAACCTAAGACATGCTATAATATAAATAATTTAACACATAATAGCAATTAAGGCATATTTCTTAATGTATTCTAGTGCTTGTGTCAATTTAGGTATACTACCTAAAATAAAAAAGACACTCACCTCATAATCATTGCTTAGCATTCTAACTTTAAGTCTAGAAATTCCCTAAAATTCCTCATTTGCTTAAACTAATGCTCTGATACCAATTGTGACATCCCCATTTTCACGGCCAAAAGAAGACTGATTTAATTATGCTTATTTCATTTCAGAGTATCATTTTTCAGAAATTATAATGCAGAATTTGTTCCCAATAATGTGATAATATATTACCAAGAATTTACGAAGAAATACACTTCTTTAATAATTTCGGGATGTCATCGTCAATACAAAAATATAAGCATAACGAAAATACTACATGCCTTACTATATCTAATGAACTATATTTCCTTTAATCTCTCATCAGATCCAAACATCAATTACCTTCGTATCGTTATGTGTGATACAAAGAAACTGAGTGGGTAAGGTTGGTAAACCTGGTGAGCACATAGGAGATTTTAGCCCATAATATTATAATCAATTTATTATAATTTGCATTAAACAGTTAACCCTATTACCTATTCTTGTTATTCTCACTTCCTGATCCTAACTGATAATCTTAAGGGATCTATCTTAGAAGATCTCTAAGTGAATAGTACTACTTCAGGTAGTCCTTAGAAATTTGTGTTAATAAGGAAATCTTGGGGTGAATAGAGTACCCACATGAATAATTCATACCTATAGTTCGTAGTCATATCAGTATGAAGTTCCTTAATGTCTATAGGTCCGAGACCTGCCCATTTATAGTTCAGTAGCACCTACATATTGTAGAGCTGTCCATGTACAATTCAACAATGCCTAGATGTCATAGACCTTCCCACAAAATGATTCATTAACACCTACAGGTTGTAAACATGCCCGTTTATGATAGAGTGACACCTACGGGTGGTAAACCTGCCCGTGTATGGCTTATAAACATCTACAGGTCGTGTTCCTGCTCATGCTTTGACCTAACTTGTCTAGAATAGTCTGTGGTCATTATCAATATCCTACTAGGCACACATGGCACTTAATTATATAAATACTTTATCTATTTGTAAGATGAAAGTAACTATGTACTCACTTGTTGAAGTGATGACCTGAAATTTGGACAGCGCTTCGCTTCTAACAACGGACTTTTCCTTTGACGTAACCTAGTATCATTATTACTAAGTCTTAGTCTAATATTTTATGTGACTAAAAATGGACTAGACTTATCAGTCCTTCCAATGAATACCGATAGCTCTATCAAATAAGGATCAGGGCCAGACAAGAAGCACCGGAGGGCAAGACCATTTTAGCATATAGCCATTTTAAAATCCAGCAACCTAAGCGACACTTCAAACCAGTTACCTCTCCCATAAGTAGATCAATCAGTATTATAACTTATAATTACTGATAGTTCTTATTTATAAATTCATAACAACGACTATGAATTTAAATATAAATTACACTAAAATAAAATAGAGTGTAATTTAACTTATAGGGCTTCCCTAGACAAAAGTCTTAAAATTATACAGAAAGATCTTCTACTCGAAGGCTACTACTTGTCGGGCACTCATGGGTCGTAGGGCTTCGCGAAGATACTAATTCTCAAAATGTTTGGGCTAAAACTACTAGAAAATTGAGAGAGTGTAAGAGAGAGAGAGAGAGAGAGAGAGAGAGAGAGAGAGAGATAAAGAGAGAGAGAGAGAGGGATGTGGAGAATGTGTGGGAAATGAACTGAATTCGTAAGTTATTTATACTTGAAAAGGACCATGCACGCCGCGCATTCGGTCTATGCACGCGTTGTAAATTGTCGGAAGGGCTGACGTGGTATCGACCTATCGGTGACACGTGTCGCAATCGCGTGGGTTGTCGATGCACGCCGTGCATCTGATCTGTGCGCGTGGCTGCGCGAATTTTTATTAAATCTTAGATAATTAATAACTAATTCATACGGGCTCCATTTCGACATATTTTATATCCACACATAGCTATCGACTAGATCTATAACTTTCATTTAGACTCCGTCAGCTATTTTTAAATTTATATTTTTAAAGTTATAATTTTAATAGGCTTAGATTGTTAAAGTACATTAAAAATTCATAACTCTCTCATCTGACGTCTGTTCTTAACTGTCATTATGTTGGAAGAATCATATCAACAAGATCTTCGACTCTCATTTAGATTGTTTCTCCAAATAATCGACCGATCTTAATTTAAGTTTCTGAGTCATATACTGCACTGTTGAAACTTCAAAAAATAATAACTTCCTCTCACAAAGTCCGACTTGGACGTTCTTTAGATGCCCACTCTCAGTTTAACGACTACTACGACTTTCGTTTAGATCTCTTAGGCTAAAAAGTAACTTACCAAAAATTAACCTTTTACGTTACGCAGAGTCGTGTCGATATTAATCTTGATATTTCGAAGAAACATAACTTCTTCACATGAAGTCGGATTTCAGCGTTCTTTATACGTATGGAATCCTTGTTACATATACTAAGAGTTTTGTTAAGATTATTTGTCCTAAATAATCTTCAATCAAATAGTCATTTTTAGCACTTATTATCTCTAAATTGACTAGCCCGAATCTGCGGGTGTTATAGATGGTGGTCTCCTCATCGGTTCTGTTATAAGGAGGTGAAGTTTAGTTCATAGAAAATCGTCTTTGTGTCGCAATGAAGGGATGTTAGAGACTCAATGATTCTTGTGGTTCGATGGCCAAGGTGAAGTCGATGGCCAAGGTGAAGGCGATGACACCGGTAGAATATGTATCGCATGATCTAGTAGATTGGGTGTAACCGAGGAGGCACCAGGCTATTCCTATCTAAGGATAAGAGACTTTTTGTAGATATTCTAAACTTGTTTGAGTTGTGTTTTGAGCATCCGTGGGGAAAATTTTGAAGTGTTAAGAGGAGGATGAGGTTGTGATTCAATTCCCCAATTTCAAGGTTTTTGTGCGTAAGTTCGGTCTGTTAGGTACCTTGTCAATCCAAGGGTATTTTAATTGATTTAATTAAGATTGCAGCAAAGATGCTAGGGAAGAGTTTCTAGGGTTTTTTTCATGAGAGGTTCAGGGCTTTCTTTATGATTTTATGGTCTTTATGTGGAGGATTTTCATATGCCATTTTGCATACCGAGAGTCAATATTGGTGCGTATTTGGCTGAGTTGGTGTGAGGCTTTGGTATTGCATGCGTCATTCAATGCTAGTTCAAACCTTGAGTAGGGGAGAAGTAGGTATACGTCTTGGAAGATTATCGGGCTGCTCAATTTTATGGGCTCTGTGTAATGGGTCGGAGGAACCTATGATTCAAGTGTGTGGCGATTTCGGTTCAGAATTATTGTTGCATGTAAGAAGTAAAAGCAGGCTACCAATGAAGAGCTTGCAGATAGGAAGTCTTCTTTTGTATTGTCGAAGGTCTGCTGAAATCCTTCCTGGTCAAGAAGAATTCAAAGATGGGATAGATCTTGGGAGCAGAACAAGTGGTCGTCAGGTACACGTCCTTGGGAACGTATGTGCTGTTCTCACAATAGAAGATTGATGGGTAAGGAACTTTTTGCAGCCAGTAGTTCTTTTCAGAAATGTTAGGGATTTTAATAAGAGAGCATTGATCCACTCGATTTATGCATCAGATTTAGAGAATATGGATGGCTCGTGGTGGGGGTCGGTTATTTAGAGCTAAGAATGGGTAGTGATTGTTGTAACAGGAAACTTCAGAGTTCAATAAGAGTATTTTCGTAGGGCTTTGTTCAGTACATGTGGGGTCATCGGGTTTAGTTCCTAAACAAATTTCGATTGTTTGTTGTTTCCTTTATCAGTAACAGTTGGCTTATTTAGAGGATTCAAGTTGTATCATCCAAGGGTGCAACTGATGAGTGAACCCTTAGTCAAGTTCAGTAAGGTTTGTATCTTAGCCCCAGGGAAGATGTCCTCTCGAACTCTTGGTTGGAATATTGTTACTTCTTATGGTTTGAGATGGTAGTAGGCCTTAGTTATTAGAAAATCGGATATTGGATCAATGTTGTTCAGTTTTCCAGTTATCATCATGGTCGATTAAAGTTCGGTTTGGCATGTCGCATTAGGTTGATTGGTTTTTGGATTGATTCGACCTGGATTTTTGGTAGCATTTCTAGATAATTTTGGAGATCTTCTTCAAGATTGGAAGTTTCATTGGCATTTTGCTGATTGATGGGATCTGTTTAGCTTCTTAAAGGTGTGGGATCTTGTTTTGGTTGTTAGAAGAATGTGTCTAATAGTAGTTGAGGTTTGTCGTATCGTCTGATTCGCTGATACGTCACCTTTTTGGGTAAGGTTACAATTAAGAAGGAACACAATCGGTTGGGGTGCATTGTCTTTCCTCCTGGGGGTGTGAAAAGTTGTGCTTCCAAGTTGGAACAAGAGTTAAATTTTCTATCTAGCACTGGTTGTGCATGGTCATGTCTCATTTGGCGTTTGTGTCGGTGGCAATGGATTGTGCAAGAGTGTGTGTTTCAGAATGATATGGCTCCTAATTTTTTTAAGTGTTGAGTGGGATGTTAATTGGGTTCCTACCGGTTATTGGAAGGATGGCAGTGTGTCTTTAGGCCCATTGGATGTTGGTTGAGAGTCTTCATGTTGGTGGTCGGATGATGGAAATAATGGTGAGGAGCCGTGAGCTTCTCATCGCAATGGATGGATAGCGTCACGGCGTGCCGTGTGTCATCATGGATTTCATTTTTGTGAGTGGGATTATGGGACCGACAGTTGGGTAGGTGGAGACCCGTGTGTTGGCTTGTTAGTCGTGTAGCATAGACGGGCATTTGTGAAGTATAGTGTTGTCACTGGTGGCTCAGTGACCGACAGGTTGAGTCGGGCAGTTGTAGAGTATTGACTTGCTGAAGAAGTTATGGTGGAATAATAGCCGCTCATTATTAAGGCTTTTATTAGTGGACTGTAGTTCGTTTTATGATGAAGTTTCATGTGAGTTCTCTCTATATACTGCTTACGTCATAGTGGTGTGCATACTAGACTAGCCGAGTCTTAGTAGTTGATGTTTGTTATGAGTACTTACTGAGTTCTTGATAACTCCAGGATTATGGATAGTCCTCAAGACTGCTGATAGTCCAAGGGTTGCGTATAACCCATATTTGTTTAAATTGACATACAGATAGTGATGCGATGGTTGGAATATCAAGAGGCCGGTCGTGCATATGGGTGTAAGATCCTTGAGAGTCTTGGCAGATGGTTGTGCATTGGTTCTGTTCTGGGCGACTGTATGTCGTATGAGTTATGATATTTCCTAGGGTTGTGGTTGTAAGGGTAGTTGGTTATTTACGACTCATTAGGAAGTCGGGTGAGTATTTAGGGACCTAGATCATGATATCTGATTTTGGACGGGATGGTCTCATTTCCTCTAGTTGCTGATAACCGTGATATTTTGTTTGGTTATATCTTTGTCCTAATGTGGTGTTTTGATGAAGGAGGGATGTGTGGGCTATAGTTTAGCTCTCACCTGCTTTTTCTTCATTCGTATGTCAGTAAGTGAGGATGCCAATTTCTACAACTAGTGGTGATTTCCTGTCTACTATTGTCAGTGGGGCGGCATAAGATCAGGGAGGTTTTGTATGGGGTCAAACCTTTGAGTTTTGGCCAGCATGGTTAATGCTGAGGGAGGCCTTGTCTGGCAGGAAGACAGACATGTTCGTGGAATGTAAGTTATGAGCGAGGGAGCCAACTATTCTCTAACTGGTTGGTTGGGACGTGTTGATTTTCTTTCCCGATCAACGTATTTGATTTTTGTAACAACCCGTTATTTTCAAATCTATAAAAGTCAACAAAAATTCAACCAAGGTCAACAAAAGTCAAACATATCAAATGAAAGTCAAATTGTTGTTTTGTTAATTTAATAAAGTTAAATTAATAATGTTGGTATGTATAAAAACTTTATTAGTAAAGTGTTACAAAAATTAAAAGTAATCAAAATGTGACCAAAAACCCTCGCATCTAGCCCCACCGCAAACCTCGGACATCAAACCTCGTTTTCGGCCGTAAACATTTTCGAACTGCAAACGTGCGAGACCGCAATCCGTTTCCGGCCGCAAACTTCCTCGGTGGGTTTCCTCTTTTCGGCCGAAAACATAAATATCTAGATATTTATTTAACTAAACCGCCACATATTTTCACCAATATATATATATATATATATATATATATATATATATATATATATATATATATATATATATATATATATATATGTGTGTGTGTGTGTAACCAAAAATATACCCTCATTCTTACACTCTTCAACTGAAAATCATCCCATTTTCTCTCAAGAAACACAACTGAAATCACCATCTTTTCTCTTGATTATCATGCGAAAATCCTTTGAATCTTCATAAGATATCACTTGAAATCTTCAAGTACTCTTAATATCAACCGAAAACACCATCCAATCTTCTTAGTTTCACACCAAAAACACACCAAATCTCGTTAGTTTTACCAAGAACACACCAAGAACACGAAGAACTAATCTAAGGCTTATTGTAAGTTTTTTCTACAATAATTAAGTGTTGTTTAACACTTTAAACTTAGTATTTAAATTATTATATGTGATTTAAATACAATATTTTGTGTAAATATTGTTAGGATACAGTTTATAATACGAGTTCTAACCCAAAGATCTACACAACCAATCGAGAACTCACAAAAAAGGTGAGTTCACCCCCCCTACATTTTCATGATTTTTCACTGTTTTAGGGGGGAATACAAGTGTAACACAATAAAAATTGTGTTAATATCTAAATGTTTTCAATATTTTATTAACTTTTGTCGTTATTAAAAATATATATTTATATATGTATAAATAATATAATTAGGGTTCAACAGGCTTAGAATTAATTATTTGACTTCATTTCCTGTTCCTTGTTTGGTTGTGGGCTTGGGGTAGAATTATTTATTCGACTGCCTATTTAATCACAATTATATAAATATTATATTTATATAAGTATAAAATGATTTTAAACTCGTTTAACAAAAATTATAAATTTTGCAAACTGTTTTATACCATTTGGACATAAATGTTGAATTTTCACGGAATAATCGTATTACAAATTAAACAAAAGTTTTCATTTCAGTAAAACACAAACATATAAACTATAATAGGTATAGTTTATGGAACTTATATATTACTTTTCTAAGCTCATAGTACAATATGAATCATATGCACTACTTTACAAGCTCAGAAAACATGGTGGAAAAGAAACATATAAACTATAATAAATATAGTCTATAAGATATACTTACAGTTATTCATTTCAAAGTAACTTTTCATTATTCTATACATAATCATCAATATAGCATTTGTGAGACATACTTCAAGTACTTATTTGAGTACCAACCAAGTCCTGAAATTATAACCAGAGTCTTCTGGAGGGAGAGTGTGACATTTGTGTATAGATCTATACGGGACTGACAATCCCGCACCAAAGCTGCTTGCAACAGCTAGGCCGGCAGGCCTGTGGTGACAAATGGCGTACCGATTGTGACGCCTGAAGAACGTCGTGTTCAGGCCATCTTAGGTCATCAAGCATGGTTATAATAACTCACAATTTGGTATTGAATAATATGATTAAAGTATGAATAAGTAAACAACTTCACATAGTTTTATTTAAGAATAAAACTACAATACAATATCTTACAAGTATAACTGGTAAAACTAGACATTTACAAACATACAGTTTTCATACAAGTACAAATACAGAACACTATTCCAGTATAGAGAAAACACACTTTTCATGGACGATAACTACATTATACTACTTCAGAGTACAATAACAACTACACATTTGATTACAACATATCATAACAAAAAATATTGGATTTTCTGGGGAAACATACTTACAATTTCAAAGAACGGAAAACAGATTTCAATTACAAACATGCTTATGAACTCACTAACTTAATTGTTGACATCTTTTCAAAACTACTTGTATTCTCAAGAAATCAGTAGACAGGTACATCCACAGATTTTTGTGAAGATGGAGCTTCATTGACTCATGTCTTTTAACTTTTTAGTGTCATGTATACAATGACTTGAACACATATGTAAAAACTTATACTTTATCAATACATGGTTGTTGTACTTTAATTACTATTATGGAATTGTTGTGATAATGTACATGACGTCCTCCGCCCTCGAACGTTTCCGCTGTTCCGGTTTGGGGGTGTGACAAATTGGTATCAGAGCATTATTTATAGTGAACTAAGTATATCAAACCATAAAAGATATACAACTATAAATACAATGAGATTGAAACACTCTGACTAAAAGTATACTTTTAAAATCTAAGTATTTTATAAGAAGTCTACTAACATACATACATACAAGAAACAATATAACAATGAGAACTACATAAAAGTATTTAGATGTTGAACACTACAGTTAAACATGGACAGTTATGTAATCATATCTAGGATAAATATAGTCTGATCAACTATATTTATTTGAGATACGACCAACATGTGTTTGGAAGTAATCGTGGTGTTGCAGCAAGCCTAAAACTTACCAAACCGATATACCAGAAGAACTCTAGAACCAAACATATAGATAAAATACTATAGGAGTATTTCATGATACTATAAGAACTGTAACTATAATATCTAGGTTTTAACATATATTATACTCTTGAGTTTTCATATATCTCTATTCTCGCACAGACACAATGGCAGAATTTCATCTACATAGAGATCCTTATTTTCCAAATCAAGGCAATGGTGGTTGGATTCTAGAGGATCTGGAGGAGGATCCTGAAGAAATAATGGAAGTTGAAGATGAAGAAGATTCGGAAGGCTCCGACACGAATCCTGAGGTCTACAATCCACCGCAGGTGAATCAACACCCCGTAGTCAGACAGGATTTTCAAGGACCAACACCAAGATGGGCCGTAGATTTCCATAGTTGGAGTAAAGAACAAGGCCAATGCCCTCCTTTCGGAATGGAAATATGCTTCTATAACCTTGATGAGGGAGGCTCAGCAGACAGAGCCCTTCCTGTATTAGTACGTCGTGTTGCTCACCATGATGAGCAAACGAGAGAGGCCATCAACCGATTCGTGGAGGTTGGTGCTACCACTGAAGTCAATACGATTCGTATTCACTACCTAAATGAAGACCACGATCAGACCAGGAACCACACTGAAGCTCTTCTAGAAGAGATGAGTGCTGCCCGAACCGAAATAAGAGCACTTCGGGAGCATCATGTTACATTATAGAGGCGTTTGATGGAAGCAGAGTGCCATGTGGCAGAGTCCAGTACTCATGGAAGTGCCCCCCATGAGTAGTGTTCATACTACTCATATTTTTGATATAAACTAGGACTACAAATATGCGTTAGATACTACCTTATGTACATATAAACTTAACCCTGTGTCTAGGTATTTATACTATTTAGGGAATCTTAATGTTATCAAGGTTTTCCTTTAAACTTTGATGTATTATAGATCTGTACCGAGGTCAAATTTTCCAAAAACGCTATGTATTAATGATATCAAAGAAATTAACAAGCATTTTTGCTATCACCCATTTCATGACTTCATGATTTCAATTTACTTACTTATTGTAATCTATAATTACTTATTGTAATTTTTGAGTGACATGGTATAGAATACACTATACAAATCTATTACAAGTAGTGCTATAATAGCATCAGCGATTGTTTACTTATGTTAGTATACTTCTATTATAAATCGCAGAACACTATGAAAATCAGGATATGATATGTTTAAAACTATGAAATATCTTGTTCAATACTATCTGACTTGTAACTATTATAGAGAACTTAATATCTTTTCCTCTTCAAACTTTGTAGAAAAAGATGCAGCCACGTAAATCAAATAGGCGTGTCAACAATAATCCACTTATTCCACCACCGCCACCACCTCCACAGTATGATCCTGTTGTCTTCCAATCAGCAATAACCGCCGTCGGGGCTGCTGCCATGATGCAAATTAGCGGCAGTGGTACTAGTGGAGCTGGTAGTGGTGCCCGCAACTCTAATCATGGGGAAAGTCCCGGACACCCAAGAGAGTGTTCTTATAAAGACTTTACGAATGCGAAACCCAAATATTTCGATGGCGCCGGAGGTGTTATTGCTCTGACTCGCTGGTTCGAGAAAACCGAATCAGTGTTTGAAATTTGTGACTGCCCCGAATCAAACAAAGTAAAGTTTGCAGCATGCACCTTCTTAGATAGAGCCCTCTCTTAGTGGAATGGCTATATCAAGTCGTTATCCCTCCCAGTCGCCAATGCCATGAGCTGGGAAGATTTAAAGGTTCTGATGATGGCATAATATTGCCCTCGCGGCGAAATACAAAAGTTAGAGCAGGAACTCTGGAGTCTGACGATGAAGGACTCTGATATTGCTGCTTATACTGTCAGATTTAGTGACCTGGCTTTACTGTTTCCCGGGATAGTCACCCCGGAGAGTAAGAAAGTAGAAAGATACATATGGGGGTTAACTCCCCCGACTCAAGGAAACGTTATTGCCGCCAATCCATTTACATTTGATAGCGCTAAGCATCTGGCTCAGACACTTGTAGATCATGAATTTCGTCAAGGCTCTATACCAGCTGTTCTTGAAAAGCCCAAATAAGGAGACAGCAAAAAGAAGTTCTGGAATAAACGAAAGGGGCAGTGTCCGCTCATATTTGGCATAGTCGTTCCGGTTTGGGGGTGTGACAATTTTGAAATTGGCGGAGTGTCCGCTCATATTTGGCATAGGCTTCGGTTTTGGGGTTTATTTCTCAGCCTTCGTCCCTCTAAACCTCAGAAATCCTAACCCAAGTTCTTGATGGTGGTTTTGGTGCTCATTTGGGTGATTTTAGCTCTTTGATGAAGAATGAGGTTCCTTTGATGTATTGTTTTGCAAACAAGTCTCCTCCTCACCATTTTGTGTTTCTCCTAAACCTTGGTAAGTCCTCAAGTTCTTACCTTTCTCAATTAAGCATGCTAGATCTAAGTTTGACCCACTTTTCTCCATGTATGGGTTGAGTAGAATGCATGGAATCCATAAAGTTGGCATCTTTATGGATCATTGAGGCATTTTCTCTAAGTTCAAGTTCAAATCTAAGGATTGGTGTGGTTTTAGATTCCAATCATGAGTCTTGATCTTATTTTTCTTCTTTTTGACCAAGTTAGTGTTCAAGTCACATGCATTGGAAATTCATGACTGAAAAGCTATGATTTTTATGGTCCTTAGGGATGGGGAAGACCCTATGTAAAGTCTCAAGGAGTGGCTTAAGGGATTAAAAGCTTAATGCTCAAAGTTGTCCACGACGGATCTCACGGCGTGAGCAATAGCATGTCACATCGTGAGAATGGTATGTCGTGACTTTTTTGTTCGGGTTTGGTCACGACGTGGCCTATGGGTGGTCACGACGTGACCGCTAACTGAAGTTGACCATGATTGAATTTTGACCATGGTTGACTTTTTGACTAGGGTTGACTTTTAGGTCAAGCTAGGGTTTTAAGGATGTAGGCTGAAAGTGTATGTTTTATAGTTGATAGGTGTCGTGTTTCTCTTGTATACCCTGTGTGAGAGTTGTAGTTCTAGCTACTATTTGTGAGGTAAGTCTTCTCACTATACTTGACTGTGTGGTAGTATATGCATGTCGACCCTATGGATCTTATTTGCTGATTTCTGTTACATGTGAAATGAGTTGCTGATAACTTATGTACTGTTGTACGTCCATGGGACTGCTGATAGTCCCCATGGTGTCTGATAACCCGAGAGGTGTTCTATTAATCCACAGGGTGTGCTGTTATCCCATTGGAACCATTGATAGTCTCCAGAGTTTGCTGATAACCTTAGCTGATTATTATATTGTGTTGTGTGTGGTATTTTGGGAGACTCATTGAGCTTTGTGCTTATAGTTGTGGATTAAATATTTTACAGGTACTTATTAGATTGTGAAGGCATGACTATACACATACACATCTACAGTTTTATGATTCGATATACCGCGTTATCTTCATTATAACTCTGATTTATGAATAATGGTTTATGAACAAATGGGTTGCTCTAAATCTAACTTGGTGAAAATAAAGGTTTTATTTACTTTAAAATGAAAAAGTTATCCTGGGTTTTTGGGTTGTTACACACACGATCATGGACCTCTAGGAATGCAAGGGCCCTATCCTCCACACTAGGTCCCACATAATATCCTCCATCAAGTAAGAAAGCCTAAACTAATAAACCACCTCCTTTGACTAACTTTGACGACTAACACCTCTAATGACACTGTCTTCTTTAAAGGTACCGAATATATTTCACAGGAGGAAAGCAAAACATTGCTAGGATGCACAAATGTGTAACAATGTCAGAAACGTATAGATGTGGATATGATTTGTAGTAGAAGCACAAACGTAGATACAATCTGCCAGAGATGCATAGAGAGAGTGAAAAGAGGCATGTCAAATAACTTTAAAACCAAAGTAAATGATGCCGCTTGAAAAAACCTTCGTCAACGTCCGTCCATGCCGCCCGAAAAATTCACAGTCAATGTTGCCTTCCACGCCTCCTGGAAAAAACCTCGTTAACATTGTCCCTACTATCTCAGTGAAACAGATAGACACACGTAAGTGGTGATTTATAGGTTCTTTATTGTTAGGTGGGTTGTTTTACTCATCACCACTTTGGTGTTGCTCAAATTTTAGATATGACTTTTAAAATATTAGGAAGTAATGACTTTTATTCCATATTGATTCCAAATTTGGTATTTAATGTTTTTGTTGTAAATATGTATCCTATAATTGTATTTTTTTGAACTCAAATTTGGTGGTTGGAGACTGCGCCAGATATAGTTTAGTGTGTGTGTGTGTATATATATATATATATATATATATATATATATATATATATATATATATATATATATATATATATATATGTATAAGGTCGGGGTATTTGTTCTTCTGGATGTCGAGAGAAGTCATAACAGAAAATGGAGAATCAAGGATGGCTAGTGGACTAGTTAGGTCATGAGAAGTGGGGACCACTAATATAAACATTTTATTATAAGTAATTGTTAGGGCTAGGATCCTCAAAGCCTTCAGGATCCTCAACACTCATCAGATATTCAGGATGCTCAACTATCTCAGGATCCCGACTATTACTGTTATTATTATTAACTAGTATTTATAACGGTTATATTTGGTGCAAAACTAACACGTGTGCAGAAATAGTCAAAATGAGACTTATTCTCAACAGAGTTTCGTCTAAACTATGCTAAAGACCCGGAATACCAAGTCAAACAACGTTCATGAAGGATCCCGGGAATATCAGACATCTTGTTAGCTAGTTTAGACTATAAATTGACACTTGTATCTCACACACGACACACACTGTTGAATCTTAGCTTACTCTACATACTTTTTCCACTTGTTTATACGAAAATACTCTTCGTAATCATCATTTTACATTAATAAAATCATCCAGGCAGGTGATCATTATCACCTCCCAAGGTTTTATGCCGGAGATCCAAGCAAGGGTCAAGGGCTTTCCTTGTAAACAATTGTATCATTCTCTTTACCATCTACTATTGCACAAATCGAACATCACAGCCTCTCATTCAATTTGGTTTATTGGTACTTGTGTAATTTTTGACCAAAACAATTTGGCGCCCACCGTGGGGCTGTGGTGTTTAAAATCCTCAAAATATCATTTCTACGCAACCGATCCTTTCTTCATCCTCCGCTCCTTCCATTCCAACCAAAAACCTACCACCTCCTCCAAGTGGACCCCCTGGTCAAAGCAAGACACCCAATACTTCCAAGAAAAATGCCCCTATCACTAACCAAGGAAGTTTGGGATCTTCAGGGCTCCAGGATCTGACTGCTCCGGTTACTACCGCTGAACTCTTCGCTATGATGAAGAAAATGACGGAACAGATTACCGAACAGCAAGATGACAATAGAAAACTACTTAGAGAAGTAGAGAGGATGAAGGGGAAATTTCAGAAATCCCAGGAAACAATACCCAGGGTTGTGCAACCAAGGATCTTGAACTTCGACAATGCAGGATCCTCGGGAATTCAACAGAAGAATACAACTCGTGCTACTGTTGCATCACCCTAGGGGATAACTATAAACAACCAAGCATCTATGATCAATGATCTGGATAAGCCTTTCAGTGCTCCTAAAAACCTATATTCTAATAACCTCTTAAACAGTAATACTAACTCCATGAATGTTGATGCAGGAATAAGCCCAATCATGGCTAGGGAGCTTCAGCAGTTGAGGCAAATGATGTCGAGCATACCTGGGGTAGTCCAACCCATAACAGAAGCATCTCCAACAAGTCACAGGATCTCAAGATTTGCTCCTGCAATAGATGATACTGAAGTTCCTAATCGCTTAAAAACTCCTAGCATGAAGCATTATGATGGAACTACGGACCCTGAAGAGCACATAACACAATACTGAGAAAGGATGGAGATCATTCCCATCCCAGTGCACTTGAAGGAAGATTGCTCATGCGAAGGCTTTGGTTCAATCCTCACGGGATCAGCCTTTAAATGGCTGCTAAACGTTCCTCCCTATTCTATTAGTTCACTTGCACACTTAGTAAATATTTTCAATAACTAGTTTTATTGCAGTAGAACCTTCGAGAAGACCACTAGTGATCTCTATTGGGTGGTTCAGGATCCTAAGGAACAACTTAGGGATTTTGTTAACAGGTTTGGCAGGGAAGCTCTAAGCATCCCCAACATCGACATGGAGACTGTTGTAGAGGCCTTCAAGATGGGTCTAAGGAAGGATTCACCCTTCTATGAAGACCTTGTGATGAACCCATGCAAGAGATTGGACGAAGTTAGGTACCGAGCATTGAGGTTCATAAGGCTTGAAGAGGATAAAGAAATCCAAAGGAGGAGCAATCCTTCAAGTCAATACGAGAATCCCAATAGGAAGGCCGAATCCTCGGCCCCAAGATCCTACAAATCAAAACCCTATTCCAAACCGGACCATCACAGGGTTAATTCCCTCGAAGATGAAGGAGAGGAAGAAGAGCTTCCTAAGATCACTGATTATTGTTTTTCTGTGGATGTTTCAGGTATAATCCATGCTATGCAGGATCTCAGAGACAAAGCAAGATGGTTGAAGAAGGATATCAAGTCCACCATTTGGAAAGACAAATCCAAATGGTGTGCTTACCACGAAGACTTCGGTCACACGACGGAGGATTGTATAGCCCTAAGAAAGGAGATCAGCTACCTCCTTAGCAAGGGGCACCGCAAAGAGATCCTCGGGAGAAACAAAGAAAAATCCATGGAGAACAACTAGGATGGTCACAAGAACCCGGAGAAACCATGATCTCCACCCCCAAACGCCAAGATAATTAACGTTATCTCAGGCGGATCTAACATTTGTGGTACTTCTTATTCTCAGGCTAAAATACACGCCAAGGTTTCTAAAACAGAAAAGGAAGATAGACCACGGAAGAACAACATGATTATCAACGAAAAGGAAATCACGTTCGACGAGACGGACAGGGAAGGGATCCAGGATCCTCACCATGACGGACTCGTGATAACATTGTACATGGCCAACCACTTCCTCAAAAGGATCCTTGTTGACGGAGGATCCTTGATCAACATCGTACTCTTGGACGCATTAAAGAGGACGAACATCCTATAATCATAGATAATCAAAAGATCCTCGGTCCTCATAGGATTAAGTGGAGAAACGAAACACACTATTGAGGAGATAAAGCTACCAATATACATAGAGTGGGTAAACTATATACAAAATTTTTGTGTTATTGGAGCTTTATCTTCTTATAATGTGATATTATGCAGCCCATGGATCCACGAGATGAAAGCGGTTCCATCAACATATCATCAATGTGTAAAGATACGCGCTCCCTGGGGAACAGTCAAGATCATGGGAGATCAACAAGAATCAAAAGAATGTTATAAAACCTCTGTGAAGCCAACGACCAAATCCCAACAATCATAGCAATTAAGACAGGGGGCACGACATGTTCTAGAACGAAAGAGCAAGATGTGAAAGAAGTGCCCCTGAACATTGAGGATCCTGAAGCCAAAGTCCTCATAGGATCCTAAATGCCTGAGCAAATCGAGAAAGACTTGTTAAACTTCCTTCGAACCAGAAGCAAGACATTCGCATGGAAAAACGATGATATGATAGGTATAGACAAGAATATTATCACTCACAAACTTAATATTGATCATTCTTTCATACCAATACACCAAAAGAGAAGGAAGTTTGCACCCGAAAGGAATCAGATCATCCAAGAAGAAGTGGAAAAGCTCCTCAAGACATGGATGATCAGGGAAGTGAAGTTCCCGAGATGGATAGCTAATGTAGTTGTCATACAGAAGAAAAACAAAAAATGGAGAGTATGTGTAGACTACACGGATCTTAACAAGGTTTGTTATGTAATTACATTTTGATGTTTTGTAGAATCAAAGAAAAGAAAGGAAGTTTAAAGGAAGAATAAGCTGATTCTGATCGCGAAGAGATGGATTTCAATCACATGGTTCGGTGATCAGAATTTTGAGTTGTTGCTTAAGAGTTGTGATAGATTGCTTAGGAATAGATAACAACATAGTTTTCATTTGTAATTTCATTGTAAGGAAAAGTTTTTCCGCATTTTTATAAATAAAGAAAAGTTTTTTTTATCTTATTTTAAGTTTCCTTACAATGGCATTTGTGAAAATTGTTGTTTATATGATTCTATTAATAGCAATATTGGAAAATGGATTTGATTCTTTCGTTTGTGGTAGTGTCTAAATTTACCAAATAAGGAAAGATTCTCATCACCCAAGTTTCAGTTGGATAGAAACTTAGAATCATGCAAGTTGTATTGTGTGATGAATGAGAATTTTCATCTTTGGGAAATAAGACTAATTCTTTGTTCACATGTATATGTGAGTCAAGTGAAGGACTAGGGGATCGGGTACACTTGGTTGTGCGTTGGTCAGGTCCACCACAAAGAGCGATAAGACTATTCATTATAATTTACTAAAGTTTAGTAAATATGGTTATGCTTACAAGTTTAAGTGTAATTCTGAAACATTGGAATAGTTTCAATGTTTGGTAGAACGAATGAGAAGAATCAAATTAGGAAGAAAGATAAAAGGTTCTCCAATATGAAAAGATGGGAGAGTACTTTAGTATCGTGTCTTATGATCATCTTAATGATTATGGAAAACCATATCAAAATTGATCCTCTAAGGATATCTTAGTGCATTTGTATGGCTAAGAAGAGGAATCGTGAATTGTTGAAATGGTTAAGTCAAGAAGATGATGTTGGGTTTTGAGCATTCTAACACTCCTATGGTAACCCTAAATACCTTGGATCTATGTTTTCTCTATTATACATGCAAATATCAATTTTCCAAGGTATTATCCTAACTAGCATAATATGAACAACATGTAATATAAAAACTAGTAGAATTACATACCTCTTTGTTGTAGCTTGATTCCATGGAGCTCAAGAGCCTAGTGCCCCAAGTGTGACACCTCAAATGGTTCACACAACATCAAAACAACTTGGAATAATCATGAGAAGATATACTTTACTCTAGAAATCGGCTTGCCCTCTTGTGTATGCCCTAGTGCCAATTTCACCAACCAATGGGGTCTTTATATAGTGTGCACATTAGGGTTACACCATGTAACCCATGACTTTACCCATTCCTTATGCTCCATGGGTTTTAACCTCCATGGAGTATCCATAGGTCACCACATGGGTTAAACCCAACATAAGGAATCATGGATCATAAGCCCACATATATAAGAATGAATGATTTACACAATCAATCCCCATATATTTAATTAGTCTCTTTTGATCACTAAATTAATTCCAAATTAATTCTTGATCAATACTATTTAAATAATATGATTTCATATTAATATATTAGAACTTATAATATATTAATATGTCACAAATATCCTCTTCTCACAAAAGGTCTATCCAAATTGTTCTGATGCCATGCAACCCAAATGGACCATGCCGGTTCGGGTCAAGTATGTACCAATTATAGTTATGGACTTAGACACTAATCCAACAGTCTCCCACTTGGATAAGTCTAATAACTATTATTGCAAGTATGACTTCATAACCCGACTAGCAATCGTAGCTCTTAAAAGCCGTTGTCGAACTCTGAACACATCAATGACGCGTCCATTAGATAAGGGATCATATATTCCTCCATTCTAGATATCATATGGACTGAGACATGGATTATCAATCATTCTCTCTGTCCATTTGTTGTTTCCCGATTTCCGATTCATGATGGCTGACTGATTGAACAAATCAAATCAGTCCAGGCTTGGCCATGCACTTAGGGGTGTCATCACTAAATCATCGAGGGGCCCACATATATTGCTTTTATCCCTTTAAGGGTAAAAGGAATGGATAAAATTTGACTCATATGCTTGTACTAACTACTTGTTGAATCATACACAAAGGTACGTTTTATAACATCGAGTTACCAATTCGTTTTCGTGCAATCAATGTATAACCAACTCATAGTCAACAACTCATATCCCTAGGTTTGAAGAATATAAGATATCATCGTCTCATTATTCACTCGTGATAAAATCCATGAAGTGATTCAAATGACCGTGGGTTGAATCCGATACTCGAATCTTATTCCAGGAGTACTCATGAATATTGTAGCAACTCTTGCTATGTCTAATACATTGGACATCTACAAACCAGCTTCGTGGCAGTCTTGCCTTAATATCTACTTCCAACGTATTATCGACTGTGGATGGTTTGAATAACTTAGTCATTCGGGAAGAATGACCTAGTTATTCTGGAAGTCAAAACATGCAAAGTGAAACACATGAATAATACTAATCCTATAAGGCCCCAAGCACCTTTGAGTGTAAATAAAAAGACCTTTTATCTAAGCACCATATTGATTACTCATTATTCATTGTATAATTTTTCGAATTTATCAACTTTATACTTGAATTAAAACAATAGTCATGCCATGCTCCAAGCATGCACACTATGTTTACCTATGGCCCTTTCTTTTGTGAAATAGATCAATTGAACATGATTCTAATGATTCTCATTTCACAATCTCAATCCTTATCGTAAATGTAAGAATACCAAACTCTTGCCATTTACTGTAATCTGTTAGATTCTAAACTTATATGCAAAGATCCTTTTGTAATGACTATGCACAAAAGTCACAAAGACTTGGCAACAGACATTACAAAGTATTCCAATGGAGATCAATTCTATGGAAACGAAGTCTCACATTCAAAGTACATTCCTTTGAATATCCTTCTTGCATTAATTTTTCTAATTTTACACAGATTTCAAGGATAACTTCCTCCTATGGAAACATTTACATATGCCCATTTTGACTATCACTTGTGAATAAGAGTTACCACTTTTCAGAGTATGTCAATATGGTCCTTTCCAAAGTTTAACACTATACTTCCAACTGTCCCTGAGCAACCAATCTTTGGTAAACTTTAGATTGTCCTCGACAATTTCTTAATCATTTTAGTCATATCCACTTCTAATCCTTTTCCCTCTTAATTCCCCAGGCATTTGAAAAATTTAGAATGGATGAATATTATAGCACATGTAATCGATCCTATACCCGAAGCATATGGGACACGACTTACATAAAGACATGATACTTTACCAGTCTTTTGCTAAAATATTTTTATTTGCCATTTTATTTGCTATGTTCTCACAATTCGGACTATGAAGAGGTATGCCGTAATCATAATCAAATTTTGAGAACGCAACATACATAGAATTTCCTTATGTTGAACAATTCCAACATAACATTCATATATATCCTTGACTAAAGTTGATTAAAATCTCAATCTAAGCTTGTAGAATTAGAATGAAGTATAAATCCTCTCCCTTAATTATAGCAAACAACTTTTCAAAACGATTTGAAACTTTTGTTTTCTATAATTAACATTGCTAACTTGCAACATAATAAGCATGATCCCACTAGCATAATGATTATTATCTTACTAGCATAACACTTATGCTCCCACTAGCTTTGACATGTATCCAGGAATCAGCTGGACTTCTAGAAATCACTACTTTATTGACTTTCTTTACCAAAGTTCAGATTCTTGATACGAGATGCTTTGGTAAGATTTTATCAAAATCATACACCTTTCCTTATATAGCTCACATGTGTGTCTAAACAATTATGAAGAGGGATGTCATAATTATAATGTTTAGACCTTTTTCCATTCTCACAAGTCCATGTTAGTGTGTCGGTTAACCACACGCGCTCCACTAATTACTTTGAGAATGCAAATATCACAATTGCTATCTACTTAAAATCTACTTAGTGAAAGCGTTTCCTCACCATCATTTTCATGAATCGAAGAGAAACCTTATGACACTTAGATTTTTATGGTGTATGTGTCCCTATCCATGTGAATTTGTCATAACCATAATCACAAGACAAGGTTAGTGATAAATCCAAACTCATATGGACTGAACTTGCCCAATCTCATTTTTCTTGCCACCCGACATCACAAGGGCCTACCATCGCTTGCAGCTTTTTATGCAAACAATTGAGAACTTACATAACTCACAAGCATAGTCAACTTAAACTGGAATGGGCACAGAAACAGAAATATGTCAACACAATGGGTTACAAACCTCAAGTTGTGGGCTAGTGATTAACAATACTCTTGCTTAGTTCTTAAAACTTTCTCAAGATCTTTTAAGACTCCCACTGACCTCTTGACATATAATATTCTCTTGTCAAGAACCATCCCCTGACAAAACAAATATTCAAGAGTTAGTGCAGATTCTTATCAAGTTAAACACTTCATATAGTTGGTCTTAGTTGGTCTTTGTTTTATCCAAAACATCACAATTAACCAACTTCGAATGTACAAGAATAGGAAACATCTTACTCTACATTTGACAAGTTTTATAAACTTTCTAAAGATTATGTCACTCAAGTTACAATCTTAGAGTATGACTCTAAGACTTGATTTTTGGAACGAAGTATGATTTATCTTTTGATTTAACCATTTCGACAATTCATGATTCCTCTCCTTAGCCAAACAAATGCACTAAGGTGTCTTTAGAGGATCAATTGTGATATGGTTTTATAATCACTAAGATAATCATAAAACAAGATACTCAAGTACTCTCCCATCTCTTCAGATTGGAGAAACTTTTATCTTTCTGCCTAATTTGATTCTTCTTATCCGTCCTGCCATACATTGAAACTTTTCCAATGTTTCAGAATTACACTTAAAAACTTGTAAGTATAACCATATTTACTAAACTTTAGTAAATCATGACGAATAATCTTATCGACCTTTGTGGTGGACCCGACCAGCGCATAACCTACTGTACCCAATTCTTCAGTCCTTCACTTGACTCCCACATACATGTGAACAAGGAATTAGTCTTAATTTCCCAAAAATGATAATTCTCACTCATCATACAATACAACTTGCATGAATCCAAGATTCTATCCAACTGAAACTTGGGTGATGAGAATCTTTCCTTATTTGGTAAATTATGACACTACCACAAATGAAAGAATCCAATCCATTATCCAATATTGCTTATCAATGGAAACATATAAACAACAATTTTTTCACAAATGCCATTGTAAGATACTTAAAATAAATAAAATCAAAACCTTTTCTTTTATTTTAAAACTTGCGGAAAAATCTTATCCTTACAATGCAAATACATATGAAAAACATGTTGTTGTCTATTCCTAAGCAATATATCATAACTCTTAAGTAGCAGCTCAAAATTCTGATCACCGAACCTTACGATCGAAATCCATCTTCGTGATCAGAATCAACATACTCTTTCTTTAGGTTTCCTTTGATTCTTCAAAACATCAAAATGTAATTACATTACATCATGTATTTAAGAATCTCCAAAAGAGACTTCATAGAGTTATATAATGGACTTTAACCTGAAGCAAAGTCAAACCTTTTTGACTTTTACCATCCTTATGAACTTTCATGTAAATTTGGCAGCTTCACAACCAATGCCCCTTCTTTTGGTAAAAGAAACATATGGACTCTTTGGAAATGGTACACTTGATTTTCCAGACTTAGTCTTTCTCTTTACCATTGAGTCAAACGACTTGACCATGGCCGATCCCTTTCCATTGGGAAAAGAAAGCTTTTCTGAACTTCTAATGTTACCATTGTCAATGTCCATGGAAGTTTTGGGAAGCAGATCAATCAAATTTTCTTTACCAGTGCTCCAAATCATTGCTAATTTAGCAGCATCAAGCAAATAGGTAAGATCACTAAGGGTCATGTCGTGATCTGTCATCAGGGAGTGACTGAAGAACCAAGTCAACAGCCAACTACCTCGAGACTTTGACACCCGACTTTCCGGGCTTGACAATAGGGATTGAGTGACTTAGAACTTTCAAGTCATGAACTTGTGGGTTAGGGAGAAGAATTGGAGGAGGTGGAGGAAGTGAAATATGATTCCAGTCCTATTAATGCACAACAAAGGGATTAATATTTCACCTTGATTGCCATGTGGGATATCATCTTCATTAGGAAAGCTTGTTCCTAAAGATTTGGGAAGACCATAGCTGTCTAAACTAGACATTTATAATGGGAGAGGGATGCCTATTCAAGTTAGTTGATTTAAAGTCCTTAATATAAATCCCAATATGAAATATTAAGGCTAGGATCCAAAAACCTATTTATAACTGGAAGATGGATGCCGTAATCCAAGTTATAAAATATTTGAAGGTAGGTAAATGACGATTTACCAATTTCCACCATGAAAACGAAATATAATTAATTTTTAATTGGATTTGAAACTCCTAGATCTTTTGAGATACATTGAACTTTCATTGGCATGATTGAATCTTGATTGTGCCCTCTCAAGTTTGTGACTGGGATGCCGAGGATCACAAACAAGGTGTGAATAACCATGCAAATTAACTTGGTACCCTTAACTTTATCACCTAATTGATGTGTCGGATAACCACACGCGCTCCACCAATCTATGATAAACATTAAGTTACCCTTTGCCACACATTGTCAGTCCCATGTTAGTATGTCGGTTAACCACACATGCTCCACTAACGACTTAACAAAGGTGCAAAATGCAATTTCATGGGTTAGCACCATTTCACATTTTCCTAAGTAACTAAGATTGGGAATTAATAAGTGTTTAGTTACTTAGTTTTTATCATTATACTTTTAATGAAGGGAGAATTAGAGTCCTATCCTACCCGTTCGGCTAACGACCCTCCACCAGTAAAGGAAGCGGTGGGTGAGAGTGGACACCCATTAAACTGCCATTTTATAGGCAGTAACCTTATACCCCCCTTAGAGACTGGCTTCATGAATGAGGCCTACTAATGGTAAGATTGACTTTATCTTATACATATCTATATAATTAAAATAATAATAATAGTATAAGGGTTGAATTTTAAACTTTTGAAAATTCTAGGGTTTGATTTGGAATTAAATCATTCATAAGCAAAACTTTACAACTTCCAAAACTTGAGGGAAAGTATTGAAACTTTTCAAAACTCTTGGATTTTCATAACTTATGAGTTTAATTAAAGTTTTAAAGACTTTAATGAAGAGACTCTTGAACATCCATAACTTGAGGACAAGTTATGGAGTTCATAAAACTATTTATGACAAAGATGACTCTTCATTTGTGTAACCTATGGAAATTTTATGAGTTTCAAGATTCATAAATGTGACTTTTCATATAACTTGAGGACAAGTTACAAAAACACATTTTGTGAACTACTTTTAGATCAATTTGGATTGAAAACAACTATCATACAATTTTTTTTATTAGTCTAAATTGACTCACAAAACCAAGGTAACACAAAAAAAACTTCAGGTAATCCATGACTTGAGGACAAGTTATGGAGTCCATACAATTTCATTAAGATCAAGAATTACACTAACAAACAATGTGCATATAATTCCTATGATCTACCAAAACTCATAAGCATGAAGAATCCATATCAATAATTTTCAAGAATCATATAAACATATATAAAACTTGAAACTTTGATAATGACTTTGAAATTGGTTTACCATAATCATTACCACATCAAAAACAGGTTTTATAAGTTCAAAACAGTTTAAGGTAATGATTCTAGACCAATTCCAGCTTTAAAACTCGAAAATATGCTGTCAGGGGCTCCTACCCGTCGAGTGTATGAACCTACTCGACGAGTAGGATGAATTTCTTCATGGACTCGGCGAGTCCAGTACCCAGACAGCCAGAAAATCGATTTTTTTCATCTTTTTCAGCAATTTGCATCAAGTATAATCGAAAACAAGCCTAAGCTCTGATACCACTGTTGGGTTTTGAGCATTCTAACACTCCTATGGTGTACATGCAACCCTAAATACCTCGGATCTATATTTTCTCTATTAGACATGCAAATATCAATTTTCCAAGGTATTATCCTAACTAGCATAATATGAACAACATGTAATATAAAAACTAGTAGAATTACATACCTCTTTGTTGTAGCTTGATTCCGTGGAGCTCAAGAGCCTAGTGCCCCAAGTGTGACACCTCAAATGGTTCACACAACATCAAAACAACTTGGAATAACCATGAGAAGAGATACTTCACTCTAGAAATCTGCTTGCCCTCTTGTGTATGCCCTAGTGCCAATTTCACCAACCAATGGGGTCTTTATATAGTGTGCACATTAGGGTACACCATGTAACCCATGACTTTACCCATTCCTTATGATCCATGGGTTTTAACCTCCATGGAGTATCCATGGGCGGGTCACCACATGGGTTAAACCCAACATAAGGAATCATGGATCATAAGCCCACATATATAAGAATGAATGATTTACATAATCAATCCCCATATATTTAATTAGTCTCTTTTAATAACTAAATTAATTCCAAATTAATTCTTGATCAATACTAATTAAATAATATGATTTCATATTAATATATTAGAACTTATAATATATTAATATGTCACAAATATCCTCTTCTCACAAAAGGTCTATCCAAATTGTTCTGATGCCATGCAACCCAAATGGACCATGCCGAGTCGGGTCAAGTATGTACCAATTATAGTTATGGACTTAGACACTAATCTAACAGATGAGTCATACTTCGTTCCAAAAACAAGTCTTAGAGTCATACTCCAAGATCGAACCTTGAGTGACATAAACTTAAGAAAGGTTTATAACACTTGAAGAATGTAGAGTAAAATGTTTTCTTACTCTTGTACATTTAAATTTGGTTAGTTGTGATGTTTTGGATAAGACAAATACCAACTAAGACCAATTGTGTGAAGTGTTTATCTTGATAAGAAACTGCACTAACTCTTGAATATTTGTTGTCAAGTAATGTTTCTTGACAAAGAGAATCTTACATGTCAGGAGGTTAGTGGGAGTCTTAAAGACCTTGAAAAGCTTCAAGAACTAATCAAGAATGAACTTATAGTTTATCACTAGTACACGACTTGAGGTTTGTAACCTATCGTGTTGACGTATTCTTGTTTCTGTGCCCATTCCAGTTAAAGTTGACTATGCATATGAGTTCTATGAGTGCTCAGTTGTTTGCATAACAACCTGGAAGAAATGGAAGGCCCTCGTGCTGCCAGGTGGCAAGAAATTAAGATTGAACAAGTTCAGTCCATATGAGTTTGGATTTGTCACTATATGGTTTTGACAAACTCCCATGGATAGGAACACATACACCATAAAATCTAAGTGTCATAAGGTTTCTCTCCAATTCATGAAAATTATTGTGAGGAAACGCTTTCACTAAGTAGATTTTAAGGAGATAGCAATTATGTTATTTGCATTCTCAAATTCGATTATGATTACGGCATCCCTCTTCATAGTTCGAATTGTGAGAAATGGCAAAGGTCTAAACATTTGAGACTTATTGTTGTAAGTTCTAAAACTATTTAGACACACATGTGAGCTATCTAAGGAAAGGTGTATGAGTTTGAGAAGCCTAGATAAAGTCTTATCGAAGCATCTTGTGTCATAAATCTGAACTTTGGTAAGGAAGTCAATAAGTATTGATTTCTAGAAGTCCAGCTGATTTCTGGGTACATGTCAAATCTAGTGGGAGCATAAGTATTATTCTAATAAGAATGTAATTATTATGCTACTGGGAGCACAATTATTACGTTAAGTGTTGCGAGTTAGCAATGTTAATTATAGAATACAAAAGTTTCAATTTGCAAAGATGCAGAGTTTGAAAAGTTGTTTTGCTATAATTAAGGGAGAGGAATTATACTTCATTTCAAATCTAAAAGCTTAGATTGAGTTTTTTAATCAAATTTAGTCAAGGATATATATATATATATATATATATATATATATATATATATATATATATATATATATATATATGAATACTATGTTGGAATGGTTCAACATAAGGAAATTCTATATATATATATATATATATATATATATATATATATATATATATATATATAGAAATGTTAATTGTGTTCTCAAAATCGATTATGATTACGGCATCCCTCTTCATAGTTCAATTAGTGAGAACATGGCAAATTGAAATATTGTTGCAAAAGACTGATCAAGTATCATGTCTTTATGTAAGACAATATGAATCGTGTCCCATATGCTTCGGGTATAGGATCGATTACATATGCTATAATATTAATATGTTCTAATTTTGCAAATGCCTAGGGCATTAAGAGGGAAAAAGGGACTAGAATAAGATATGACTAAAGTGGTTAAGCAATTGTCAAGGACAATCTGAGGTTTACCAAAGATTGGTTGCTCATGGACAGATAGAAGTATAGTGAAAATTTTGGAAGGACCATATTGACATATTCTGAAAAGAGGTGAGTCTTGTTCAGAAGTGATAGTCAAAATGGGAATATGGAAATGCTTCCATAAGTGGAAGTTATCCTTTAAATCTGTGTAAGATTAGAAAACTTAATGCAAGAAGGGTGTTCAAAGGAATGTACTTTGAATGTGAGACTTCGTTTCCATGGATTTGATCTCCATTGGAATACTTTGTAAAGTCTGTTACCAAGTCTCTGTGGCTTTTGTGCATAGTCATTACAAGAGGATAATTGCATATAAGTTTAGAATCATAAATGGAAAGAATTGGTATTCTTACAATTATCAAAAGGATTTGGAATTGTGAAATGAGCATCATTAAAATTTTGTCAATTGATTTATTTTCACAAAGAAAGGACCATAGTCAAACATAGTTGTAAGGCCCTGAAATCTAGGATCCAAACCAGTGATCAAACAAACAACAATCAAACAAGATTAGAATGGAGTAGAAGAAGATTAAACCAAGCTTTGCACACATTTATATCAAAGATACGTCAGGTAAAACTTGGACACACACACACATAGACCGTAAACTGTATCACTCGACAACAACCACTGACAGACTCTGACAGGCCCTATATATAGGGGAAAGGCTGGCCGTAAACAGGTTTACGGCTGTAAACCTGTTTATGGCCGTAAACAGACTTCTGGCCATAAACAGATCCAAACAACTCTATTTCATTACAAAAGACCCATTAAGACATATACAACAGATAGCCTAGCCCAAACCATAAACTAGACCCTTCAATCTCCCCCTTGGTTTGAGGCTAGCTCTGACTCGGTCCTTTTCAACGATAAGCACATCGGACCCCCCATCGCGCCACTCCACATCTCTTTTGTGATGATCTCTACAACCATTGACGTGTATTCTTTAGCAGCACTCTCGAAGATCTCTTCAGCCACTTTGATCTGATGATGTGCCAAATGATGAATATCCCACTTTCCGAATTGAAGTAGGTATCTTTTGTCGAATAGGCGAAAGCAACCATCTTGAAACTTAATGATGGCAGACGCAGTGGTTTCATCATACACCCAGTAAAGTATATTTGCAAGAGATCCATCACAGAAGTTCTGCAACACAAGAATCTGCTTAAACTTGGTTGGTCGGTGGCCACATCACAGTCTGGAAAGGCTTATTTGTCTTAGGATCCAGTATGTCAGGGAATCTTTTAATGATAGACCCAGCAGTCTTCATGTTAGGAAATCCCTTCTTTACTTGGTTCTCCAAATAAAGCTTGAAATGAGTTGCTCGTGGATCACCTGATGGATTTGCAAATGGAGCATTGGATAGTTCTGAAAGATCAACCCTTGTCCATGAGCTGAAATCATGGAAGTCTTTGTAATACTCCACGTTTGAGCTTTTACGTCTCACTATCCACATGTTTAACCTGTCATGAAATCCCCATGAGACAATTCCTGATCTATCACCGTACTCGTGTCTAAATCTTTTCTTTTCAAGATCAGTGACGGTGACTTTGGGTTGATCTCCAGGAGCATTCTGATCTGAGCTCTTCTTGAACAATGGTTGCTTTTTCTTGTCGGATGCTGCTAATTTGGCGCGTTTTAGTGCAGCAACGTTGGGTGCTTGAACTGTTTCTTTTTCAAAATGATCAACGATCCGAGTTCTTCTTTCAGTGGGCGGGTCAACAGGGGGATCTTGAGAAGACTGGCCAGCATTGAATTCTTGAACGGATGATTTGAACTTGTTGCCAAGTTCCTCTGATAGTTTCTTCTTCAAGTCAAAGTAGCTTGCAGTTAAGGTTCCCAGGTGTGTATGCAGATCAGAGATTTCCATTGATTTCAGAGTCTTATCTGCTTCAAAATCTGCAACACGAATGTTAAGTTGAGCTTTTCCGGCTTCAAGATCGGCTACACGAATATCAAGCTCAATGTTTTTCTGGTTTAGCACGCCGATCTCCTTTCTAAGTTCGTGCATGGTGAAATCATCCTCTCCTGAGTGGCTTTCCTCTATAGAAATTCCTTTAGCGCGGGAGGAAGGCACTGAGCTTTGTTGTTGGGCCAGATGCATAGCAGGCCTCACAGAGGCAACATCATGAAAAGGCCTAGGAGGAGATGATCCCGGGGGAGATGATGAGCCACCAACTTCAGAAATGGTGCTTGGTCCTTCGTGGAATGGTACAGATAAAACAGCAGCAAGAGAAGTTGTTGGAGTAGTTGTTGGTTGAGTCTGATGGCCTTGAGATAGTTCTGGAATGAATACTCCCTGTCTCGGATCACGTCTTCTCCTTTTCAACGGAGACTGAGAGGTCAGAGTCGTTAACGGTTCACTCACAGGTGGCTCAGTAGTAGGAATAACATCCTTAAGGGGAGGAATGCCTGAAGTTGTCTCCATAGGAGTTGTAGTGTTAGCCATTTGGTTGGAAGTAGGAGGCGTTGTTTCAAGAACATCTTCTATATCCCTTATCTCCGTTGCTGGATCAGCAACATCACGGATACTATCAAAAAACGAGTCAAGGTCTTCACTGGACAAGAGGTTATCATTTCCTCCAAAATTCAAAGAAATGTCATCCTTGTCATAACCTGAAAGATCAAAATCATTAAACAAATCATCATCATTTCCTTCTTTTTCAGTTGCATCCTCCATCGTTGCCTCATTGTAGTCACTCTCAACATGCACAAATTGCAAGTTATGCTCTTCAGCCACTATAGCCACAGGTGTAACTACATTATCTTCGTGATCTGATACAGGAATAACATCTTATTCAGAAATGACATCGTCTTCAGAAATTACGCGGTCTGAAGACTCATGAGACTCAGATGCCTCGCTTGAATCGGCAAACATACCAAACTTCACTAAGGGATACTTTCCTTGAAAAGTAACTTTTCCGCTTCGGTTTTTCTTGATCAGCCCTACAGTGTCTGGCCCAAGAGACTTCATGTCTAGAGATTCTCCTTCTTTAACCATCGCAGGAAATTGCTCGTTGATGAACACTTGCATGAACCTTGGATACATCAAGAACTTGTCCCTTGTTTTTCCTTTGATGTTTACAGTCAGCTCGCAAGGATGAACTTGGAGAAGTTGAAATCCAGTCCCGCAGCAAGTGAAACGATGGCAACTGTGTTCCTTAAAGAAATTTCATCTGCGCCAGATTTTCTTCCTGATATGCAGCTTACAAAGACATGAGCTAAGAACCTCCAGTACGGTGGTAGCAGCTTCTTCATTGTCGGAGGAAAAACACCTTCATAGCCCATCTTGTTAAGAAGTTCCTGAACTTGATCGGTTTCAATCTCAGTAGGGAAGGTAGATTGATCGTCGATTGTCAGAACGTCCCTGATGAATTGTTCTGTTATGATGATTTTTCAACCCTTTACAGTAGCTTCAACAGATACAGATCCATCTTCTCCTTTCTTTACGTCAGCTGACCTCCAAAATTCTTTGATTATGCCTTGATAAATTGCTGGATTCACAGTAAGAGCAGTGTTCAAGCAACATTCCCTTAATCCATGTATCATTGACTTGAACTCTCCATGAGCAACAGGAGGATCATCCAAAAGAATTGCCAAGTTGTGACTGTCAGCAAATTTTAGATCTGCCATCTCAACCTGCACAAACCAAGCCAAGTGAGAAAACAATATATTTAAACATTTAAAATTGGTGTTTTACTCTTGAAACAGTTTAATTAGGCTTTTAAAGGAAACAAATGAAGAAAAATCAAATTTTTGATGACCAAAACTGAGTTTACGGTCAAGTGGAGTTCGCGGTCGTAAACAGTCAATGATCGTGAATAGCCCATTGACCGTAAACAGTCAATGGCCGTAAACAGTCATGATCGTAAACAGCCCATTGACCGTAAACAGTCAACGGCCGTAAACTCATGGCCGTAAGCTCCTGGCCGTAAGCTCCTGGCCGTAAACTCCGACAGTTTGATTTTCGTCAATTACACCCTCAATACAGGTCGATTTGATGCTCGAATAGTCTATTGAGGATCGAAAATAGTATACCTTCAGATTCAAACAATCAATTTCGCAAAAGAACACGAAAAATATTTAGAGAGAGAGATAGAAAAGGAGGGTTTACGGCCGAGAGAAGCTAAATGAGGATGTAAAGTGTATTCGGTTGAACACTCCTCCTTATATACCCGATCCATAATATATGGGCTAGAATCCACAATGCATAAAAATAAAGCTCAATAAAAATTTAAAGGCTTTTAAAAAAATGCATTTTGAGGACAAAAAATAAAATAAATATAAAATAAAATGAAAGAAATTTTTTTAAAAAACAAACTAAAATATTATTATTATTATTATTATTTAAAAAGTTTTTAGAATTTGAAACGAAAAATGAAAATAAAATAAAAATAAAAATAAAATTGAAATTAAAATGAATTAACACTAATTTCACCTCAACTAACGTTAATAACATTTTTGTGATATTGGGATCAAAGTTGTTACACAGCCTTAATCCGCTTATCGGTATTTCTACCTTCATGTCCATGTCTCGTCGATCGCCGGTATTGTGGTTCACTTAAGCATAAAAAATTGTGACAAATTTTTGGACATGCTATAAGTGACAAGACAATTTGATCCTATGTTCCTAGATAAACTTCCTAAGGACCATTCAGCTAACGACGACCAATGATATTGTTGTCCACCTAAATTAAGCAGTGAGATCTACAGACAACCTATAAATGTTCAATTTTAGTTGTACCAGAACGTGTTTCCCGCTTCCTGATATACCCCAATAATCAAAGACTTCCAGAATACTCCTTACTTCAGATGAGCAGACAATTATTAAGGAAAAAGTCAGATTTAGAATGCATATGTTGTACACTCAGGTCGGATCTCTTCCAATCACGCTGAGAGTGATACATATGACTAACTAGAGTTTAGAGGGATTGAGAAGTAGAAGGTTGCATATGCTGTGTACCAGGTCGGATTGTTAATCACGCAAAGGAGACATCATATGGCTCACAGGTAGGAAGAATAACATATAAGAAGATGCAGAGAGATAGAGTTGCATTTGTTGCAGTCCAGGTTGGATCTTTCGATCACACAGAGGAGGTAACATATGACTGACAGTAAGAAAGAAAGAAAATAACTTTCTACAGACCTAATTTATTGGAATTCCCCAGTTGCCCAATCAATACCGGAATTAAGGACAAAGTCCGCACATCGAGGAAAAGTTAATCCACAGTTCTAGATACAGATCATTTAATGTATCCGCAGATTCCCATGTATATCTCTCTGCTCAACCTACCCAAGCATCGTATTGTCAGGCTAAATGGAACTATCTAGGTCAAGATTTGTCAGGTCTCTAAATTCCTTAAGTTCATCTTATCCTAGTCAAGTCCATTTTAAAAACTTTCGTGTCTACCAGCGCATCGAACACAGAGCTTAGACAATTCAACTTTGGTACCTTACACAGATTCAGATTGTCTGTTATCACATGATTATATCACTTCCCAACATATCACCTACAAACAAAAACTGTCAGCAACATATTTTTTTTTGATTTTCTGATTTTTTAATGTTTTTGGATTTTTCATATTTTCTGAAAAAGAAATAAAGCCGAAATAACACTATTTTTTGGATTTTGAATTTTTAAATTTTTGTTTGGTTTTTGTTTATTTCTCCCCCTAAATTTGTGCATGGGAGAGAATGAAATTAAAATGCGCAAATTTAAACTAACTTAAAGCAAAAATTAGTCCTCAAAACGTATCATTTTCAAAAAGCTCACAAGCACATCGAATCGAGCTTTGTTAAACGGATTTGTGAACAAATCCGCCACATTATTAGCAGTGAGAACCTGTTCCAGCCGAATGAGCGAACGGTCATAACAATCTCTGATGAAATGAATTTTGATATCAATGTGCTTGGTTTTCGAATGCTGGACTGGATTTTTAGCAATCTGAATTGCAGCCTCATTATCACAAAAAAATAGGGGTTTCTAGATAGTTCAAACCGTAATCCAACAGCTGATGTTGGAACCAGATAACTTGAGAACAACAAGTAGAGGCAGCAACATATTCCGCTTCTGCTGTTGAGGTTGAGACGGTGTGTTGTTTCTTGCACTGCCACGACACCAGACGATCACCGAGAAATTGACACCCTCCGGAAGTTGATTTCCTGTCAAGCTCACAGCCTCCATAATTACTGTCAGCAAAAGCATATAAATCAAATTCAGAATTTTTCGGATACCAAAGACCCAATTTTGGGTTGCCTTTGAGATACCGAAAGATTCTTTTGACAGCAATAAGATGTGAAAGTTTAGGATTGGCCTGATATCGAGCACATTAACAAACTGCAAACATGATGTCTGGTCTGCTTGCAGTTAGATACATCAACGATCCGATCATCGATTTGTAGTCGGTCTGATCTACGGGTTCGCCATCAGTATCCAAAGTCAGCAGGGGTCTTTCGGCCATCGGTGTCAATGCAGGTTTAGCGTCTCGGAACCCGAACTTCTCTAGTATATCGTCGACATACTTGGCTTGATGGAGCAGGATTCCAGTTGACTTCTGTTGGACCTGAAGCCCCAAAAACATGGTCATTTCACCCAACGAACTCATCTCAAACCTTTTTTCATAACGCCTTCAAACTCCTTGCATAGCGGCGGACTTGTAGACCCAAAGATAATGTCGTCAACATATATCTGAACTAGAATTTGATCATTACCCACATTCTTAATGAACAAGGTTTGATCGATAGTGCCACGAGAATATCCATGCTCAAGCAAGTGCTTTGTGAGAGTAGCATACCACGCTCAAGGAGCTTGATGTAATCCATACAACGCCTTGTCCAACTTGTAGACATGATTGGGAAAATTCGAGTTAACAAACCCAGGGGGTTGATCAACGTAGATTTCTTCCTTCACCTTGCCATACAAGAAAGTTGTCTTGACATCCATCTGGTAAACCGTGAAGTTCATGTAGGAAGCGTATGCAAGGAAGATACAGATAACCTCCAAGTGAGCCACCAGAGCATAAACCTCGGTGTAGTCAAGACCCTCGATCTGTCGAAACCCACGAACCACCAATCTCGCCTTATTGCACACTATGACTCCCGAATCATCCTGCTTATTGCGATATACCCAGCGTGTGTCAAGAGACTTTTTTCCCTTAGGTAGTTCAACCAGCGTCCAAACCCCGAGCTTTTCAAATTGATTTAACTCTTCGTGCATTGCATCTACCCAGCAGGGCTCATTCAACGCCATTTCAACATTCTTTGGCTGAATTTGAGAGATAAAGCAAGAATAGAGACATGTATTAACATCTCCACTCTGACTTCTTGTTCTAACACCATCACCCAGCTGGCCAATGACATTTTCGATCGGATGATCGCGTTGAAGACGAGAAGGTATCTCCTGGCCGATGTCATTGAATGAAACGGGAAGATTGTGAATGTTAATAACTCCATCATTTGCCGAATGATCAACTTCAGATGAACCTGTCTCGTTAGAAGGATCTGCCATAAACTCATTAGCAATTTGCTTAGGAAAGAGAAGTTCCATAAAATTTTGAGTAGCAGTGGAAGCATCTCTGGACATGAACTCTCTTTCAACAGGAGTAAGAGGTGTGACATCAACATCTGGAGCGTGTTGTTGACTTGAAGATTCTGGACAAGTGATTGGAACAGATGACTCCACAGAAGGAATTTCAGAAGACACTATCGGCGGTCTGTAAACAACTTCTTCGTCTTCTTCTTCAGTTACAGTCTTCGAACCAAAAGTAGAACCAGATAGACTATCTGAACACACATTGAACGATTTGAACAAAGATGTGTAATCAAACAGCCAATCAGGACCCACTCTAGCATCCGTTTCATTCTCCTTCAACCAGCGCACATCGAAGGATTCTACGATTTGCTTTGTTCTTTTGTTGTAGACCTTCTACGTAGTGCGAGCAACACACCCCACAAAGTAGCAGTCATCAAGTTTGGCATTGAACTTCGGGTTAGACTCCAGGTGAAGAAGAGTACAAGGGCAGCCAAATATGCGGAAGTGACTGACAGATGGCTTGTGACCATATAGAATTTCGTACGGAGTTTTCATCTGAGCTTTGTTGATCAGAACACGATTTTGAACATAACATGTTGTGTTGATCGCCTCAGCCCAAAAGAAAACTGACAACTTTGAGTCACACAGCATCGTCCTTGCAGCGTCTTGCAATGTTCGATTCCTCCGTTCAGCAACACCGTTTTGTTGAGGCGTGCGAACGGAACTATATTGACGCACAATCCCCTTTTCTGCGCAAAAGTGATCATGAACCGCATTCTTGAATTCTGTTCCATTATCAGTTCGAAGCGCCTTCACCCGGTTATTGGTTTGGTTCTCTATCATTACGATGAACTTCTTAATCAGATCAGATACCCCAACTTTGTTCGATAAGAAGAAGACCCACGTGAAACGGGATAAGTCATCGATCACAACTAGACAGTATGAATTTATGTTGATGCTTAGGACATTGACCGGACCAAATAAATCCATGTGCAATAATTGGAGCACTTGGCTGATTGAATTGACCAGTATTGGTAGGTGCGGTTTCCTGTTATGCTTTCCCTGGGCACATGACACACACTTTTCAAATGTTATGAAGTCTCTGACAGGTAGGCCACACACTATTTCATTTTTAGCAAGACGATTCAGATTCTTAGCGTTCGCATGACCGAGTCGTCGGTGCCACAACATAGCATTTTGTTCTGAGACTTTTGAAGAGAGGCAGGTGACTTGTTCAGGAATGTTGCTATTTATGTCGATGATGTATGCATTTCCATCCCGCTTTGATTTAACAAGAATCCACTCATCCAGGATGACAATGCCTGACTTCAGAATCAGACATTCCTTATCAGTGAAGTGAGTTGAATAACCTTGGTCACAAATCTGGGAGACGCTCAAAAGGCTATGCTTTAACTCGGGAGCATAGTTGACATTCTCGAAACTCAGCACTCCATTTGACACAGTTCCTTTCTGAGTGATTTTTCCGCCTTCTCCGCCCGCAAAGGAAACGAATCCCCCATTAAAAGTTTGAATGTCGTTCAACTGGGAGATGTCTCATATCATATGTCGGGAGCAGCCGCTGTCGACATACCAAGGTCTGACGACATTCCTCCGCAACTGTCCCTGAAAAATGAGCAGGATCATTTAGATTTGGGGACCCATGTCATTACTTTCCTAGGTTGACCCTTTACGATCACATATTTATCTTTTGAACTTTTTGATTTTGAATCATCATTGGAAACACTTTCAGATGGTGATGATGATTGGCCGGAAGCAGATTTGGGTACCCACTGGTATTTAGGTTTTTGAAAAAGCGGGTGATTTTGAAACATTTTTCCTTCCCGTTTGCTTTGGGCATTTGGATTTTCTACCAGAAGTGGTTGAAGATCCAGAGCTGCTCTTTGACGAAACCGACCTCGGCTTAGCCTTGTTCGATTTTGGCAAACTATTTGTGACTTTATTATTGAAAACATGTTTGTTCTTTTGAAAAACTGCCCTTTTCTTGTTTTGATTAGCCTTCCAATCATCATATCGAGGGCGAGATCTCAAGGACTTTCTAGTTAAAGACCCTCCTTGAGACTCGTTCTCTCCTCTTTGAGACGAAAAATGCACAAATGCCCTATTAGGACAGTTTCGAGCGATATGACCGGCAGTACCACAATTGAAACAAATTTGCTTATTTTCACTAAACCTGGCACTGCCTTTTTCAGATTTCATGCTCTTATGGACCTTTCTAACCTTTCCACATGTGCAATTAGAATGTGTGACAGATGTAGAGGGTGTGAATGTGTTAGCACCAGATTCAGTGGATTTTACAAAAACAACATCAGAAACATCAGAAACGTTTAAGTTTAACATCACTTTTTCACAAGTAAAAACATCAGTCTCAACATCAGAAACAGACTCATCACAAATGGGAACACCAAACTTAGACACTACATTATTAGAGTCAAACTTCTCATCCCCTTGCTTTCCTTGGTTTACTGACACATCTGCATTTGAAGTAGAAATGTTAGTATAAAAAACCCTAGCACTAGGTCCTATTGCCTGTTCAGCAGCAGGTTTGCCATAAACCATATAAGGTTCTCTGTCGATCTCTTCTTTTGTTAAAGGAGTAACATAATATGAATGATTAAAAGGAGGAGGGACTCTCTCATATCCTATACCTACTTGTTTTTGGTCTCTCCACTGCATTTGTTCTTCAATTATTTTTGCAACCAATTCACTTGACCCATCGAACTTCTTAAAATTAAAATCAGCATTTTCAAAACGAATTTTCAATGTGTCAAGTTCTTTGGTTACAACAACAAGCTTGTTTTTAATGTGATCATAATTTTCACACTTGTTGCTGTAATCTTCTTGCAGTTTTCTAAAATCATTTGTTTTGGCTTCTAATTTTTCTTTTAATGGGTTTTGTCCTTTTCTGAGTTGATATCCTTTGTATTTTAGGTCCTCATTTTCTCTCTTAATCAACTCGATTTGGTCACGCAAAAATTTGACAGTTTTAATGCAGGATTGAGAACAACCATTTTCACTAACCTCCGGCTTTGCAGGCTCTGGCATAGTTTGGACCATGAATGCAAATTGGAGTTCCATCATTTCTGCTTCTGGGTCAATATCGTCTTCCTTTTCAGTAATGTCATTGATCTGGGCAAAATGAGCATTTTCAGGTCCTGAGATGTTCAGAGCCTGAATTTGGTCCTCCCAGTCAAATGACTGAGCTACCATTGATAGATTAGCAGTCTCACTGTTGATAGCAGCACTTCCACGACTATTTCCCAATGGAACCATTGTTCTATCATTGCTTATCCTTCTGTCTGGCTTCGGACACTCACGAGCAAAATGACTTGGCTCATGGCAATTGTAACATCGAAGCTTGCCCTTGTTAAACCCAAACTTCTTGTCAGCATTCATCCCCCAGTTGTTCTTTCCCGTCTTCTTTGCAAATTGCTTTGCCCTGAACACTGCCATTGCTATCTGCCAAGTTATATACATTTCTTCCACATCTTCTGGATGAATTTGATCCAGATTAGCAAATGAGAGTTGAGGTGGAAGCTCTCCAGCTACAAAAGCATTGTAACAATTGACAAGTCCAGTGGCAAGAGCTAAGTTTTCATCAATTTCTTTGGGATTGGGAGCAGGAACCATAACTGGTGCTTTGGAGGACGAAATAGCTTATGGAACAACAAAAGACTGATTTTGTGAATGAGACATAGATGATGAAGCAACAAATGGTGCAGCTAATGGAGCAACAGAGGTTTGATTCTGACGTTGTTGAATGGAAAAACCTTGACTTGGAGAGGAGGTAAATGATGAAAATGCATTATTTGAAGAAATACCAAGATTTGCAGTCGAGTAGGAATTCACATGATTGATCTCTCTTTGCTTATCATCAAGATCACAGGCTTTGATGATTGCCATAGTTTCAGCAAGACTGAGACGATTGAGATCTTTCGTCTTCTTGATGACAACCACATTCATATCCCATGCCTTCGGAAGTGAATTCAGCAGCTTTTTGTTTATCTCAGACTTAGTCACATAAATCCCAACTGAACTCATTTCAGTGGTGAGTGTGGTAAAACGCCGCAACTGGGCTTCTAGAGTTTCTTCAAGAACATAATTAATCATATTGAATTTTTGTCTTAACATGTCTTGGCAACTCTGTTTCATGTCTTCATTACCCTCATAGACCTCAATTAAAGCTTCTCACAATGCCTTGGCTGAAGTGTATTCGCTAAATCCTTGTGCAATCTCTGGGGATAATGTCATTGTGAGTATAGCCAATGCTTTTTCTTGCTCTTCAATTTTTTCAAAGTCAGCATCGGTGTAGTTTTCAATTTTCTTGTCAACGACTGTTTCATCTTCGAGTGTTGTGGTGATACGAATTGGTCCTCTTAAAATGCTTTGCCAAACCTTAAATTCTTTCATCGTGATGTATTTCTCGATCCGGTATTTCCATTCCGGGAACCCTTCTGCAGATAACAAGCGTGGAATGCGAGTGGTTGTTCCCATGATTGAATCCAATTCCTGATGAATTGCTTGGCCTTGAGAATCCATTTTTGTTGTTTATGGTTTTGTTTTTGAATTGAAGATGACTTAAAAATAAACTAAAACACCAAAAATCTAGTTTACGGTCACAAGATTACGACCGTAAACAAGTTTACGGTTGGCTGATTACGGTTGAGTTTACGGCTGAAAGGTAGTTTACGGTTGGAAGTAGTTTGTGGTTGAGGAGTTTGCGGTTATTGATTTTACGGTTGAGCAGTTTACGGTCTTTGAAGATTGACTTTTTACGGTTTCCGAAGATACACAGTATACGGTTATTGAATATTGCTAGTTTACGGCCGTGAATAGGAGTTTACGGCCGTGAACTTTTGACCGTAAATGCCCAGATTTTGACGAAAACGCGAATTTTAAGAAGATCTGATCCCCTTTTGCTACGAAAACACCAAATTAGGCCTCGAACAATGACGAAACTAAGCTCCTTTGACCGTGAACTTGATTGTAAGATGATTTGACACCGGATTTGCTCTGATACCAATTGTAAGGCCCTGAAATCTAGGATCCGAACCAATGATCAAACAACCAACAATCAAACAAGATTAGAATGGAGTAGAAGAAGATTAAACAAGCTTTGCACTTGTTTATATCAAAGAAACGTCAGGTACAACTTGGACACACACACACATAGACCGTAAACTGTATCACTCGACAACAACCACTGACACACTCTGACAGGCCCTATATATAGGGGAAAGGCTGGCCGTAAACAGGTTTACGACCATAAACAGGTTTACGGCCGTAAACAGACTTCTGGCCATAAACACATCCAAACAACTCTATTTCATTACAAAAGACCCATTAAGACCTATACAACAGATAGCCTAGCCCAAACCATAAACTAGTGCATGCTTGGAGCATGGGATAACTATTGTTTTAATTCAAGTATTAAGTTGATTATTCGAAACATTATAAAATGAATAATGAGTAATCAATATGGCGATTAGATAAAAGGTGTTTTATTTAAACTCTAAAAGTTTTGGGGCCATATAGGAATTATTCTTGTGTTTCACTTTGCATGTTTTGACTTCCCGAATAACTAGGTTACTCAAACCATCCACAGTCGATCATACTTTGGAAGTAGGTATTGAAGCTAGACTGTCATGAATGGGTATGTAGGATTGTCTAAGGTGTTAGACATAGCACAAGTTTGCTGCAGTATTCATGAGTACTCCTGTAATAAGATTTGAGTATTGGATTCAACCCACGATCATTTGTATCACTTCATGGATTTTATCACGAGTGATCATGAGACGATAATATCTTATATTCTTGAAATGGAGACATATGAGTTGCAGTTTACAAGTCGGTTGCACATTGATAATACGAAAACGCAGCGGTAACTCGGTGTTATAAAACATATTGTTGTGTATGATTTGATGAGTAAATAGAGCAAGAATATGAGTCGAAGTTTATCCGTTCCTTTTACCCTAAGGGGATAAAAGCGATATATGTGGTCCCCTCGATGATTTAGTGATGACACCCTAAGTGCTTGGCCAAGCCTGGACTAATTTGATTTATTCAATTAGTCAGTCACCATAAATCAGAAATCGGGAAACAGCATATGAACAGAGAGAATGATTATAATGCATGTCTCAGTTCATACGATATCTAGAATGGAGGAATATATGATCCCTTATCTAATGGACGCGTCATTTGATTTGTTCAGAGTTCGACAACGGCTTTTGAGAGCTACGATTGCTAGTCGGGTTTTGGAGTGCTAATCCTCCTCAATACGGATCTTGGCCTCCCAAATAGCCACTGCAGCACTGACCTTCGCATCAAAGATCACTTCCTTCATCTCGTACAAGTGCTCATCCTCCTTCTCAGCCTTCTCCTTGCTGAGCAGCTCCACTCTCCTCAACAGATCCTCATTGGCCGCTTTCCACATCCTTTCCTGTCTCTGAAGGGTTTGTTCTGCCCTCTCCACTCGGATCCTTAGATCAACGGAAACATGATCAGAGACCTAAAACAAAGACATAGTAGGTCAGCAAAAGGTAGAACGAGAATAAAACCAACACTTATAGCTTGGATAAAGAGACCAATTTCTGGAGTGCTTCCTCAGCTCCAAGGCTCTCCAAAGATAGACATGCTGACTCGACAGTATTACTTTTTCAGGATCTCGGGGTCTTCACTGTCAAGTCGGTAGTCGATTTCTTGGGATGAAGAGAGTATGAGCTCTTCTCCTTCTTCATTGTCAGCTGATCCTTCGACATGGCTATGTCAAGATCAGCAAGTGTGAAATGAGCAATGGAACGAGTAACTTTGGATCCTATATAAATATGTGACAGAAGATGTAAAGCCCGTAGATCCGGGCTAGTCAACATAGAGATAATAGGGGTCGAAAACGACTTTTCGACAAAAGATTATTTAGAATAAATAATCTTAACCAAGTTGTAGAATATGTCTCAAGGGTTCCGTACATATAAAGAACCCCGAAATCCGAGTTATAACGAAGAAGTTATGACCCGTCGAAGTTTCACGACAGAACCGGCACGGCACCGGGAGACGTAAATAGTGAATTTATGATAGAGTGACTTTTAGCCTTAGCAATCTAAACGAAAGTCGTAGAATACGTTAAACCGAGAGTGTCCATAAAAAGAACGCCCAAATCTGACTTCGTATGAGGAAGTTATGATTTTTCGAAGTTTCGGCTTAGTAGTATACAGACCGAAGTTCGAATATTAGATCGAACAGTTTTTAGCCGACACAACCTAAACGAGAATCGAAGATCTCGTTAATAGTAGCGTAACGATAAAAAGACAGACGACAACGGACGTCGGATGAAGAAGTTATGGATTTTTAACGGACCAACCCTGTCCCGACCTGTTAGAAATACAACTTTTAAAATAATGTAAAAATTAGCCGACATAGTCTAAACAAAAGTTGTAGAGTACGTTCCTGCCTACGCGTGGATATAAAGAACGTCGAAAACGGAGCTCGTATGTGAAAGTTATGATTTTTAGAAGTCGGAAAGGAAAATTGCAAGACTGATGCGAAATTGATGACGTGGCAGCATCTGGGCCGTCGCTTGCTGATCACGGCTAAGCCTTTGGATTCGGACACGTGGCATCGCTACGCCTCGCGTTCAAGAGGAACGCCCTGCGTCCGAAGGAACGCTGCGCGTACACCGAAGCTCATGCGGTTCCGAAAGCGGCCACGATGCACCATCAGCGAGGCGACACCTCAGCGTACGAACGCGCCGCGTCCGAGGCTACGCCCCGCGTAGTCCGAGGACCTCCGGCCTATAAATGGAGTGCGAGATTTCCCGGATTTTCACACCAAAATTCATACTCTCTCTCACTACTTTCTCTCTCTAGCATATCTTAACCCCCCTAAGCCTAGGTAAACCCCTTAGCACCCGAAGGAAGCCCTGAGACTCCCGGAGTCCCGAGAAAAAGGGTCTTTCGGTTCGGAAACGCTGCTCCAAGCAAAGCCCGGTTTTCTATAAAACCCACTGTAAGTGAGCTACGCCTACGCTATTTTTAATATAGCTTTTATTTAATTATAGTAACATTATTAGGAACTTAAAATAATTATTTGGGTTATTATTATGAGTTATATAGAGTGTTGTTTAACGCTTATATAATAGTAATAATAGCTAGACTATTAATTATTCGCGGTTAATGTTAGACTAAACCCTAGTGGTATTGATACTAGGTTTTGTCAAGAGAAAATTGTTTTGAGATAACGAAGTGCTGTCCGAGTACCGTGTCACCACCTTACCAGGTGAGTGCATTGTTACTTTTATCTTACACATAGATATGAAGTATTTTATAAATTACGTGCTATGTGTGTATACTGTCTGAATACTTGCTGTCTATGCTGGATGAAACGTTTTATACATGTTTTAAATGATCTAAATTGTATATGTATTTTATATCTACAAAATGTGTTGGGAAAAACATGGGTAGATTAGAGGTGAGATAAATGATGAGCGATGAAAGATGAGAAAAATGATGAGCGATGAAAGATGAGATGAATGATGAGCGATGATATATGAGTGATAAAATATGGTGCGAAGCGATGACCTAAGTGATGAGCCAAAACGATGAGCCAAACGATGACCCAAGCGATGGCCCCGTCATCTAGCAGAGTATGGATGACAACCACGGACTATTCTAGACAGTCTAGTGGAACACTAGCAGGCTCGCAACCTGTAGGTGTTGTGAACGATGTGTTCACTCGGTGTACTCTAAAAACCCCTTGACATGTATTGCGAGTGGACTCTCGAAAGCGATACTGTCAATAAACGAGATAAACCTTGGCGACTATGCCGACTTAGTGCCGATTCGTTAGGATACTCCTTAGGAATGAATGAACGAGGAATAGCTGAATCTTAGGGTATATCCTTAAGAGTAAAGAAGATAATGGGGATGGGTAATTGGGTTGACTTTTTGATGTTTAACATAATAATTATATTATTGTGGGTTGAAAACCCTATGTACTCACCAGGTTTCCCAACCTGACCCACTCAAGCTTATTTGTATCACAGGTGTCAATATGAAGCTACTTTACACTAAGGGGTTTAAAAGAGATGTAGATCACTAGTGTAAATGAATATACGTTCTGTTTATGCTTATGTTTCTGTATTGACGATGACATCCCAAATGTTTTAAAAATGAATAAAAATACATTTCTTCAGAAATGCTTGATAACGTATTTATCATATTTTACTGGGAACAAATTTCGCAACATTTTTATTAAAAGAAGTACTCTGATTTCTATAAAGCATAAACAAAATCGGTCTTTCTGGCCGTGAAAATGGGGATGTCACAGAAGATTATTAAAAACCTTCATCACAAGCGAAAAGAATCAAGGATCCTTACCTGTCGACATGAGGTCTGTGGCAGAAGAGCTTTCTTGCAGGATGGTTTGATCAAATCGAAAGGATCTCTCCGCTTCAGACAAGGCCAAGAACTTCTCAACCTTCTCTTCAGATTCCTCGGCAACAGGAACGAGCTCTTCGAATTTGAAAGCTGCAAAAAACCAAAAAAAAATAAGAAGATGTGAATTCCAGGATCCTTATACTAATAGTAAAGAATCCTATAGTTTTTGACCCAGGCATCCAATAGGAGATCCCCATTACGAATAGAGTCACGTCTCACAAAAATGTATATTTCTTTCCAAGCTCCATCGTTATGCTTGGGTTTCAGAACTAGAGGAGATCTGTGGGTTTTGACTTTGAGGAGGAAGCGAGAATTCCCGAAGGTTGTGAGATCATATATGCAGGCCAATTTAGAAAGACCCATATCAAGGCATTTTGAGTGATTTACCTGGTCGATCCAGTATAGGATCCTCCAAACAATCGGCATGGCTTGAATATATGAGATCCCAGTCACCCTGAAGAATTCAGAGATAATCTCGGGGAAAGGGTATTTCAAACCCAAGGAGAAGGGGTACTCAGGAAAGCACACCCAGGTGGGAGAAACAAATTCAGGTTGAATGAGAGGGTCGAAAGGCATGAAAACAGCTTCAGGAGGGAAGGCTTCAGTGAGTCCCAAAGACTCAATATCATCGTCGCCGAAGGAACACGTCTCCTTGTAAGAGAGGATCCCTTGTTCGATGAAGTCAACTTCAGGGAGAGCTAAGATGTTTTTGCGAGAAACGACCATTTTTATAACCATAATAGAAGAAGTGAAAACATAGAAATAGTTACCTTCTAATGAATCACCGGTACTCAAAAAGTAGCACAAGTAAATAAGGAAAAACGAGACGAGTAAATAATGAAGGAACTAATCACGTCTATTTATACTAAGGATTTGAGGCTAATTTGACTATTAACGGCTAGTTATCCACCCGTTGGATTTCAAAATTACCTAGCCGTTGAGGGTTAATTCTGAAAATTACTTTTCTCTCTCCTTTTATCTTTTTAATTTAAGTTATTCCTTTAATATTTTCGAAATTAACTCTTACATTTCAGGAATAACTTGGGGGCAATTGTTAGGGCCAGGATCCTCAACCCTCATCAGATATTCATGATGTATTTAACCACTATATATATATATATATATATATATATATGGCCTTTAGCTTAGATTGTTAGTAAGCTTCCTAAAACTCCCTTTCTGCATCAATATCAATTAGGTTGAGCAAAAACAAAGTCTCGTTGTATGTACCATTTCTCAATCAATAATAAACACGAGCTTTGACCAAATTACTTGCATTTCTATGTTTGATTCATGATTTTGATTTTTATTCTGCATATGTCATTTCGTTTTGGTATCAACACTACATCCGTTTCAAATTTATTAAAGATAGATTGAAGGCTACTTGTATGAGGATTATGAGTTTCAATGGGGTTTTTTTCAAATAGGTATGCAAATATGAGTTACTTTCTTCAGTGGGAAGAGATGTAAATAACCAGAAATTGCAGGAAAGTCCTTTCAAAGCATTTTAATGGATCTTTAAAAGAAATGACTTTTGGTAATCCATAACTTGAGGACAAATTATGGACTCCATTAAAAAAACATTTAGATCAAGAATTAAGCAACAACAATTTGCAAATAATTCCTATGATCTACCCAAAACTCATAAGTGTATGAACAATCATATCAACAATTTCAAGAATTACATAAACACACATAAAACTTGAAATTTTGATAACAACCTTGAAATTGGTTTACCATCATCATTACCACATCAAAAACATGTTTTATAAGTCCAAAACAGTTTAAAGTAATGATTCTAGACAAATTCCAGCCTTAAAACTCGAAAATATACTGTCAGGGGCTCCTACTCGTCGAGTGTATGAACCTACTCGACGAGTAGGATGAATTTATTCATGGACTCGGCGAGTCCATCAGTGGACTCGGCAAGTCTAGTGCCCAGGAAGCCAGCATTTTTGATTTTTAAGCTATTTCAGCAAGTATAACTTAAAAACAAGCCTAGGCTCTGATACCACTGAAGGGTTTTGAGCATTCTAACACTCCTATGGTGTACATACAACCCTATAAACCTTGGATCTATGTTTTCTCTATTATACATGCAAATATTCAATATTCCAAGGTTTCATCCTAACTAGCATAATATGAAACAACTATACTACAATAGCCTAGTTAGATAACATACCTTTTGATGGAGCTTGCAGTCTTGATCTTTAAGAGCTTAGCCCCAATAGTGTGGAAGCCTCAAGTGGAATCACAAATCACCAAAACCACCTTGGAAAACTTGAGATAATAGTAAGCACACTAGAAAGTGGCCCACTCTTGTTTACACACACACTAGTGCTATTTCATGTGCCAAAGACCTCTTTATATAGTATGGAGGATTAGGGTTACATTCATGTAAACCCTAATACCCATGACCTTTCATTTCCATAGGATCCATGGGTTAAAAACTCCATGGACTATCCATGCAAGCTTAGCCCAACCTAAAATGAACTTGGCCCATCCTATATATAAGAGTCCATATTTAATTAGTTCCTTTGGATCACTAAATTAGTTCTAAATTAATTCTTGATCAATACTAATTAAATAATATGATTCCATATTAATATATTAGAACTTATAATATATTAATATAAATCATAAACATACTATTCTCAAAAGACTATCCATATAAATTGTTCCGATGAAGTGCAACCCAAATGGACCATGCTACTTCGGGTCGAGTACATACCAATAATAGTTATGGGCTTAGACACTAATCCAACAATTCATCTAGAGGGAAAAGGTCATTGTATGTGGTGTATAGAAGAAGGAAACACTCCAAAATTCGTTATTAGCAGAGATATGACCTATGAATCTGCTATGTGTAACCATAGAGGGGTAGTACAAGTGTTGCGGGGAAGGATCAGGGTGCTAGCCAGAAGGTGGAGTTTGCATGTAACACCGTAAATTTTCAAACAAAATTTTCATTTAAATCACATAATTCTCATAACACATTTCAAAAAAATCTCATTTATTTAATTCACAAATCACAAATCCATAAATGTTTAATTAAGACTCCAAGATCCTCAAAACATAACTCTTTCTCTGGTGTGTACAATCAAGCCGACGCCTTCCCGCGATCCTAAGAAAAACCTGAAACACATATCACATAACACGGTAAGCACGAAGCTTAGTGAGTTCCCCAAAATACCACATACAACTCATTAATCACTCGAGGCTATAACTCTGTAAGACCCTCTTGGTCAATGTGTCTTAGTGGGACCCTCCAGTCCCACAACTCTGGTGGACCCCCTGGTCCTAACTCTGGTGGACCCTCTAGTCCTAACTCTGGGACCCTCTGGTCCTAACTCTGGAAGCTCTGAGTAATACAAAGCATAAGTCACAAAGAAATAATGCAGGATATCACAATACACAGATAAGCACATAAGACATCTCAGTCACACACAAATACCACTCATGGTAAAGTATAGCGAGAAGACTCACCTCGGATGATGAGCAACCCTTATAAACGCTGCTGCTATGCACCGACCTCTAACTCTGTGCCCAACCTACAATTATCCCAATTAGGAACTAAGTCCAAACTCTCACTCATTAGGTCTAAAGGTAGTCCACTAACCAACCCATCAATGACCTAAAACTCATTGAGACCACCAAGGCCCAATAATAAATGGGCTCTCCCGAGGCCCAAATCTCAAATAAAAATGGCAAGCCCAACTCAAGGGCCCAAAGCACATATATATAATCCTTTGGTCCAAAACTCTATTGCAACAAGCCCAAACTCCAGGCCCAACACTCAAGGCCTAACATAAGACTTAGCCCAAAAGTCCACAGTGAGGTTATGCGGGGCGTACCTCCCTTGGTATGCTCAGCGTACTCACGAATCCATATTGGCCATCGGGGACACTGGGGCAGTACGCGAGGCGTACATGAATTACGCTCATCGTACTCCCCAGATTTACTCCTTCTACTCATTTAGTCTTAACCCGTTAAGACATTAACTCAAATCCCAGATCTGGACTCCATAATGGCTCTTACTCCATAAATTCAGTGACTTTAAGCCTTTGCATGGCTGATAAGGTCACAAACACTCAAACTCTTACTCTCTTAACTCAAAATGCTCATATCTCACGCATGGGTTGATTCTCACGTTCAAGACCTCATTTTTATGGATCCTCTCCACTAGAAATACTTAAAAGGACAGATATTAAGCTCTGGAGTGCAACATCTCATAAAGCCTCAAGCTTTGGGACCAAAAACCCTAAAATGGACCATAACATGCACAAAACAAAAGGATGGGAAAGCTTTGAGCTTTATACCTTCAAATGATGCTCCAACCACATAAAAGCTCAGATCCAAAGCCTGGACTCCAACTCTATTCTCTTCCATGCTCCTTCTTCACTCCAAAAATCCCACAAGAACACTTATAAGCTCACAATGGTCACACACAAGCTCAAGAACGAGGATTAGGGTTTGAGAGGGTTTATTGGCTGAGGATGGTGGCCAGGAATGAGGCCATCTCATTCTTTATATAGGGACACTCCTCGCAATTAGGATTTTCCTTCTGTTCCTAGTACGCCCAGCGTACCCTCTAGTATGCCCAGCGTACTAGGTGGCTCCGCTTAAAAGTCACGCACATGAGTACGCTAAGCGTACACACACGTACGCCCAGCGTACTCCACTGCACCTTTTTCAATTAAAGGACTTATCCTACCATAACTTCAAACTTCCAATGCTTCCTCGATATAACTTTGTTTCTCAATGAATCTCATATCCTCGGAAAGGTGTCAAGATGCTCTATGCTTCCAGCAACTCGTCGCAACCCCGAGACTTCCTCATGCCCGGGTTGTAGCCCACAAACCCTAATCTCGGACGATCCGAAACAGGATGTTATATTCGAACACAAACCCGACATATTTTCATGATAAATGAGGAACAACAGGGTGGCATGGAATAACATAGATGTGAGAAATCCCTTGTTCAACCCAAGGAAGAAGTGTCTAGTGTTGCTGATGCTGCCAAAACAACTTGAAGAAGCTTCTACAGAATGAGTTTGTGATGAACGATTTAGGAGATGTAAAGAAAAATATAGATGGATATTCAAAGGGATAGAAGAGTAGGATGGTTATATATTTCTCACCACATTGAGAAATCCTTGTGTTCGTTCTATTGCGATCGATCCCAACTTGTTGGTACTTCTTTAGTGGTTCAAGGCAATCAAGGGAATGCTCATTGGGAAGTGGTCAAGTGGATATTGTAACACTTGAAGGGAACGCTTGATGTTTGTTTGGAATATGGTGCTAATGCATGCCTTACAAACTTGGTTAGATCAATAGACTCAGACCATGAAGAAGATGTGATGATAAGAAGATCATTTGCGGTTAGTCTCATTCAGAGTCTTGTTTTGAAGGTGGAAAAACCTATCGTCTTCTATGACAGGTTTTGCATTCAAAATTTTGGTGCCAAGGAGAAAATGGAAGACATGTTGACAAGGTCGTTTCCTAGAGAGAAGTTAAAGCTTTTCTTGGACTTGGATGATGTTCGCAGAAGTTAAATCTTTTCGAGGATGAATGATAGGATGGTAGATTAAGTTCTTGGTTTAAGGTGGAGTTTAAAGAATACTCAAGTCAAGGTGGAGATTATAAAATACGAATAGAGCATTTAGAATTTACGAAAGAGCTTTGTGGTAGAGCATTATGATAGGGCATTGTGGCAGAGCATTATGACAAAGCATTACGGCAGAGCATTATAACAGAGCATTGTGACGAATCATTATGGTAGAGCATTCTAATAGAGAATTGTTACTGAAATCTCTGTTGGTGAGTGAAAGCTATATTTAGTGACTAAAAACTCTGTTGCTAAGTGAAATCCACGTTCGATAACTGAAAGCTCTATTGTTGAGTGAAAGCTTTGTTCGACGACTGAAAGTTCTGTTGGTGGAAAGCTCTGTTCGGCGATTAAAAGATCTACTAGTGACTCAAAGCTCTGTTTGGCAACGGAAATCTCTGCTGGTGAGTGAAAGCTCTGTTTGGTGACTGAAAGTTGTGTTGGTGAGTGAAAGCTCTATTCAGCAACTAAAAGCTCTGTTTGGTGGTTGAAAGCTCTGCTATTGAGTGAAAACTATGTTTGGTGACGAAAATATATGTTGGTTAGAGAAAGTAGTTGCATGGTGACATTCGATTGGGTGACACCTTTCATGGATCTATGGACTGATGGGCTTGGCCCATTAGTGTTTTTGGTATGATCCCCAGTCTGTAAATAGAGATGCATGCTAGTTACTCATTTGTACCTTCTGTATCTTGAATTCTTGTGAGTAATTGAATCTCTTTTGAATTGTACTTTTACATCTGTTTTACAACTTATAAATAAATAATACTCCCCTCCTGCCCGTGGATATAAGTTACCTTCACTGAACCATGTAAACACAATGTATTTGTCTACTTGTGTTTTCGTGTTTATCCGCTTTAATTCCTAACAAGTGGTGTCAGAGTTTGGCAAGTAGCATTAGATTTGTTCTGATTCTTGACAAGTGTTGCCTGATTTCCTAACAGAACACAAACACAAATGGCCGAAAAATGATTATGAACGCAATATTGAAAAATTAACAAGCTTAAAGCAACATACAAACATTATATGGATTTAAAACATGTTTGAATAAGTTTTGAAGTTCTTCTAACTTCTAAGTAACGAAAAAAGATTACATGACATTATCAGCTTATATACATATTTGAAGACGATTGTTTTTTTAGATTAACGACTTATTAAGTTCTTATACAGGAAACCATGTTTAGGTAGTTAGCAAACAATATACTCCCTTCGTCCCAAAATTATTGTCCACAGACAAAAAGCACACAGGTTAAGAAAATATTAATTACCACTAACTTTATTAAATGAAATGACAGTCTTACCCCTTTGTTGCATTTAATTCCATTATAGTTGCATTTAAATCCATGGTACTTTAACTAATAATGAGGGGTATTTTGGTAAAATGGATATTTATTTTTAGAAGTAGACTATTATTTTCGGACAAACCAAAAAGGAAACATAGACTATTAATATGGGGCAAAGGAAGTATAATATTTATACATAAAACTGACAAAGGATATATACTATAGACAAGTAGACAACATGGAGTTTCGAACTTGTTCATAATGTTCTGTAATTCGTTTCATCTTTGTAAATAAAACATAGTACCACTACATAGCTTTCTTATATAAAATTTATATACAAAACTACCTATTAAAATTTTAAAAATGAAAAAATAAGACTTTTGCAATACTAAGAAAACTAGTTTGAAGTTTCACAACTTTCTGTCATATATCATAAAAAGGATTAATATGAGAAATTTACTTCGTTTATGCCAACCGTCAAACAAAATCAGTCCTAAAAATGAGAAATTTACTTCGTTTATGGCACCTGTTTGAACAAAAGCAGTCCCTCCACCATACGTGGCATAGTTTGAAAATACATGTGTGAAGAGAATTACATACATGAGGTTCGAAATTAAGTACCATTTCTGAAAGGGAAATACAGTAATATAACCCTTATAAATGAGTTTGTTAATAATAATAACCAATTTATTATTATTATTATTATTATTATTATTATTATTATTATTATTATTTGTAAAATTACTACGTTCTCAAGAATAGAGCACTCCATAGTCGGGGTTTCATTCCAGAGTTTATATAGATCCAAAACAAGAATCTTTTCATAGGTTCTAAAGTTCCATTCCAGAGTACGACCCTCTGAAATAAGAATCTAAGTATGGTCATCAGCTTCGTACTACGATGTGAAAATACGGAGTCATGACAGACGTTTTGGACACACGTTCCAGACAAACATTTCAGACTACCAAAACCATCATTTTTTGTCCCCTATATATAAATGATACCCTATGTAGTTAGAAGCTTACTTCAAATCATCTGTAATAATCTCGTATTACCTATTCAATATGAGTTTCTCAGAGACTGAGCACGAAGAAAGCTTTACCAATGTGCAAGTTTACCTGCACAACCTTAGGCCGGGCCGACCCTCATTCTTACACGAACATCAAAATTGGTGTGATGGATCGTTTCCAAGTCTGCTTGGTGGCTATTGGATGTGTGGTAAATTTTATTGTTCACATATTTTTATTGTTTCTTTAAAATTGATAATATTTGTAAACCTAAAACTAATTGGTTTGTTTTTTCAAAATAAATACAGCTCCATGCATTCATAGGTTGCTTGATGTCCGTCATCTTCATAGGTAGTGTTCGTCTAAGAGGGGACTACCTAAACATGATGTTCGTAGTGGTTTTTATGGACAAAACAACCAAACCCTACCTATTTCATTTTCTACAGGGGTGGAAAACAATGTCGACTCTTGTAGTTGGTTCCTGATGAGGTTGAAGGAAGATCTCGGATATGGTAAGGAAGTATCATTCATAACCAATATGAACGATGTCATTAGTTCTTGTATAGGTCAAGTATTCTCTGATTCTTATCATGGGTATTCATGTAAGAGTGTGTTCATGTATTTGTGAACAATAATTGGTGGAAACAAACAATTGGATAATTTATTTTTCCCTGCATGCAAATCATCTACTATGTCTGATTTTCAATAAACATTCCATCGGCTATCCCATGATGCATGTGACATGATTTCCAACATCGATCATGTGAAATGGGCAAGATCCAATTTCCTTACCATTTATTGGAATGTAATCAAAATTGATATTCCAAAATTTTGTTGATGTTATCGGTTAATCAACGAATGTACCGATAATAACGCTTATTGAAGCAATTTGTGCCTACATTCAACGATTTTTTGTTGAACACAGCTTCATATGAGGTAATATATCGTAAAATATTGAATTATTTTTTACTTATACAATAACCGTAAATGATAATATTTACTTTTCAAGGAGATTGACTAGCGTATGTAGAGATGGTGCTTTGCAAGAGGATGCAAAAGTGTGTTTGGTGGAAAGCAACCGAGATCGCATCTCCATTCCTGTCTGACATTTTTCGAGTATTTGATTTGAAAACAACTTGTATTGTAGATCTAAACTGACATACATGTTCATATGGGAAATGGTATTACGTGCGGTCATGATATTGTGGCATCACGTTATTCAAACATCACAGAATTAGCCGATATGGTTTAAATATATTACCGGGCTGATGTGTTTCGAACAACCCACCAGACACAAAATGTGCTCCCTCTTCACCCTCCATCTGAATGGGAAATACTAGACCCATTGATGGTCGTTTTAATATCTATGTAATCGCAATTAATTATGTTTGTAATTAATTTGGAGTGACTAATAAAAATAATTATTTCCCTAATATATTTATTACATGTTACAAAGATAAAAGAACATAATTTACAAATACCATAATCTTATTAAACCTAGAAATAACAAAATACATAATTTAAAAATACGTGACATCCTTTAAAAGATCCCAAGCATATTCCTATGGAAAATCAACCCCGTTATGTTTCTTTTTGTATTACACCCTTGTCGGTTGCAAAATTACTTGTTCATCTTCATCCAGTAATTCATTGTCGTTCTTGTGATAAATTTTGATAAACGTCTTCACCTTTGCCCAGATGTATAGAAACATAATCTTCACTTCTTCTTCAGTTCGATACTCTACAACATATAATTCATAGTGAAACATATTTTTCAATCGGACCCAACTTGACTCATACATGAGATGTGGAAGACCGATGGCAACCTTGCCATCCACAATTGTTATCCAATCCTCAACAAGGTGTGACAACCCAAAATTTTCTTTTGTAGGAACTCTACAGTCAAACACTTCAATTAAAAGTCAAATTCATTTCTGCTAACTTTTAGCTCGGTTTAAAGTCCGGTTGGGTATTTTTAAATATTTATTCTTCGAAAGAATAAACGAAAGGAAGTATTTTTTTAGGATTATCGGGGAACAAATAACACCTTAAGGAAGTATTTTCGGCCAAACATGAGGGGTTTGGGCCGAAGACCCTCCTTTGACCGAGAACTCATGCTTAAGGCATGAGTTTACTCCTCCTTCCCTCATTTCTTACTTCCCAACTCAAGAACACCCACTTTTTCTCTCAAGTATCATAAGAGCTACTTCAAAATCTTCCAAAAATGTAAGTGTTTCTCCTCTTGATTTGTTGATACAACACTTCATCTAGTAGTTGTACATGATTTCATCCATGAAATCTTCTCTTTTCTTAGATCTTCAAGTGTTCTTCAAGAACACCAAGAACACCAAGAACACCAAGAACACACACTAGTGTGTGTTTGGCCGAAAACACCCTTCTTTGCCTCTAAATCGTAAGTATTGCTTTCTGCACTTATTATCTAGTTGAAAATCTTGTTTAAGGCCTTGAAATCGTCACTTTCCAAGAACAAAAGGAGTTTTCGGTTTAGTGCATCTCCTTAAACCGAAAACCCCTAAAGAAAGGTCCCTTTAAGACCTCAAAACTCACTTAAGATTTCGGATAAAGCTTAGAACCCCTTTGCATGTTTGAAAGCCCTTGAAAAACACCACATGCACCGAGGATCCTGAGTTTTCGGTCTTAACCGAAAACCCTTCGGACCGAGAACCTCTTCGGACCGAGAACCTCTTCGGACCGAGAACCATTCGGACCGAGAACATTTTTGGACCGAGAATGCCATTAGGACCGAAAGCTCCTAGGAACATACCACTTGGGCCGAAAGCTCCATTTGGTGGCTATACACTCCTTTTATGCAATCCTTGTGATTGTAACACTTCCATATAAGTGTTTCCTAGACTATAAGAATGTTATCCTTCTTAATTAGTTGAATATACTCTAATTGCATGCATATATGTGTCTTTATATGCTAAATAGGATCCGTGTGTGTTCAAGTCTTCACTTGACACTTAGCATCCTTTTTCCGATCTTACATTCGCATCACTCATTTCAGGTGAGTTCATACCCCTTAATCAACCTTTGAAATGATTTTAAATGCTTTTATGGGGGGAATACAAGTTGAAACATTCTAGTTATTGCTTTAATCATATGTGATTAATAACTAGAACAAATAGAAAAAGATTTTCTATTACTTTCAAGTTGCTATCAAACTGATGGATTTCAAGCACTTCAAAACCTTTTATTAAACTCTTTTGGATGCTAAAACTGTTTTCAAATTCTTTTAAACTTACATTATTTTCAAATCCATATCTACACCAATATATTTATATAAGTAAGACTTGAAGGACTTAGGACTGATAGCTCACCTTATTTCCTGTTCCTTGTTTGGTTGTGGACTTAGGGTATCCTGTTATTTGTCCGAATGTCGTTGAAATCTTAGTTATATATCATATATATATACGTGTTAGATATAAACGATTTCACTTCAGTTTAGCACCTTCGTGTAGCAAAGGCATACCTATAACATTACTATTTAACTATAATAAGTATAGTTAAGGGTTTACTATTCACTATTGCGATTACAACGATACATACAAGAGTCAATACAGTTATGAGTCAATACACACTATATACCATACAAGAGAACACACTATATACCATACAAGAGAACACACTATATACTATACAAGAGAACACACTATATACAAGTACAGAGAAAACATCACTACACTATGACATACTACATAAACATTTGAATACTATAAACAGAATGTGACATACTACTTCTTGATACGACACTTTATTGTGCTATCACTTTGTAACCAGAGTCTCCTGGAGGGAGAGCGGGCATTGTGTGTATAGATCTTTACGGGACAGACACTCCCACATCCCGACTGCTAACTACAGTCCCAGCCGAAAGGCCAAGGGGTGAAAGAATGTTACCTCACTACATATGACACCGGAGGGTCATCAGTTATTCATCCGTCGATCAGCATGGTTACATACGAGTTCACATTCAAACCTTTAATTAACCGATTAAGAATTAAAGGCAAAATAGACTTTCCGAGGCGTATTGTTCATTTAATACCACCTGGAGTCTACATTTTTATTACTTTAGACTCCCCGAGGTGTACTGTACATTTAGTACTACCTGGAGTCTGTATTTCATCACTTTATGACCAGCAGTGTCACTGCTGAGGAAAAACATTATTTTCCTATGACATTTATTTGTGATTTTGTCACATACACACTTAAGTAAACTATATTTTTCATAATGATAGTTCCATTGAGGAAAATCTTACATTTACAAAGGAACAAACATACAAACAGTCGGGTCTTGGTAGAAGACTACATTTCACTAGAAAATATAGGATTTTCTAGGGAGCATAACTATTTACAAACATTTACAAACAGCTATGAACATTTACACTACGTTGTTACAAACATTTTCATACAAGCAATGACACTAAATACTTATGGACTCACCAGCTTTATGCTGATAAACTCTTTCAAAATAACTTGTATTATCAGGTCATCAGTAGACAGGTACCGATGAAGCTTTTTGAGAAGATGGAGCACATACAAGACTCATCTTTTATTTTGATCATATGTTTGGTGTCTTACATACTATACAGAACACGCTTGTATTAAAAATTATTATGTTAATGCAATGGATGTTACTTGTCTTTACTATTATGCATTGTTATGATACTGTACATGACGTCCTCCACCCCAGAACGTTTCCGCCATTCCGGTTTTGGGGTGTGACACAAGGACAATCTCTTCTTGTATAGTCCATGACTAAGGTTGATTTACTTCTATCCTCGAGTTTTAAATGTTCTATAATTCCATTTATAGTGTTTCATTAAGAAATACATGTCATTCAGGAATTACATTCCAGACAAACATTTTGGACGTCATATCAATCATTCATGTATAGTCAAATCAACCATACATGTCATAGATTCCTGACGCACGTAGTCACGGACACATATTTTGGACACACATTCCGGACACCACATTCTAGACACTACGTTCCGGAAACAGCATTTCGGACACCCACTTCGGAAATAGTAAATTTTTTAATATTAATATGTAGGTATCATACATCGTCAACATAGAAAAAACTTAACAATGAGTTTATATGAGTTTGGTGTTTAGCATGGTGAAGAAGAAGATTGTTATGTTTTTTCAGATTTTAACCCATTTCTGGAAGGCCCAGATTCCCCGCTCCCAGATAAAATGGTGATGACATTTTCCAAGCTATGAAAGTCGCAGAAGAAGCAAATGAAAGGGACTCTAAAATAAGTCTGACACTAAATTCACATGCAGACGATCTAGCAGAACAAGTAAATGAAAAGGAAAAATGGGTTGTTGAAGCTATGAAAAAAGTCAAAGAAGCTGAGAAGTAGATTCAAGATGCAAAATGCAAAGATTGATAAGCTTGTGCAGAACAGGATCGTCTAACAGATGTTGCTAAAATTAGAGGAGATTTTATCGACCGCGAACAAAATATGTATCCCTTATAATTTCCTAATTTATGGAAACCAATTTAAGTATGTATTCGGATTTGTAACTATCTTTGTACTAATATTAATGAAAATCATTGCCATTTTAAATAAACCTACTTTTACATATTTAAGTTTCAAAAGATATTACAATATTTAAAGTTAGAGTACATTTCCAGGATAACCGGGAACTTGCATCCGGTGCAAACTAGTCGTGTCTACATGATTTTCAAACAATTTCATGTAGGTCTCAATTAGGTTGAAGTCATTATCAGTCATTTGGACTCGATCTTCTATTGTTGGAGTTGTCCTACATGCTTCTTTGATTTTTTTTGAACAGTTGAATAAATTAACGAAAACCAACTAGCAAGGAGCTAGGAAAACAATTACAAAGAGTTTTGGAGCATTGGATTTTGTAACCACAAAGTCCAAGTTATACTACTATGGCTACTTCTATTAGAAAACCAATCGTACGAATGTAAAACAATACTAGTTTTCTTTGATGATGTCCACTGTGTTCAAAAACTGTCGTATATCTTCAGACATCGTAATGAGGACCATTTGCATATTATACAATGCTAGTTTTCTCCATTCCTCGGTCGCAGAAGGCGCTAATGGGATTTCTAGTATTACCATTCGTTGTTTCGCATGTTGATAATCATGAATCATTTCTAATGCATTCATATCAACAAGACGTCGTTGCTCATCTTCAAGACGTAATAATTCATATTTTATTGGCAACTCACCCTCATCGATCGAGTCACTGGATGTTGAAAATTGAAAATTATATATATATATATATATATATATATATATATATATATATATATATATATATATATATATATATATATATATAAACATACGCATTAAAAACCAACTTGCATAAATGTATCCAAAAATAAAATCAACTTGCTGAAACATATCCATAACAAAAGAAAAGTTATTTGCAACTAGTCTATGATATAAACCTAAACTTGTTGCGGTCTCATCTTTGGGAGTTCTATCTGCTTTCAATTTAAGTTTTAACACCTTTCCGATTTCTTTCTTAATTTTATAGGCGTCTTTGGGATTTTAATTTTTTTTCTAACTCAGCATCTTTTTTTTTTATCTGCAAAAACAAAATTCCAACTACATTTTAATACATTACCATAAAAATATAAATAAAAATTATTAAAATTTTTTGTAATTCGATTTTACCTTTATTGGACGCAATTCTGAAAGTTCTTCTAAATGGAATACAACTTCTTCGCCCGTAAATCCCACTTTTTTAACAACAACCACACAAATTCTTCTTTAGACTAATACAAGTTATTTAACAATTTCAGACACAAAAAAGTAAAAAACAATATTTATTCTGGAGTGTCAATCCGTAACATCATTCTGGAATTGATCATCGTGTTCCAGACTAAGTTCTTCGCATTCCGGACATACACAACGATTTCGGATTCCCTAAAAAACTATTTTTCGAACTAAAAAACTGGTCCTAAACACACTATAAGATACTTACATGGGTCTCATATGTGTTCAAAAAAATACAAAAAATAGATATTCCGGACTCGTTCTTCGTATTCCGAAGTTATTCAACGCATTCTGGAATACATGTAGTAGTGTGTAAACACAAATACAAATAACTTAAAGAGTAGAACTTACTTAGTTTGACAAATTCATCGTTAAAAATTTGTCGAAATGCAAGTAGAACGACATTTGGAATTGCAAAATCTGGAACGCTTATTCCGGATTTTTGTGTGTGGTGTCATAAATAACATTGGGCTACAGTATTGAGCTTGAGCCATTTTGTTCGGATCGGAATGACCCCTTCCGGACCTTGTGATCATTTTTCAATGAAAAAAATTGATTATTGTTTTTAAAACTTCAAAAAAAACGTGTAATCATATACTTTAAAAGTCTTAATGTAGACCGAAACTTAATTAAATTCCGAACATGATAATCATTTTCATATTTTGTTTAATTTGGTAGTCATTTCATTAAAGATAATTAAAAACGTGGTAAGTTTCATAAATACCTTTATATTTCCTAAAACAAATTAAATATATGAAATGTAAAACTTGGCTGATTTCAAAGAAGTTAAATCGTTTAAAAGCCACAATAAATAATTCTAAATATATACAATCACATCATTCGTTTGATATATTAGTGATAGATTATATGGAAACCATAATTAGGGTTATATATATATATATATATATATATATATATATATATATATATATATATATATATATATATATGGAAAAGTTCAATAGAGAACCATAATTATTGTTATTCAAGGAACCAATTTTTTTTTTCAATTTCTAGAGCTTATTCTTTATCGAAAAAAATATCTAAAAATATCTAAATTCATATATTAACATTGTGAATGTGAAAAATATTTTTCGGATTCACCGTGTAAATCCGGATTCACGTTGTGAATTTTCAAAGATTCACATTGTAAATTTGACGTAAAAAAAATCGAATTTTATATCATTGGAAAAAGGATAAAAAGTTATGAATTTCTGTATTTTTAGTTTTTTTTTTGATAAAAAATAAGTTCTAAAAGTTGAAAAAAAGATTGGTTCCTTGGTTCATTGGTTAATTATGGTTCTCTATTGAACCTCACCACATATATATATATATATATATATATATATATATATATATATATATATATATATATATATATATATATATTCAAAGAAGTTAAATCGTTTAAAAGCCACAATGAATAATTCTAAATATATACAGTCACATCATTCGTTTGATATATTAGTGATAGATTATATGGAAACCATAATTAGGGTGTTATATATATATATATATATATATATATATATATATATATATATATATATATATATATATCAAAGAAGTTAGATCGTGTAAAAGCCACAATAAATAATTCTAAATATATACAACCACATCATTCGTTTGATATATTAGTGATAGATTATATGGAAACCATAATTAGGGTTATATATATATATATATATATATATATATATATATATATATATATATATATATATATATATATATATATATGGAAAAGTTCAATAGAGAACCAATATGGATCAATGAACCAAGGAACTCATCTTAACCATCTATTTTCTTTTAATCTTGGCCATTAATCCTTAATTAACCAAAGAAAACACGGAGGGACATTTTGGTAAGTTCAGCGTCTAATCTAATGTTGTTGTTTGTCTCCGTTAGCGTCTTCTGTCACTGTCCTTCATCGATCAATCCAAAATCTCGGCTGTTCTTCGAAATCAACCTTTTTCATCCAATTTACTAATAGTTTCTTCAGATTTCAGCTAATAATCAGGTATTTTTAATATGTATTCATCTTTCGTTTATGATTATTAGGTCAATTCCGATGCATTGTTTATCAACTTATTTTTATTGTTATTGTAATCGTCTATTGTCAAATTCTGTTGATTTTACCGTTTAATCTTCAAATTGTTATGTTTTTATTGTTAATTTTTTATATTTATGTCATATGTTGAATTTGCGTTTGATGTTACTGTTTTTCATTCGACCGTTTTTGTAATCATTCGTCTGTAATGCATATTCGACATTTAGATAATCAATTATATCTTGTGCATCTTCTGACATTTAAGTTTTTTTTCCAAACTTTTAGTGATTTTGAGAATCTTATCTTATCTTGTGCATATATTTTAAAGTTTTGCGATTATCTTGTTTATTTGTTTCCTTTTTTGTATAATTATCAATTCTAAATTTCTAATATGTATATAAACTTCAGGTTACCGACGATTCATTATGAGTTCTTTGAATTCTTGTTCAGATTTGCATTCAACTATTAATGAACAATCACGTAAGTTTTTTTTTCTTAATATAAATTTCACATTTTCTATATAATGTAATAAAATATATGTTTTTTTTGGTTTTGCAGTTCATGATCAGTCATCTTCAAATATGAATATTGATCATTCAAATAACAGTAATTTTTGTTCAGATTTGCATTCAATTATTAATGAACAATCACGTAAGTTTTTTTTCTTAATATAAATTTCACATTTTATATATAATGTAATGAAATAGATATTTTGTTTGGTTTTGCAGTTCATGATTAATCATCTTCAAGTATGAATATTGATCATTCAAATAGCAGTAATTCTCGTTATAGTTTTGATTTTGAGCTCTACAATACTGAAAGTTTTAAGCTTGTTCCTTATGATAAGTTGATACATAAGAAGCCTTTCAAAGGATTGTTGTTTGATTCATTGGACATTGGTCTTGACTTTTACAAGACTTATGGTCAAGAATGTGGTTTTGATGTGAATATGTCAAGTCAAAAAAGATACAATGATGGCACAATTCGTATTAGATATTCGACATGTAGTAGATCTGATTTCACGGAGTCATTCAAGAATGAAAATGTTAATGTGAAATTTTCAGATGTTAAGAGAAGGAGAACTTCTTCTAAGAAGAACAGATGCCCTGCTGTTTCAAAGTTCAAAAATCTCCGATGTTCTTTAATGTTCTACATTTATGTGTTTGTTGAAGATCACAACCATGAACTTGTTGCTCAAGATCAGTTCCACTTATTAAGGATTAATAGGACAATGGATTTTCTTGATGAATCCTTTATACATAAGGTTGGTACTTGTAACATTGGTCTAACATCCCAAAAATACCAGCTAAAAATTTCATTTTTAAATTAGGTTAATACATAAAAACATCGTTACAAAACATTCATAATATTAATTCATGTCTGAAAACCGGTAACATCATAGTAAAATATTCAGAGTACATCCCAGAAAATCCATAAGGCGGAAACAAGAGTGTGTGTGATATGCCGCTACCGCGCCGGCTCCTTTCCCCTAGCTGAAGAGGTACCTGAAAACAAAACTATAAAACGTAAGCACGAAGCTTAGTGAGTTCCCCCAACGAACCTCATACCATACAATCACATAGCATGCATGTCTGCCGGGCATTTCTGGGTGCCCGACCTTCCCCTTCGGTCCTGTCGACCGGATACTGCCTAGCATATCTGGGTGCTGGCCTACCCCTTAGGCCCTATCGACCGGATCGGGGACTGTTTCACCCCCTACTACTACTACCACCACATAATAACATATCACATAACCCATACATCATAATCTGCTAGCACATAAAGCATATCAGGTAGTAACAAACCTAGATGATTATCACACAGACAGCCATCTATCATACGACTCCTACTAGTGGGCCGACATTGTGGCCTTAGACCCACTTTTACTGGAAGGTAACTCACCTCGAGGGTAGCTGCTGAAAACCTGCTCAACCTACGCCTGGCTGCCGCACTGGTAACCCACCGGCTATAAATCTGTAATCATGGATTAGGTACTCATAAATACCCCTTAGGTCAAATGACTGGTCAAAGTCAACTTCTTGGTCAAAGTTAACTCTCTGATTGACTGGACTCGCCGAGTCCATATAGCGACTCGCCGAGTACTTCTACGTCTAGCCCGACTCTGACTCATCGGGTCCCTGTTCCCACTCACTGAGTCAGCTTGACTCGCTAAACGGGGACAACTAACAAACCCGCGACTGGACTCGCCGAGTCCAAGGGGGGACTCGCCGAGTCCGACGAACAGATCTCACAATTCGCTCCAATCTTCCATCAGAACATCAACCTTGGAGATTTGGAGATTCTGGGACTATAGCTACACGTTAAATTGCTAATTCCACGTGCGACTACGAAGGGTTGGACCTCCTACACTTAAACCCTTCTTATCCTAGTGACAGTTCATATGACTCGCCGAGTTTGAAGAACAACTCGCCGAGTTCAAGGCTATATTCAAGGGACTCGCCGAGTTTGAAGAACGACTCGCCGAGTACCAGACAATCTTCATAGGACTCGCCGAGTTGTTCATCCAACTCGTCGAGTCTAAGGCCATCTTCATGGAACTCGCCGAGTGCACTTTGGCACTCGCCGAGTTCCCTTCGACTCTTCACCCAATCTGGCCAAATCTGAGACATGCAACTGATCCAACTCATGGGTCTCAGTTCCTAGGGTCTGGTTATCACATATACACACGAAATCTGGGGGTTTTAAGGCTTGAAGATCATTCATTGGGGACAAAAAGGAACCTAAGAGCTAATGAGCAAAGTGAGGGTTTTATTACCTGATTTGATGCCTTCCCCAGAGTAGATTTCGGATCTACCTTCACTTCTGGAACACTCCAACTTCTTTCTTCTTCTTCTAAGCTCCAAAACCTTCTTTGGAAGATCAAAATCACTCAAGAACACTAAAGGAGCTAGGGTTGTTCTCTACTGCTCTCTGGGAGGAAAATGGGACGAAATGGGTGTTTTAGAATGGGTAAAGTAGGGTGCAATGTCTGAAAATAGAGTTTCATCCAGACAGGTGGACTCGCCGAGTCCATATGTCGACTCGCCGAGTTCCCAGCTTAAATCCCGCGTCCACCTCGCTGCTACTCGGCGAGTCGGGACGCAGACTCGCCGAGTTCATGGCAAAAATTTAAGAAAATACTTAAATAAAATAGTACCAGGAAGGGTGGCTTTGATTCTAGGGGAGGGACTGCAGTTGACTTTAAAAATTTTCATAGAGATTTGAATTGTAAAATTGGTGTCAAAGATTCCCAAATGGTTGTGGATATATTGACAAACAGAAAATTGTGTTTCTCTAATTTTTCATTTGAGGTTCAAAAAGATGTTGATGATCATCTTACTGGACTTTTTTGGGCTGATGATTCTTCGAAAGCCAACTATAAGGAATTTGGAGATATACTATCTTTTGATGCTACTTATCAAACAAACAAGTAATTCCTAATCCTTATTTGTTCCTTTTATGGTATTTGTTCTTTTTAATAATACCTATAAAAAAAAATTCAGGTATTCTATGGTATTTGTTCTTTTTACTGGAGTTGACTACCACAAGCGTTGTGTTACTTTTGCTGCTCGTTTACTAGCTCGTGAGACAGCAGATGCATATGTGTGGTTGCTTGAAGTGTTTCGTAAAGCATTTGTCAAGCCTCCCATGATGATTGTAACATATCAGGATTCATCAATGAAGAAAGCTGTTAATTTTGTTTTTCCTGAATCGAAGCATAGACTATGCATGTGGCACATCACTCAAAAACTTGAGGAAAAGGTATATTTTTTGTTTCTTGATTCCTCTATATGTTTATAACCATATAGATCATAAAGCATATAGTGAATTCACAATGTAAATTTTCATATGATGAAAGGAACAAATCTAAATCATAAATCACACTGTGAATTCATAATGTGAACCAAATGTTATGTTAATATGAATTACATCAAATATTTAACATATGTAATGATTCTTATGTGTTTCTTTTTTTTTAGATTCCTATCGATGTTTATAACCATCCGGACTTCTAGAATACATTTTTTGATATTATATGGAATCTTCAATGTTCTCCACAAGATTTTGAAAGTTCGTGGTCAACAATGTTAGATAAGTTTCATCTAAAAGAAAATGATTGGTTAAGGTCTGTTTTTAAAATAAGGGATTTATGGATTCCAGCTTTTATGAGAGATCTTGAACTTTCTGGTTTGATGGGAACTACTTCAAGATCAGAGAGTCTGAATAATGCTTTCTCACATTTTTTGCATCATAAATCAAATTTGGTGAAGTTAATGATGTCGTTTGATAGTGCAATGGAGAATCAAAGGCATCATCAATCTTTATTTGATTATCATTCCACAACTACTACCCCCAAGCTAAGGACTCCTTTGGCTATTGAAAAGCATGCATCGAAAATTTATACACATAATATTTTCTTGGACATTCAGAAAGAGTTATATAAATCTGTGTTTCATTGTGTTCAAGAATCTGTAGTTATTGAAGATGAAAGTGAAGTTTATGTTTTGAGAGATAAGAAGAAAAAAAAGTTGATTGATAAAAATGTGAATGAGGATGAAGAATCTGACGACTTTTATCGAAATAGTCTTCCTTCTCATTGTCCTAATACTCGTTACAAGGTATGTCTCTTTGTCCTAATACAGTTTATTAAATATAAAATGTAGTTTCAAAATTCACATTGTGAATGTAGGATGTTTTGCTAATTAATAGTGTGAATTTTTATAGAGTTATAAATTGGTTTTTACTTTTCATTATATTAGTATGATTTCTAATGTCCTGTTGATTAATAATGTGAATTGATGTTAATTTGTATATTTTTTATCGAATGGTATGAGATAGAATTTCTTATTCACATATTAATTTGTTTATTAATGATAATTTTGTAGTTTGTATTTAGTAGAAGGGGTGATAGCATTAGCATCAGTTGTAGCTGCATGCTTTTTGTCCAGGAAGGATTGTTATGTCGTCATATGTTTTTCATATTAAATATGAAAGAGTATGATGAAATTCCATCAAATTTCATTTTGAGGAGATGGGGAAAAGATATCATAGCTGATGGATTGTTGAGAAAAAAGTACTCATATCCTCATAAAGGCAGTAAAAATGAATGTTTGATTCAAGATGCATATGCTATTCTTCGTTTGTCCATTAACAAGATAGCAAATAATGAGGATGAGTTGGCTAAATATATAAAGCAACTTCAGGAGGTTGATAGTGGTATTCCTTTATGTACCTCATCAAGGGCATCTTCGAGTAGATCAGTTCACATTGAAAAAATTATTGGAGCTGCAGTACCTGATGTTATCAACATTCATAATCCAGAGGGGATCAGAAACAAGGGATGGGCCAGTGGTAAAAGAATCAAGAGCACTAGAGAGAAAGTGATTGAGAAATCTAAAAAGGGTACTAGGTTGTGCAGTTTATGTCATAAACCAAATCACAATGCTAGGAGTTGCATTTTGAGGTTTAAGAAGTCTGATTTAGAATCTGAGGTTACAGAAGGCTGATTGTTTCTAACTTTTTTTTTAAGACGACTAAAATAAGATTTGATTTTTGTAATGATCATTCAATGGATAGAAATGTTGAAATATTGATGTTAATTTTGATATTCATTGTTTTAGAGTTTATTTCTAATAATAGAATATATTTTTTTCAAATTTATTGTTTTTGGTTAAAGATATTTTTTTATTGTTAGTTTTTTGAATATTTTCTAATAAAAATTTCATGCTAATGATTTAATTTATGTATATTAATTATCATTGACAATATCATATATAAAATTTTCATGTTAAAGATTGTCTTAATGTAATTTAATTCACATTGTGAATCTCAACTATAAATTGTTTTAATGATCTATATGTACCATAATTCACATTGTGAACCTCACATATAAAATATACATGTTATAATATGTACTGTAATTCACATAGTTAATCTTACATATAAAATTTCACAAGGTTAACATATAAACAATGTAAATTTTCTACATATATTGTATGTTATTACATTAACATTTAATCATTTAGACCAAAAGAAATGAAGTAAATGTATGAAATGACAATGTACTTTCAATTCTTTATTCATAGTAGAAATATAATCACTTCCCCCCACCCACACACCAATATCATATTTTTAATAAAACATGTAATTGTATAACATACATGTAGACATTCACATGAAAATATAAACATCTTTTAAGTATTTAGTAAAGTTCATTATATTTGATATAGAAACTAACATCAAATTGTAACATAACAAGCATGTATATGTTCTTAAAGAAATTAAAGTGCATCTAAACTTATACTAATAATGAATAGAAAACTAAATTTTAAGTTTTACGCTTCTTTTTCCAATCCTTGAAGTATTATATCCTTTCTCCCCTTTTTTCCCATCCCTTGTCGAGCAAATCTTTTATTTCTTCATTAGTCTTTTTTGCAAACTTAGCTGTTTGTGCAATGATTTTTGACCAGTGTGTGTTTGCGTCACTCAATAGTATCTTTGTCAAATACTTAATGCGTAAATCGTTTAACACACTTTGTTTTTGTTTTGATTCTTTTGGCAATCCACATGTCCAATTTACTGTTTTATCTCCCATATATGTCTCCATATGACGCTTGCAAAAAACTCCACAGTCAACATGATTATCCCTCGTGCGCCAATTCATGTTCACCCTTTATGGTTCAACACCCTCCAAAGTTAAAGCTGATTTGTGATTGACCCTCATCAAGTACCTACTAAAAAGTATTTTCTGCAAAAAAGAAATTGTCATTTTCTATAGTTATTATTTTATTTAGATTATCAGTCTATTAATACTTATATTTATAATGTAAATTTAATATTCTTACCAATTCATTAGGTGCATCACGATAAGCTCTAGAAAACTTTGCAACTGAATTCCTATTGCCAATGACATCAACCACTGGTTCCTCTAAGTTTATGCAGATGATGTAAAAGTGATTTTTTGATGAATTGGTAAAAACACCTGTTTAATAATTTAAATTGTTAAACTTTGTTAAAAATATGTAATATATTCAACAAAAAGAACAGTTTATTACCAAGTGAACTTTTTCAAATGTCAGAAGTTCTTTGTCATTTTTCATTGCATCTTTGATATTTGACTCAAATTTATCAAATCTTTGATTGAAAGGGATATTTTTGTCAAATATGAACAGTCTCTGCAAAAAAATTTAAATATACATCAATCTTTAAAGAGTAAATTGTTAAATTCACAATAAGTTAAATTTTAAATTTAAAATTATTCACACTGTGAATTATAATGGGATTCACTGTGTGAATTTTATTACTTATTCAGAACAATTGAAAATTGTATTTGTTATATTATCAACATTATCATGATATATATATTTTTAATTAACTTACCACAATTGATGTATCAAAGAAATACCAATTCAGTGTAGAATTTGATTTAAGTTTTTCTTCATAGTTCAAAATATCAGTCCAAGCATCAATGACATGTGCATGTACCCATAATCCTGCCTGCATTGTTTCAATCATTCCTCTTCCAAGCACATACCCTCTCTTAGTCTGAAATACCTTCTCACTTAATTTGTAATCAAATAAAACAAAAAAGTAGTTAATAGAAAATTAATTTGTATTTGTATTTTATATACTATTGTATTTAAATAAAAAATAACATGAATTATTACCTGCTATTACCAATTCTGGAAAAAATTCTATCTGATACTTTTACTTCATATGGATCTACAAATTTTGATGCACAGACCTGTTTTTTATTATAAGGAGAAGATAGCTTCAGTGATGGTTTTTTTAATCTTTTTCCTACTTCTCTTTTTTTGTCTTCATCATCTTCAATTCCCAAGATATTATTGTCACATTCTGTTTCTTCTTAATCATAACTTTCTCCTTCATCAAGTTTTTCATCTTTTATTTCTTTCTTCATGTTTTCATCTTCACTGCTTTCATCTCCTTCCTGAAACTCTTGTGTTAGACCAAGACCAAGTCCAAGTGAAAAACTAGGCATTGATGATTTTCTAGTATTTTTTTTTCTTTTTTTTATCATCTATTTTTGTTCTCTAAAACTTTTTACATTTTCAAAATCATCATAATTATCAAATTTAAAATACATTGAATAGAATCAGCAATCTCATGCACTATTGGATCATTGTACAAATTTCCTGGTGTTACCATCATTGTTTGATTCTTTATTTCATGTTCATTCAAATTCTCTTCGCTTTTTTTTCATCTTCATCCCTGTCACCTTTTGCATCATCTTCATTTTGAGTTTTATAAATGAATTCTTGTTCAAAGACTTTCTTCATATCTTTCAACTCATCGCTTTCTGTGAATTTTGTTGTTGAAAACTCAATTAACTTTCCAAACTTCATTTTATCATTCACTAGTTTTTTGTAATCCTTTTTCGCTTTGAATACCAATTCCTGCGAAATGAGATAAAAAATGTCAAAGAAAATGATTTTTTTTAAACTTTTTTCTATAATAAATTACAGTTTCAGAATATGAATGCATTGATGAGGTATCACATTTTTAATGCATTTTAATAAATTACATATTCACTTTGTGAATTTATTATAGAGAAAGTAATAAAATACACTTTTATATTCACAATGTGAATCACTTTATGAATTTCATTTTAACTACAATTTTATAACATATATCTGTAATTTAACTTCAATTTTTTTTTAATTATATAGATTATTAACTTACATCGAGTTTCATATCTTCATTTTCATCGGTGTCGGATTCTTCATCATTCTCTATAACATCATCATTCCATTCCAAAGTTCCAAAGTCACCACTCTTTAACTCAGCTTTTTCCCTTTTCACCATCATTTCATAATCCCAAAAATGTAGTGCATGTATTTGTCTTTTTTCATTCTTATCATTTCTCATAAACTCCAAATAAGCTAGCTGTTTATGTAAACAAAATTATGATTAATTAGTTTTCTTATAATAATATAAATAAAAGTGTTAATTATAAGAATTTTCCTTACCAATAATACAAGAAGTGGCCTACAATAGTAGTTTCCTCTATCGGTTTAATCCCATGTCGTCTTTGACATTTTCAAGCAATTGGTTATAAAACCACACCAGTCAATTTCTCTCATAGGTGTTTTGCCTAACAAATGTGGCAATACTGTTGTCTTACAAGTTCCAGGCTTATTCTGTTCACAAATGGTATTAACAAACAGTAATACAAAGTTTGTTCTGAAAATAATCCCTGAATCTGATGATTCTTTAATTTTCTCTTCAACATCCGATGGTCTCATAGCCTTGAAATTGTATTGTTGCTTCCAGTCCATTAATTCTTTTCCTTCACATTGATCAGTGTTATATATATCTTTTCCACCTAGAGGAATTCCAAGCAAATCATGAACAAGTTCTGGTGTTATGTCTATCTTTGCATTAGGTAGATGGATTTTTATATCTGATGGGTTGAATGAATTCACAACAAAACGTGCCAATTTCCCAGAAATTCCATTCGTTGCAATTCTCAGCAAAGATCCCAATCCCATTTCTCTGACAGCTTTTCTCTGTTCTTTGTTTATAGATTTAACAATATCATAAAACTTCTTTGGGCTCATTCTTGTTCTCAAAGATACTATGTCATTTGGATTTATTGACACTTTTGCCTTTTTTTTCTTTGACTACTTCCTGTTAGTCAATAATATTCATAAGCTTCTCATAATATAACATATATAATATAAAATAACTAACAATACAAGAAATTCACATGTGAATTTGTTTTGCAAAATATAATATAATACATAAAATAAACATGTGAATTTGTTTATAACTTTGTAAATTAAACATGTGAATAGTAATAAACAAACCTGTTATTTTTTCATCAGATTCTTTCTTTACAAGGCTATCTTCAACTTTAATAGGAGTCACAGATTTTTTGTATTCAATCATTTTAAGTCTTGGACTCTGTCTGATTTTTGTTCATGTTTTAACAAATTTATAAAGAATTAATTTTATAATACCAAATTCAATTATAATTTTATAAATACTAACCTTGAGTTGTTTTCTTTTCAGGTGTCTTGAAAACAGATTTTTCTTGCTTCATCGACTTTTTCGTTTTTGTTTTATGTAATCTTGGACTCTGTCTGATTTTTGTTCATTTAAAAAAAATAAAATTAAAGATAATTGATTTTATATATTAAAGTAAATTATAATTTTATAAATACTAATCTTGAGTTGTTTTCTTTTCAAGTGTCTTCAAAACAGATTCATCTTGCTTCATCATTTTTTTTGTTTGCTTTTTTTGAATCTCATCAGCTTCTAAACTTTTTTCTTTTCTAACATTTTCTTCAATAGTCTTTTCAACTTCATTTTTTCTTAACTTATTAACTATTTCCACCACGGTTCTCCTTGTTGTGTTTTTGGTATATTTTTTTGAACCTTCAACTACATAATGTGAAATTTTTAATATGAATGTCAAAAATATAAGTAGTATTAATACATGTCAAACAATATAAAATTGAACATGTGATGATCAAATTGCAAAAACTTTTTAGAAATTCACATTGTGAATCTGTTAGGCTATGAGCTATATTCAAGATTCACATTGTGAATTTATGCATTTAATAGCAAAAGAGTTTGAGGTTCACCAAATGATGTACACATACACATGGTGAATTTTTACAATTACATTGAGCATAGTGAAATACAAACAAAAGTGTTGATCAACTTGCAAAAAAAATATGTTTTTATGAGATTCACATTGTGAATTCGTTTGAATGTGAGATACACATCTAAGATTCACATTGTGAATTTATGCATTTAATAGCAAAAGAGTTTGAGGTTCACCAAGCGATATACACATACACATTGTGAATTTTTACAATTACTTTGTGCATACTGAATACAAACAAAAGTGTTGATCACCTTGCAAAAAAAACGTTTTTTTAACAGATTCACATTGTGAATCTGTGTGAACGTGAGATACACATCCAAGATTCACATTGTGAATTTATGCATTTAACAGCAAAAGTGTTTGAGTTTCACCAAATGATGTACACATACACATGCTGAATTTTTACAATTACATTGTGCATAGTCAAATACAAACAAAAGTGTTGATCAACTTGCAAAAAAAATATTTCTAAGAGATTCACATTGTGAATCTGTTTAAATGTGACATACACATCTAAGATTCACATTGTGAATTTATGCATTTAATAGCAAAAGTGTTTGAGTTTCACCAAATGATGTACATATACACATGGTGAATTTTTACAATTACATTGTGCATAGTCAAATACAAACAAAAGTGTTGATCAACTTTCAAAAAAAATATGTTTTTAAGAGATTCACATTGTGAATCTGTTTGAATGTGAGAAACACATCCAAGATTCACATTGTGAATTTATGCATTTAATAGCAAAAGAGTTTGAGGTTCACCAAGTGATGTACACATACACATGGTGAATTTTTACAATTACATTGTGCATAGTCAAATACAAATAAAAGTGTTGATCAACTTGCAAAAGAAAAAAAAACATTTTTTTAACAGATTCACATTGTGAATCTGTGTGAATGTGAGATACACATCCAAGATTCACATTGTGAATTTATGCATTTAACAGCAAAAGAGTTTGAGGTTCACCAAGTGATGTACACATACACATGGTGAATTTATACAATTACATTGTGCATAGTCAAATACAAACAAAAGTGTTGATCAACTTTCAAAAAAATATGTTTTTAAGAGATTCACATTGTGAATCTGTTTGAATGTGAGATACACATCCAAGATTCACATTGTGAATTTATGCATTTAACAGCAAAAGTGTTGATCAACTTGCAAAAGAAAAAAAAAACATTTTTTTAACAAATTCACATTGTGAATCTGTGTGAATGTGAGATACACATCCAAGATTCACATTGTGAATTTATGCATTTAATAGCAAAAGAGTTTGAGGTTCACCAAGTGATGTACACATACACATGGTGAATTTTTATAATTACATTGTGCATATTCAAATACAAACAGAAGTGTTGATCAACTTGCAAAAGAAAAAAACACATTTTTTTAACAGATTCACATTGTGAATCTGTGTGAATGTGAGATACACATCCAAGATTCACATTGTGAATTTATGCATTTAACAGCAAAAGAATTTGAGGTTCACCAAGTGATGTACACATACACATGGTGAATTTTTACAATTACATTGTGCATAGTCAAATACAAACAAAAGTGTTGATCAACTTGCAAAAAAAAATGTTTTTAAGAGATTCACATTGTGAATCTGTTTGAATGTGAGATACACATCCAAGATTCACATTGTGAATTAGTTTTTTTTAATAAGTGTGTAGTATAGGATTAGATAATTAGTTATTTTAATCTGAATGCAAATGTTCTAACCTTTTTTTTATCTTGAATATCTTCAATTTTTTCACTTGTAGTTGAAGGTAGAACATCTTTTAGACTTCTTGTCAATTTCATTCTTTTCTTATTATCCTTTTTTTCATTGATCTTTTCTTCATTTCCTGTTTTTGATTAACAAATTAATTCAAACATCAATTTCATGGTATGAAAGTTATGATTTATTCACATTGTGAATTCAGTTTGAATCAAAACATTACCAACGCAACTCTTTATAAATTTACAATGAGAAGCACAATAAGAGATACAATATGAATTAAACATAGATACACAATGGGAATTTCACAAGATGAAAAAATCAAATGTAAATGATAAATCACCCTGTGAATTCACAATTTGAATAAATGATATGTTAAATTAATATATAATCATGATTCACTTTGTGAATTGTCAAATAATATAATACTCAAAAACATTGAATCCTTTCAAAATAATCAAATGTAAATCACAAAGCACACTATGAATTCAAAATGTGAAATTAGTTTTTCAGTTTAATGAATAAATTCAGAAACCACTTAGATTCACAAAGTTTTTAGGAAATTACGGTTTGTACTTTAGATATTCATGATTTCTGTATCGATTTGAAGAAATTTATATCATTAGGTTTTTGGTAATTATACGAATTCTCAAAAGTTCATGAAATTAGGGTTTCGATTTACTTAATAAACTCATATTCGAGTTAGATTCACAAAGTTTTAGGAAATTTCAGTTTGTAATATAGATATTCATTAGGTTTTCGTTATGTATACAAATTATTAAAAGTTCATCATCCGACGAGGGTTTCAAATCAGTCTAAAACGATTTTGTTAATAAAATAGTGTATTAACAGATTCATCGAATACATAATGTAACAGATAGTTTAGATTTGTCGTTTTGAAATTTATCAATCGAAAAAATATAATGTTGAAAATGGATTAAATGAGATAATCGAAAGTGAATAGCAGTCAAATATACCTTCTAGATTCATTTTGACGAACTTTTCGAGAAGATTCACTGTGGATATTGACTGAATCGTCGTCGGAGATTCGTTTGAAATCGATGTTGTCGGTGGAGTAAAAGATCGCTTTCAATGAGAGGGTAAAATCGATTTCACTAAATTGAAACTGATGAACTAACGACGTTAATTAACAGTGAGAGTTAAAAAGTTTTAGTTTGACGACAATACCCCCTTAAGTTATGTGTTTGGTTATAATCAGTTGCACACTATTGTTTTTCATACTTTTACATCTCAAATCCAATGGCTGTTAATATTTTGATCCAACCATCTTAATAAGTTCCTTGGTTCCTCCACCCATATTGGTTCTCTATTGAACCCGTCCCTATATATATATATATATATATATATATATATATATATATATATATATATATATATATATATATATATATATATATATATATATATATATATATTTCAAAGAAGTTAAATCGTTTAAAAGCCACAATAAATAATTCTAAATATATACAATCACATCATTCGTTTGATATATTAGTGATAGATTATATGGAAACCATAATTAGGGTTATATATATATATATATATATATATATATATATATATATATATATATAGAGTGAGAGAGAGAGAGAGAGAGAGATACATGTTGCAAAGGAACTCCTATATATTATACAAAGAGTATAAAACAATAAAACAAAATAATATTTTAACACACCCCCGTAGTTGGAACAGGATGATCTCGAATGTTCAAACAATTTCTAATATCCAAAAATAACCGAGTAGGGAGACCCTTTGTAAAAATGTATGCATACTGATAAGCTGAAAGAACATGTAAAACACGCACACGACCAATCGCAACACGCTCCATAACAAAATGTAAATCTATTTCCACATGTTTGGCTCTTTGGTGTTGCACTAGTTTGGAGGTCAAAATACATGGCACTAACGTTGTCACAAAAGACAACAGTGGCCCCATGAGAGTAGGCAATAAGGCTCAAGAAGAAGATTTTAAAGCCATTCAATTTTTGCAACAACATTAGCTACCCCCTGCTACTCGGCTTCGGTACTAAAGCGAGACACGACATGATGTCGTTTGGAGGACCAGGAGATGAGATTATTACCTAGATAAACACAGAACCCAAAAGTGGACTGACGACTAGTAGGACAACCGGCCCAATCAACATCAGACTAAGAAACCAAGCGATCAACAGTTGAACAATGAATGTGAAGACCATGATTTAAGGTACCCTTGAGATACCTTAATATACACTTGAAATCCTGAAAATATGGGGCACGTGGATCATGCATGAAGAGGTAGATTTGCTGAACAACATAAGAAATATCTGGACGGGTGACGGTAAGATATTATAAGGCACCTGCAAGACTACGATACAAGGTATGGTTCAAAAAAGGCTCATCATCATAGGAGAGCTTTGATTTGGTGTCAGCTAGTATACTACAAGGATTAGACATGACCATGTCAATACGTGTGAGAATCTATTGAGCGAATGCAAATTGCGAAAGGAATATGGTAGAAGCACTCCGAGTAGAATCAATATCAAAGAAGAAGGAGAGAGAGCCAAGTTCGGTCATTGGAAACTCCAGTGATAGTAGCTTGATGGCCTTGGAAACTAGATCTAGAGAAGAGGCAGTAAGAATGATATCATTTACATAAAGTAGCAAATAGATGTTGTCTTTACCACGATGGAAGGTAAAAAGAGAGCTGTCAGATTTGCCGCAATGAAACCAGATGGAGGAGAGAAGAATGGAAAAACACTGGTACCAGGCACGAGGAGCCTTCTTGAGTCCATAAAGAGCTTTGTGAAGACGACAGACATGATCAGGGAACTGAGAGCTGACATAACTAGGAGGTTGACACATATAGACAGTTTCAAAAAGGTCACCATGAAGAAAAGCATTTTTGACATCAAGTTGGTGAATTATCCAGTCTCTAGAGACGGATATGCTAAGAACAATACGAATGGTAGCTGGTTTGACGATAGGGTTGAACGTGTCATCAAAATCAAGGCTATGTTGTTGAGAGAAACCTTGAGCAACAATGCATCCATTGTAGCACTCCAAGCAACCATTTTTGTCAAGCTTGTGATGATACATCCAACGACAGCCTACAAAATTAGCATGCATGTATGGTTAGTGTGAAGGACGGACATTTCAAAATCCATAGTTGCTTGCTAGACAGGATCGCACATAGCCTGAGCAGTAGAGCAAGGATAGGAGAGATATAAGAAGAGATCTAAAGATTAAAAATTTTCCGAGGTTTTAGGTTGCCAGTATGAGATCTGGTAACCATCGAATGAGCACGGGGCGGATAAGGAGATGATTTTGGAGAACTCAACGGATAGGATTCACTAATTGACTCAGGGTTATAGGAGTTGTGAGACAACATAGTGGAAGCAAGAGTATAAGAGGGTGGTTTAGGAGAGATTCGGGTAGCAAAGACAGCAAAAAACCCATAGGTGATTGTAAGAGGGTGAGAAACCAAAAAGGATTTCAAACGGGCCTTTAAGATGCAGTGTAATCGTGGTAAGAAGATTAAATGTATAGGCAGTAGAAAGAAGAGCCTCAAACCAAAAGTGAGGAGGAAGAGAGGCTTGGATGAGAAATGTGTGCAGGATGTTGTTAATGGTTTGTATAGTGCGTTCAACTTTATCGTTTTGTTGAGAGGTATAAGGAAATGAGAAACAAATTTTAATTCCATGCTCATTAAAAAAAATTCAAGAATGATTTGTTGTTGAATTTAGACCATTATCACAATAAAAAAAAGTTGAATATCAGTTTTAAATTGGTTTACCACATAAACACGAAAAGATTTAAAAGTAGAAAACCCATTTGATTTGGAACATAATGGAAATATTCATATAAATTAGAAAAAGCATCCAAGAAAAGAACGTAGTATTTAAAACCACTAATACTTGGAATATGAGAGGTCCATAAATCAGAATGAATTAATTCAAACACATGACTAGTTTAGGTTTGAGATAAAGAAAATGGTAAACGACAGTCTTATCTAAGTTTGACAGGCGTGGCACAAATATGTGTTTTTACTAGGACAATAAATAAAATTACATGACTTCAGAAACTGAAAAATAGTGGTGCTCGGATGTCCAAGTCTTCTATGCCATGTATCATGAGAAACGACACCAAGAACAAGGGATGAGGCATATCGTGCAGTAGGCAAAAGGACATGATAAAGATTAGAGTGGTTGCTATCACATCATTGAAGGAGAGTATCAGTGCTAAGATATTTCATAGTGAAACCAAAGGGATCAAACTCAACAGAAAAAAAAATTGTCAATTGTAAATCTACGAACAAAAATAAGATTCTTGACCATTTTATCAGAAACCAATTTTTTTTGAGTGAGAAACGATCATTAGAAATAAGAAAAAAAAAGATTGTCATATAGAATTAACAGGAAGTACAGAACCATTGCCAACCATAATGAATTTTAGAGCTACATGGAGTTAGAGAGTGTATCGTACCTTGAGTAAAGGACATGTGAGAGCTTTCTCCCGAATCCATACAGTAGTTGTTGTCGCGAGGTGGTTGGATAGACGTTGCTTTGAAGACGAAAGAAAGATCTGTGAAATGTTGGTGACAAACTTGATAACCAAAGGCATGAGAAAGAGGTTGATGTGGTGGACCTGTGGATCTCTAAAACTGTTAATGCGGAGTCAAAAAAGATTGTTGATGAGGTCCGAAGTGGGGCAACACTTTCAGTTATTGTTGACCGAGAGTAAGCAACAACTGCGAAGGTTGCTGGAACGATTGGAAAACAACATACAGAGGTTGTTGATAACCTCTGAATGGTAGGATACGGAGTCCGTTTTGAGCTCCATAAAAAGTTGGAAAATGACATGTTGCACCTTGAGAACCTGAAACATGAGAAGTGATGTGCACAGATTATAACTATCTAGTTTTAAATTTATAAACCTAACTACTTATCTACTAATACACCTATAGGCAATGTACCTAGTCATTTTACAGTATAGTAAAGTAAGTTGGGTGTCGAGCACAGGGAACGAATTTAGTTTACTAAAATAATTACTAAAAAATAATCTAAAAGCAATTAAATAAAGTAGGGGTTTTTATATGATTTTTCAAGTTCGGATTAACTTAAATCTAAGCACTCAACAAAAAAACGATTGTAAACAAGATTAAGAAGACACTTTCCTTTAGCTTCGAATCCCCCTTTTTCCTATGTGTAGTTTATAAGTATGGATTTACTCAGTTGGTTACCAATATAAATATAATTAGCAGTCTTGATCCGATCTACTAATATTTTCACCAATTCATGAACTACTATGTAATGATCATACACAAGCAAACATAAAATTGATTATGAATGATATTTGGGCTATGTAAGATTCATCTAAGATAACTATCTATGATCAAGACAATTAATTAAACACAATTATGATCAAATTATGTTCTCCAACACAGCTAAAGTTGTTACCTTTATCACTTAATCTAAGATGTGATTAATCCTAACTCTTGCAATTTAATGATCATAAACTACTAAGTAAACAAGTTCATGTAATTCAAATGGTCAATAAACTACACTTAACTTGAATCAAAGCCACAAAGACGCAAACTTTAACATTATAGGTAATGATTATCAAATACATGCATAAACCAACTTCATAAAATCCAAGTATAAGAAACTAACACATAGTATTAGGGTTCATCTACACTAAACGAAAGCCTAATGATTTAGCTACTCATGGCAGAAAATAAGCACAAAAAAACATTAGAATTCGACATGATTGATTCAATGCAAACCGAATGTGACATGTGATTTTCAAATCTTCAATCTCGAGTCGTTCTCTCTTCCAAGGATTGTTTTTCTCTCTTCTATGACTGCTGATTTCGACTATAACTCCATAAAATCAGATTCAACTTCCTTAAGTCGAATGTGCAAAGGAGTATTTATATTTTCCTTAAATCATCCTTCACGTCGTGAAAATTAGGGTCTCACGTCGTGAGACCAGTACACTCCGTATTCAACAAGGAAACTGCATTCCGCGTAGTTATCTTCTGGAATAATCAATCTCACGTTGTTAGATTATAGTTCTCACGTTATGAGAACTGGGAATTAGTATTTTGCACAAAAACGAAAGTCATCCAAAATTTTGTCTAGTTTCCGGAACTTTTTTATTCTCGTCAATCGGAGTTACGAGTCATGAGATATGGTCCAGCAACATCCTTTTTGTATCCTTTTCAGCTCCAGTCCTCTAACTTCCAGGTTTTGTTAAGATTTGGCCCTTTTCTTCGTGAATATCCAATTTAGATACAAAATAGAATTTAAACATTATAAGTACCAAATATCTTCATTATTAACTAAAAATGTAACATAAATGTATTAATATAATGCCTATATATATATATATATATATATATATATATATATATATATATATATATATGGCAATATCAAAATAGCCCACACTTATATTTTGCTTGCCCCCAAGCAAAACTAATCTTTTAAGTTAAACTTTCATCACCAACATCACATAAGAGAATCTATTCAGAACCCATCCATTATACCAAGACCTCAATGCGCATATTTGTGTCTAAGGTTCCTAAATACTTTCCAATCCTAACTACTCACAATCCTTATGAACATTCACCCCTTAGTTTGTACGACACTCATTTTTGCAACCCTCCGAATCCATCCTCATAAATCTTTCTTAGCCTCAAGGTATTTTTAGTCAAGCATCCCAAGAATACATATGATCTAAAAAGAAGTTACAACTTTAATACCATAATGGAGCTCCTTGAATTCATCTCCTCTTTGATATTTGTTCTTTGATTTCTTTGAATTCAACACCTTTTTGTTTGATTTTTGGCATCTTCAATTTTTGATTTCTTAATCTTCATACTTTGATAGCTTCTTCAAAATTCTTTCACTTTTGCAATTTTCTCGCTTTTTTATATATATCTCACTTTTTTCGCTCAATTCCTACATGCTTAAGCAAGGGAGCTTAACTTCAACCTTCATTGGTTAGAGATATTAGTCTAAGTGCAATGACTACATAAGCTCTCCTAGATAGATTTCAGGTACACGCTGTAAAACTTTTTATGTCATTCAAACTACCATATTACCTTTCATATCTCATCACTTTTCACTAGGACTGGGAAGCCACAAATATATTATAACATATGTTGGCTCAATTAAACATTTGAGTTCGCATTGGATCTTCCCACGCAACACTAGCAACTTAAGTTTTTAATTATTACTAGATTCCAAATTAGACCATTTTAAATTTTTGATAAATTTTTAAATTTTCTTGATCTAGAAAAATTTTTAGTTTTTAAACTTAAATTCCTTTTCCGACCCCTACCCCACACTTATTTCATACAATGCCCTCATTGTATGCATAAAACTATAAAAACAGTATAAAGGGAGAAAAAGGATCAAACTCCCCTGGGGTAGTAGTGGTGAGATCGATTTCTTGATAACGTGTGGAAAGCTTGAACATCTTGAATATGTAATTGGAACTGGACTTTGCTGGTACTCGTGAATGTGCCGAATAAAATGTAAACCAAAAACTCGCATCTTCGAAAAGTGTGGCGCATAAAATCTTCAAAGTAAGACTTGTACTTTAGCCAAAATGTGGGAAAGCATACGCCGCATTTCATGGTCGAAATAGAGAGCAAAAACAAGATTTTTATATTTCACGTTATGGGTATAGAGAGCTACAACGTGAGTCTAGAGTAAATTTCTTCTGAATCGTGATTATGTCAAGCTCACGATGTGCGGTAGAGAGCTCACATCATGAGAACTGGGGCGTGACAGATTGCATATCTTCTTCAAAATCTTCACATCGTGAAAACGCTATTTCCCTCGTAAGTCGTTAAGACACAGTTTAAGACCATATTTTCTGTAACTCTTCCCTTTATTCTCTAAAATTGCACACGATTGTTACCCCACACAAATCAAAAAGTGTGGTCTTCGATTCTTATCTCTAACGCTCACAACTTTCCTTTCTCTCGACATTCTAATAATTCTGCGAACAAAACAAACCACTGGTTGCAAGAAAACAAACATCTACCATCCGGTTACATGTCTTAAAAAACAAGCCAAATAAAAATAAAAACACACAAATTAAACACACCAAAAATAAACTAAGAAAATAAAATAAAAAATGAAAATAAAAAGGTTAAAGAAAATCATTCATCATCTTCATCTCTTCTTGCTCCATTAGGCCCGGCCCCATCGTGTTGTCCTTACTAATACTCGCTCCACAAAGGACAAATTGGTTATTGATTTCCCAAATTAGGTGGTTGCTCCACATGAAAGTGTTCAATCATGTTCTCCATAGTACCACCTATCCAATTCATGCTCAAGCTCATTCTGTCAAAATACCTGGCCATCTTCTCATCACGAGATGGTCCTCCTCCCATAGGTGCATTTTGTTGCACCGGTTGACCTCTCTCACCTCCCCTCCTCATGTTCCTGCGTCCCTGAGGCTTCGGTTGTGCTTCGGTTTGTTCCATTTGTTCTCCTCCATTATCAGCTGGAATACTCTAATGTGAGCCCATATTCACAATAACATACATTGACTCGAAGTAACTAAAAGAAAAATCACCCCCTTCCTTCTATGTCAAAGTGCAACTCAACCTTGGTGTTAAAATACCATACCACCTTGCCAAGCGAGTGACAAAATGGCCACCTGCAATAGGACTCCCAGCTCATGAAGTTACCACTCTTGAAATTAGTCTCACACTTGATTTGTTACTTTTTTAAAAAAAAGATGACTATGATGACTTATCCTAAAACTTAAATGAAAATGCAAAACTAAAGAAAATGAAAAGGAAAACCAGGCTCGGGTTGCCTCCCGAGAAGCGCTTCTTTTTATGGAGTCGTGAGAAGGACTCCTTCCTGCCCTACGTTGTTGCGTTTGGGAGTGGGGTCTCCCTTTTCTCCTTTTACTCCTTCCAGCTCCTTTTGTAGGCTTGAACCCGTTTTATGTATGCTTTATTGGAGTTTTCTTTCTTTGTTTGAACGTTTCATGCCTCATGCTTTCTTTTAACTCCTTGGATTTTTCATTTTTGGAGTTCTTCACTTGATTTTCAGCTAGTCCCTTTATGTCTATCTCCATTATGGCAACATTTACCTCCTTTCCTTCTTTATCATCCTCATCATCACTTGAACTTAGCTCTTCACTTTCACTTGGTGTAGTAAAGGAAAAAACCTCAAAGATCATTGGGATCGAGGCTCTTGGTTTAGTAAGATTGACTACTTTTTTAGGCTTTTCTCTTCTTTCGACCTCTTCATCAATTAATTTTTCTAATTCTTCAAGTTCATTGTCTTCATCCATAAATAATACTTTATTTTGAGTCTTAGACTTCCCAAATCTTTCTTCCACTCCAAATGTCATCTCCTCTTTTCCCACTCGCAAGGTGAGCTTTGATTCATGAACATCTAGCAAGGCTCGTGCGTTATTAAGTAATGGGCATCCAAGGATAATAGGAACATCTTCATCCTCCTTCATGTCTATCACCATAAAGTCTTTTGGAAAAACAAATTTTCCAATTTTTACCATTATATCTTCAATTATGCCTCTAGGATGAGTCACCAAATGATTCGCCATATGAATTGTTTGTTGGATAAGGTGTCTAAGTTCATAACTATATTTGGTATGTACTTGACCCGACCCGGCATGGTCCATTTGGGTTGCACTTCACCGGAACAATTTGTATGGATAGCTTTTGAGAATAGTATATTTATGATTTATTAATATATTATAAACTATAATATATTAATATGAAGTCATATTATTTAATTAGTATTGATCAAGAATTAATTTGGAATTAATTTAGTGATCAAAAGGAAACTAATTAAATATGGACTCTTATATATAGAACGGGCCAATGTTCATTTAGGATGGGCTAAGCTTGAATGGAAGTCCATGGATAGTCCATGGAGCTTTTAACCCATGGATCCTATGGAAATGAAAGGTCATGGGTATTAGGGTTTACATGGATGTAACCCTAATCCACCATACTATATAAAGAGGTCCTTGGCACTTGAAATGACACTAGTGTGTGAGATAACAAGAGTGGGCCGATTTCTAGAGTGCTTCATATTCTCTCAAAATCTTCCAAGTTGTTTTGGTGATTTGTGATTCCACTTGAGGCATTCACATTATTGGTGCTAAGCTCTTAAAGCTCCAAGCAATCAACCACAAGAAAAAGGTATGTCATTCTACTAGTTTTATTTTACAACTACCCCATGATATGCTAGTTAGGATGAGAACCTTGGAAAAATCAAACTTTGCATGTATAATAGAGAAAACATAGATCCAAGGTTTCTAGGGTTGCATGCACACCATATGAGTGTTAGAATGCTCAAAACCCATCAGTGGTATCAGAGCCTAGGCTTGTTTTCATTATACTTGATGAAAATTGTTGGAAAAAGTCGAAATTCTGCTCACTGTTCAGTGAAATCGCCGAGTCCATGGGGGGACTCGACGAGTCCATGGGGGGACTCGACGAGTCCAAGTGAAATCTCATCCTACTCGTCGAGTAGGTTCTTGCACTCGGCGAGTAGGAGGCCCAGAGTGCAGAATTTCGAGTTTTAATGCTCGAATTGGACTAGAATCATTACCATAAACTGTTTTGGACTTATAAAATCTGTTTTTGATGTGGTAATGATTATGCTAATCCATTTTCAAAGGTTATTATCAAAGTTTCAAGTTTTATATATGCTTATATGATTCTTGAAAATTGTTGATATGAATGTTCATGCTTATAAGTTTTGGTAGATCATAGGAATTATTTGCAAATTGTTTGTTAGTGTAATTCTTGATCTAAATGCCAATTAATGGACTCCATAACTTGTCCTCAAGTTATGGAATTCCAAAATTCTTTTCTTTAAAACCATTAAAACTCATAAGTTATAGAAATGAAAGGTTTTGAATAGTTTCAAAACTTTCCCTCAAGTTTTGGAATTTGTAAAGTCTCACACACACTTTAAATCCAATCCCTAGAATTTCAAAAGTTCAAAATTCAACCCTTGTACTTTATAATATTATAAGTTAATAATATATATATATATATATATATATATATATATGTATAAGATTAAGTCTGTCTTACCGTTACTAGGCCTCATTCACGAAGCCGGTCTATAAGGGGGTATAAGGTCGTTGCCTATAAAATGGCAGCTTAATGGGTGTCCACTCTCACCCACTGCTTCCTTGACTGGTGGAGGGTCGTTAGCCGAACGGGTAGGACAAGGACTATAATTCTCATTAAAAGTATAATGATAAATATAAAGTAACTAAACCTTTTATAAATTCCCAATCTTAGTTACTTTAGGAAAATGTGAATTTGGTGCTAACCCATGAAATTACACTTTGCACCTTACCAAGTCGTTAGTGGAGCATGTGTGGTTAACCGGCACACTAACATGGACTAGTAAGTGTGGCAAAGGGTAGCTTAATGTTTATCATAGATTGGTGGAGCGCGTGTGGTTAACCGACACATCGATTTGGTGATAAAAATTAAGGGTACCAAGTTAATTTGCATGGTTATTCACACCTTGTTTGTGATCCTCGGCATCCCAGTCACAAACTTGAGAGGGCACAATCGAGATTTAAACATGCCATTGAAAAGTTCAATGAATCTCAAAAGAATCTAGGAGTTTTAGTCCAATTAAAACCTAATAATTTATTTCGTTTTCATGGTGGAAATTGGTGAATCGTCATTCGCATACCTTCAAATATTTTATAGCTTGGATTACGGCACCCCTCTTCCAAGTTATAAAGTATTGTGTTGGGTCCTAGCCTTAATATTACATTTGGGTGTCTTATTAACGACTCTTTATCTAATCTAAACTTGTCTTTCTTCTTTTCAGATTTCTTCCAACAATGCTTCTGGCTCAAACCCTACCGCCTCCTTCTCACTCATGAATCTTTGTGGGAGAGTCATCTTTGATGGTTCCAACTTTAATGATTGGATCAGGAACATCAGGATGGTCACACGTTATGAGGACAAGGAATATGTCCTCGATAAGGAGCTGAAGGAAATTGATGAGTCTTCTGCTACTCCACAGGAGATCGCTGACTTTAGGACTCATGAGAGAGATGCCACCAAGGTGCCATGTATCATGTTGGCCACAATGACAGATGAACTCCAAAAGTCCTATGAGTACTTTTACCCTTTTGAGATGCACATAGACCTGATGGATAGATACCATCAGAGTGCTCGTCAAGAGAGGTATGAAATCATCTCTTCCATGATAACAACCCGAATGAAGGATGGTGAACCCATCACGGGCCACATGCAGAAAATGCAAAGGTTTGTGGACCGTTTGCTGAAGTTGAATGTGAACTTCCCCGAGGAGTTGGCTATTGACATCATACTACACTCCTTACCTACTTGTTATGATCGATTCCGAATGACCTATCATATGAACAAGGAGGAGGTCAAACTCAGCAAGCTTCAAGGACTTTTGAAGACCGCCGAAAGTGGTCTCAAAGGAAAGTCGGTTGTTACCACTCCTACTCCTACCACCGCCCCTATTTTGGAAATCGGGAAAGGTAAATGGAAGAAGAGAAAGGCCCCTTCGAAGGGTACCAAGGGAAAGTCTCTTGATGGATCCTCTTCGAGTGGAACCAAAGGTGGTTCTGCCAATCCCTCTGCCAACCCTAAAGAGGCTAAATGCTTCTATTGTCATGATAAGGGGCACTGGAAGCGAAACTGCCCAAAGTACTTGCAGGATGTTAAGGATGGGAAAGTTAAACCCACCCATGTAGGTATTTACTCTATATTGTCTAATAACTCACCACATACTAACTCTTGGGTCCTTGATACAGAGTGTGGAATAGGAAAGCTTCACCTGTCACCAAGATTGGAGCACGGGAAGATAAACTTAATCATGGGGAATAGGAAAGCTTCACCTGTCACCAAAATTGGAGTTTATTCTTTATTGTTGAGTAGTGGGTTAATATTAGATTTGAATAAATGTTGTTACTCGTCTGAAATGGCGAGAAATATTATTTCTTTTCACGGTTTGTACAAACAAGGATTTACTTTTTCATTTGATAATGAATGTGGTGGTATTAATGCTTTTTATAATGGTGTTCTTTATTTTAAAGCATTACATTGTGATGGTGTATATGAAACTTTACCCGTTGTAGACAACTTAGGAAATAATGTATTGCATATTGATTCTTCCAGTAGTTTGGATAAGGCATCCTTGTGGCATTATCATCTTGGACATGTCAACAAGAAGCGCATAGGCCAACTCCAAAAGGCTGGAGTCTTGGAGTCATTTGACTTAAGGTCAGATGATAGTTGCAAATCTTGTTTACTTGGAAAAATGACTAAGTCACCCTTCACTCTTACTTGTGCTAGGGATGAAGGTTTGTTGGACCAAATACACATTGATATGTGTGGACCCTTCAGAACCGCCACAAATGATGCTAGCCACTTCTATGTGACTTTTACTGATGATTACAGTAGATATGGTTATGTCTACTTAATCAAGCATAAGTCAGAAACCTTTGAAAAGTTCAAAGAGTTTAAATAAGAAGTCGAGAATCAGCTGGGCAGGAACATTAAGATGCTACGTTCCGATCGAGGTGGAGAGTATCTTAGTACAGAGTTCCTTGACTATCTTAAGGAATGAGGAATCATTTCACAATTGACACCTCCTAGAACACAACAACTTAATGGTGTGGCTGAGAGGCACAATCGAACCTTGTTGGACATGGTTTGTTCCATGATGAGTCGAGCTTCGCTACCAATCTCATTTTGGGGGTATGCCTTAGAGACTGCCACCCATATCCTTAATCTAGTCCCAACTAAAAAGGTTGCCAAAACACCTCACGAGATGTGGACTGGGAAAATCCTTTGGTTACCTCTTCTACAGACCCAATGAAAATGTGGTATTTGTGGCAAGGAGAGGAGTCTTTCGCGAGAAAGAATTCACAAGCCAAGGAAACAGTGGGAGGCAAATTGACCTGGAAGAGCTTCAGGAGTCAAGTGGTGAAGGAACCTCAAACCCTAGCAATAAACCTGAGGAGGAAACTCCTGTTCAACCAACTGACGAGTTTGTACCTCTGAGGCGCTCCACTAGAGTTAGAAATCTGCCTGAGCATTATTATGGTTTCCATATTACTGCGGAAGGTGATACATTTATCAGTGATAGTACACTGGTAAATCTGGATGAACCTAACATCTTTAAGGAAGCCATGGCAGGCCCTGAATCTGCCAAATGGAAGGAGGCTATGGACAGCGAGATTCGGTCCATGTATGACAATCAAGTTTGGAACTTGGTTGAAGATATATCGGGTCGTAAAACAGTCGGGTGCAAATGGATCTTCAAGAAGAAGACCGACATGGATGGGAAAGTGCACACTTATAAGGCGCGACTGGTTGCGAAGGGCTTCACCCAAACTCAGGGAGTTGACTATGATGAAACCTTCTCACCAGTAGCGAAAATTAAGTCTATGAGGGTTATGCTGGCCATTGCTGCATTTCATGATTATGAAATATGGAAAATGGATGTCAAAACCGCTTTCCTTAATGGAAAGTTGGCTGAGGATGTTTACATGAGTCAGCCACAGGGTTTTGTCAATGCAAAGTACCCTGATAAAGTGTGTAAGCTTGAGAAATCCATTTATGGATTGAAACAAGCATCTCGCAGCTGGAATCTTTGTTTTGATGAGAAAGTCAAAGAGTTTGGTTTTTCGAGAAGCGAGGATGAGTCCTGTGTATATGTCAGAGCTAGTGGGAGTATAGTTAGCTTTTTGGTACTGTATGTGGATGACATACTACTCATAGGAAATGACATCCCAACTTTGCAGGAGATTAAGTCCTGACTTGGGAAGTGTTTCGCTATGAAGGACCTTCGAGAAGCTGCCGATATCCTAGGGATAAGGATATTGAGAGATAGGAGTAAAAGACTAATTGGACTTAGTCAGAGTACCTACTAGGACAAGGTGTTGAAAAGGTTCAACATGCAAAATTCCAAGAAATGTGATTTACCGATCCAAAGCAATGCCAAACTGAGCAAGGCTCAGAGTCCGAGTACAGAGGCTGAGATAGCTGAGATGAGTCGATTACCGTATGTTTCCGCTGTTGGCTCGATCATGTATGCTATGACTTGTACCCGCCCTGATGTGGCCTTTGCTTTGATCATGGTCAGCAGATATCAGGGGAATCCTGGCAAGGCTCACTGGACTGCGGTAAAGAACATTCTCAAGTACCTGCGAAGGACTAAGGACTGGGTCCTTACCCTTGGTGGGAGTGATGACTTGAGAGTAGTGGGGTATAGTGACGCTAGCTTTCAGACTGATAGGGATAATTTCCGCTCTCAGTCGGGGTGGGTCTTTACCCTAAATGGAGGAGCAATTACTTGGAAAAGTTCCAAGCAGGAGACGGTAGCTGATTCAACTTGCGAATCAGAGTACATAGCAGCGAGCGAGGAGGCGATATGGCTGAGGAACTTCATTGGAGACCTTGGAGTTGTACCTGCTATAAAGGAGCCTATGGAGATTTTCTGTGACATCAATAGTGCGGTTGCCTTAGCCAAGGAACCGAGAGATCATGGAAGATCCACACACATTGACAGAAAATATCACTTCATAGGACACAAGATAGAAGAAGGATTCCTCGTGGCAAAGAGGGTATCGTCAGAAGAGAACCAGCAGATCCCTTCACGAAGGGACTGACTAGGGTTAGGCATTTCCAGCATGCGAGGCACATCGGCCTGAAGGACGATATTAGTTTTACTGATTAGATAGCTAATTCTGAAACTTGTAAAATGTAATTGACATTTGTTGATTAAATAAAAGTTGTTGTTTATTTATGAGTAAAGTGTTACTATCTTGTGTTAATCGTTTACTATTGTTTCAACTTTTCATGTTTTGACTTCCAGAATAATTACTTTATTCAAACTCTCCACAGTCAATCATACTTTGGAAGTAGGTATGAATCAAGACTGTCATGAACTGGGCTTGTAGATTTCTAAAGTGTTTAGACATAGCAAAAGTTGCTTCAACATTCATGATTGCTCATAAGTTCTGAGTATTGTATTAAACCCACGCTCACTTGTATCACTTCATGGAATTTATCTCGAGTGATCATGAGACGTTAATATCATATAAGTCTTCAAACCTAGAGATATGAGTTGTTGACTATGAGTTAGTTGTACATTGATTGTATGAAAACGCATCAGTAACTTGATGTTATAAAACGTGCCTTTGTGTATGATTCAACAAGTAGTTAGTACAAGCATATGAGTCGACGTTTATCTGTTCCTTTTAGTCCTTGGAGGATTAAAAGCGATATCTGGGCCCCTCGATGGTTTTGTTTTGACCTATGTGTCGAGCCCGGTCAGAACCAAATTGATGTGTTCAGTTTAGTTCTATGTCAAAAAAATCGGAAATCGGGAAACAAACTGCTGGACAATAAGTACGACGTTGTTCCATGTATTTGTCTGGCTGATATCTTGAACAGAGGATTATATGATCACTTATCTAAAATGACACTTCATCGTTCAACAGAGTTTTAAGAGCTATGATTGTTGGTCGGTTCCTGAAGTCATACTTGCAACTATAGTTATCAGACTTATCCAAGTGGGAGACTGTTGGATAAGGTGTCTAAGTTCATAACTATATTTGGTATGTACTTGACCCGACCCGGCATGGTCCATTTGGGTTGCACTTCACCGGAACAATTTGTATGGATAGTCTTTTTAGAATATTATATTTATGATTTATTCATATATTATAAGCTATAATATATTAATATGAAATCATATTATTTAATTAGTATTGATCAAGAATTATTTTGGAATTAATTTAGTGATCAAAAGGAAACTAATTAAATATGGACTCTTATATATAGAACGGGCCAATGTTCATTTAGGATGGGCTAAGCTTGCATGGAAGTCCATGGATAGTCCATGGAGCTTTTAACCCATGGATCCTATAGAAATGAAAGGTCATGGGTATTAGGGTTTACATGATGTAACCCTAATCCACCATACTATATAAAGAGGTCCTTGGCACTTGAAATGGCACTAGTGTGTGAGATAACAAGAGTGGGCCGATTTCTAGAGTGCTTCATATTCTCTCAAAGTCTTCCAAGTTGTTTTGGTGATTTGTGATTCCACTTGAGGGATTCACATTGTTGGTGCTAGGCTCTTAAAGCTCCAAGTAATCAACCATAAGAAAAGGTATGTCATTCTACTAGTTTTATTTTACAAGTACCCCATGATATGCTAGTTAGGATGAGAACCTTGGAAAAATCAAACTTTGCATGTATAATAGAGAAAACATAGATCCAAGGTTTCTAGGGTTGCATGCACACCATAGGAGTGTTAGAATGCTCAAAACCCATCATTGTCATCCTTGTGGTCTTTAATTCTGGAAGGTTGAGCTTCTAATAAAATGAATAAGACATTAAGTTTATACTAGCTCCAGAATCGTCTAAGGAAAATGTCTTCGTGTTATTTCTAAACTCACATGGTAAGTAAGGCGTCCGGGATCTCCCATTTTCTTTGGTATTCCTTCCATAATTACCATTGAACATTTTTCACTAAGAACCACTTTGGACGTCTTCTCTAATTGTTAGCGAGTATTGAGGAGATCTTGAAGAAACTTAGCGTATTCGGGAATTTTGGCTAATTGGAATACCCTTGACTTGTTGTAAAAATCTTTTGTGTAATAAAGAGAAATTTTAACATACTGTGTATATTTACATAATTGACCCTCAAAAATAAAGTATTAAACAATCTCGATTGAGATGAACCAAGTGGTAGAGATTGTAACAAGGTTTCCAAAAATATAAAGAACACTAAAATCCGAGTTATAACGAATAAGTTATGACCAATCGAAGATCCGCAACAAAACCGACAAAACACAGTTCAATGTAAAAACTGAACTTTTAATAAAAAGGCTTTTCAGCCATAACAATCTAAATGAAAGTTGTTGATTACGTTAAACCGAGAACTTTCATAAAAAGAACGGCAAAATCTGACTTCGTATGAGGAAGTTATGATTTTTCTAAGTTTCAGTATAGCAGTATACAGCTAAAAACTCGAAATAAAGATCGAGTGATTTTTAACCGACACAACCTAAACGAGAATTGAAGGTCTCGTCAATAGTAGTACAACGGTAAAAAGACAGACAAAAACGAACGTCAGATGAAGAAGTTATGAATTTTTAACGGATTTCATGTCCCGGTCTGTTAAAAATAATAACATTAAAAATAAAGTTAAAGTTATCCGTAGAAGTCTAAACGAAAGTCGTAGAGTATAATTTTACCTACGCGTGCATATAAAGAACGTCGAAAACGGAGCTCATATGCGAAAGTTATGAATTTCACAACTTTGGGCACAAAAACCGAGAATTAGTGGATAACCGGGAAAAACCGCATGGCCACAATCCGGACACGTCAGCTCGCATGCGAGGCTTCCCGGTGTCCGCTCCGTGTCGTCTGCTGATTCGTCTGAAACCGAGGTCCAATGGGCATCCGACGCACCTCGCACAGGTGGCGCCTTCCGAGCCTCGCACCGCTGCTTCTGACTTCGGCCTCGTGGCACCTTCTGATTGGACCGAAGTTCGGTCCACTCCTGATCCGACACGACCGAGCCAGCTGTCCGAAGCGAGCCCTCTTCCCTCGCCACCTGTCCGAACATGCGGCAGCTTCTCCCTGCTTCGGATCTGAGGCTTCTGCCTATATAAGGCATGCGAGACTCTCCAGATTTTTTACACTTTTCACCCCATTTTCCAATTCTTTTCACTCCTTTCACTTCCACAAACTTACATACAACCCCCAAAGCCCCGGTATCAAGTCTAAAACCCTAAGCAAGCCTCGAAACCCCGAGATTCCCGAGAAAAACAACTTTCTCCAGTCAAAACTCTGCTCGATTTAAGCCGTTTTTTGTAAATAAACTCTTTTCCAGGAAACGAAACGTTGTCCAAATCACCACATATCATGTGAGTTCATACCCCCGTATTTTCATAATTTCTACTGTTTTAAGGGGGAGAATACAAGTATAACACAAGAACTTTGTGTTATAAAATCATGACTTTAAATCATGATAAAACGGCATTAAATCATCAAAATATTCTAAAAACATTAAACTCTTTTGTAAACTTATATTTTTACCCAAAATTCATATTTGTATATATATATATATATATATATATATATATATATATATATATATATATATATATATATAAGATTTAAAAGGCGTAGGACTAATAACTCATTATGGGTCCTTTTCCTTGTTTGGATGTGGGCTTATAGTACCGGTTATTTGTCCGAATGTCGTTTAAATTTTACTTATATAAAATTGTATATGTATATAAATATAAAAGTTATTTCATCTAGTTTAAATACCCTTTGTAACATGCTGAGCAAGGGATTACATTCAAACACAATAAAATACCAATTCAAAAAGTACATATAAATTATAATAGGTATAATTTATGATACATAGAGCAATAATACATGATTCAAGTATACTAGAATACATAGTTTTACAAGAAACAAAGGTTTGATTCAAAACAAATCAAGGGATATACAATTTTCATATACATGTTAAGAATACTAATTCAAGGACATACTGTCAATCATTTATTTCAGAATGATTGGGTTTTCATAACTAATATACATATAACGTTTATATGCTTTTTTTGAGTCATTCAATTCAGGTTGTTTAATTCATTTAGACAACCAAGCTAAAGTCCTGATATTATAACCAGAGTCTCCAGTCAGGGGATTGAAACAAGTTGTGGTAGATCTATATCAGGATTGACAACCCCGCACTCAGGCTGCTAGCTACAGTCAGGCATACACGCTAATGAGTGGCAATTATTATCAACAGTTTAAACGCCCACAAAGCGTTTGTTTCAGGCCATCATGTCTTAGTATGGTTATAATAACTCATTAAAAAGATATTAACAATACGTTAGTGTATAATCAACTAAACGTAAGTACACCTTCAAAGTACAAGTTTACAGAATACAAACTACAATAGTACAATACAGTTTTCAATAACAGCTGGTGAAACCAGGCACACTCTCAGTTACAAGTTTTACATAAAGGAATACAAATACAAAACATTGATTTACAAAGAGAACGGTTTTATGGGAATAAAACTACTTTTCATATACAACAGAAAATATAGGATTTTCTGGAACAGTTTACATATGCAAGATACAGAGACACCCTTTCAAACATAAACACTTATGCACTCACTCAACTTTATGTTGATACTCCCTTTTCAAATTACTTGTATTCTTAGGGAAACAATAAACAGGTACTCCCCGAGCTTTTTGAGAAGATGGAGCTACTTTGAGTCATATCTTCTTCTTTTGTATAACTATTTTGGTTTCAATATACAATGATTGAACACATGTAAATACTTATACTTTTTAAATACAATGGTTGTTTGTACTTTGATTACTATGATGCATGTGTTGTGATACTACAAATGAAGTCCTCCACCCCCGGACGTTTCCGCCGTCTGGTTTGGGGGTGTGACAGATTGGTATCAGAGCATTGTTTATAGTGAACCCAGTATATCAATCCATAAAAGATATACAAACTATAAATACATCGGGGCTAAGAGCTCTGAATACAAGTATACTTTTTAAAATTCCAAGTATTTTTACAAGAAGTATGCTAACACTCATACCTACAAGTACAGTATCACAGTCATAAGAACTTAAAAGTATTTAGATGTTGAACACTATAGTCAATCTTGGGCAGTTATGTAATCATATCGGGAATTAATATAGCATGATCAACTATATTGATTTGAGATATGACCAACATGTGTTTGGGAGTGATAGTAGTGTTGCGACATGTCTAAAACTTACCATACATATTCAGAAGAACCATAGAACAGAACACAAAGATTAGAATACTACGGAGAGTATTTTACTAACCTTACTTCTAATACAGAACCTATGGCTGAAAACAATTTACCTGGGGACCCCTACTGTTGGATTAGGTGTCTAAGCCCATAACTATTATTGGTATGTATTCGACCCGAGAGTAGCATGGTCCATTTGGGTTGCATATCATCAGGACAATTTGTTAGGATGGACTTTTGAGAGAAGGTTATTTATGGTTTATTAATATATTATAAGTTATAATATATTAATATGAAATCATATGTTTTAATTAGTATTGATCAAGAATTAATTTGGTATTAATTTAGTGGTTAAAAGAGACTAATTAAATCTATGGGGACTAATTATGGTAATTAGTTATATTTATATGTGTTGGGCTTATGATGCATGTTGGACCAAGTTTATGTATGGATACATAAAGAGTTGGGCCACATGAATCATGGATCATAAGATCCATGGATATGGGTTTGGGTTATACCCATGACTCTTAGAATTCAACACATATAAATACATATGTTATGACCTAAAACCGCGACCCCTAGTCACCCTAGAGTGTGTGTGCATGTTCTTGGAGTTCATGAAGGTTTTAGAGTGCATGGAGATTCTCTCTCAAGTCCTACCTTTGTCCTTGATGTGTTGTGACTTCATTTGAGGCTTCCACACTATTGGGGCTAAGTTCTTAAGGCCAAACACATCAAGACTTCCAGCCATACAAAAAGGTATGTTACAATATCTAGTATTTTATGTAGTTTGTATGACAATTACATGCTAGCTATAGGTTCAATACCTTGGAAACCATTTGCATGTATAATTAGTGAAAACATATATCCAAGGTATTTAGGGTTGTATGTGCACCATATGATGTTGTATTATACCAAAACCCAACAGTGGTATCAGAGACAAGGCTTGTTTTCATGTTATACTTGTTGAAATGGCTGAAAAATCGAAAATTTTGGCTGTCTGGGCACTGGACTCGCCGAGTCCACTAATGAACTCGCCGAGTCCACTGATGAACTCGCCGAGTCCATGAAGAAATTCATCCAACTCGTCGAGTTGGTTCATGCACTCGACGAGTAGGACCCCCTGACAGCATATTTTCTACTTTTAAGGCTGAAATTGGACTAGAAACATTACCCTAAGCTGTTTTTTGTCTTGTAGACCTGTTTTTGATGTGGTAATGTTCATGCTAAACCAATTTCAAAGATAATTGTCAATAGATTCATGTTTTGTATTAGTTTAATGGTTAGGCTAATTTCATGAAAAAGTTTGACTTGAATTATCTTGTTCTTATGAGTTAGTTTAGATTAATAGAAAATTTATGTGATAATTTGTTTTCAATCCATATTAATCTTAAAGTTGCTAATGAAATGTGTTTTTGTAACTTGTCCTCAAGTTATATGAAAAGTCACATTTATGATTTTTAAAAACTCATAAGATTTCCATAAGTTAGGAAAAATGAAGAGTCTTATTTTCTTAAATGATTTTAAAGTCTTCCATAACTTGTCCTCAAGTTATGGAACTTGAAGAGTTTATCCATTAAACTACTTTAAACTCATAGGTTATGAAAATGAAGAGTTTTTTTTTTCCTTAAAAGTTTTTTAAAGTCTTTCATAACTTGTCCTCAAGTTATGGAACTTGAAGAGTTTTTATTAAAACTACTTTAAATTCATAAGTTATGGAATTGAAATGTGTTTGAATTGTTCAAAACTTGCCTTCAAGTTTTGGAATTTGTAAAGTTTCCCCCCATGAATACTTTAGTTCCAAGTTAAACCCTTAGAATTTTAATAGTTTAAAATTCAACCCTTATACTATTATAATATTATAGGTTTAATATTTATATATATGTATAAGAGTAAAAGTCAGTCTTACCGTTAGTAGGCCTTATTCACGAAGCCGGTCTATAAGGGGGGTATAAGGTTATTGCCTATAAAATGGCAGTTTAATGGGTGTCCACTCTCACCCACCGCTTCCTTGACTGGTGGAGGGTCGTTAGCCGAACAGGTTTGACAAGACTATAATTCTCCCTTCATTAAAAGTATTAATGATAAATACTAAGTAACTAAACACTTATAAATTCCCAATCTTAGTTTCTTAGGAAAATGTGAATTTGGTGCTAACCCATGAAATTTACACTTTGTACCTTACCAAGTCGTTAGTGGAGCGTGTGTGGTTAACCGACACACTAACATGGACTAGTAAGAGTGGCGAAGGGTAACTTAATGTTTATCATAGATCGGTGGAGCGTGTGTGGTTAACCGGCACATCGATTAGGTGATAATATTAAGGGTACCAAGTGAATTTTCATGGTTATTCACACCTTGTTTTGTGATCCTCGGCATCCCAGTCACAAAATCTGAGAGGGCACAATCGAGATTGAAACATGCCATTGAAAAGTTCAATGAATCTCAAAAGATCTAGGAGTTTCAAAACCAATTAAAACCTAATAAATTATTTCGTTTTACATGGTGGAAATTGGTGAATCGTCATTCGCCTACCTTCAAATATTTCATAGCTTGGATTACGGCATCCCTCTTCCAAGTTGTAAAATATTGTGTTGGGTCCTAGCCTTAATATTTCATATTGGGTGTTATATTAAGAACTTAAATCAACTAACTTGAATATCTCCCATTGTAGATGTCTAGTTTAGACATCTATGATCTTCCCAAATCTCTTGGAATTTCACTTCCTCCACCCCCTCCAATTATTCTCCCTAACCCACAAGTTCAAGGTCACTCAAGCCCTATTGGCAAGCAAGGTCTATGTGTGATCATATCTTGGAGATGAAGTCACGTATTGACAAGCCGGGAGAGTTGGGTGTCAAAGTCTTGAGAAAGTTGGATGTTCAATCACTTTCTAAGTCACATAGTGAGTTCCTTTGGGACTACTATGTGACAGACCGTGACTTGACCCTTAATGATCTTACCTATTTGCTTGGTGCTGCTGAGTCAGCAATGATTTTGAGCACTGGTAAAAGCAAATTTGATTAGAAGATCGACTTCCCAAACCTTCTATTGCCAAAGGAAGGGGCATTGGTTGCGAAGCTAGCCAAATTTACCTGATAGTCTGTAAGGACGGTAAAGTCAAAAGTTTTGACTCTACTTCAGGTAAAGTCCATCATCTAACTCTATTAAGTTCCTATTTGGAGATTCTTATTACATGGTGTGACTAGATCACATTTTGATGTTTTAAGAATCAAAGTGAAGAGGAAGCTTAAAGGAAGAATTTTGAGCTGTTACTTAAAGAGTTGTGATAGATTGCTTAGGAATACATAACAACCTAGTTTTTCACATGCATTTGCATTGTAAGGATAAGGTTTTCCGCAAAGTTCTAAAATAAAAGAAAAGGTTTTATTTTATTTTAAAATATCCTTACAGTGGCATTTGTGAGAATTTGTTGTTTATATGTTTCCATTGATAGCAATATTGGAAAATGGATTTGATTCTTTCGACTGTGGTAGTGTCATAATTTACCAAATAAGGAAAGATTCTCATCACCCAAGTTTCAGTTGGGTAGAAACTTAAAATCATGCAAGTTGTATGATGAATGAGAATTTTCATCTTTGGAAATTAAGACTAATTCATTATTCACATGTATATGTGAGTCAAGTGAAAGGATCAGGGGATCGGGTACACTTGAGTGTGCACTGGTCAGGTCCACCACAAAGAATGATGAGACTATTCGTCATGATTTACTAAAGCTTAGTAAATATGGTTATACTTACATGTTTAAGTATAATTCTGAAACATTGGAAAAGTATCAATGTTAGGCAGAACGAATAAGAAGAATCAAATAAGGCAGGAAGATAAAAGTTTCTCCAATCTGAAAAGATGGGAGAGTACTTGAGTATCTTGTTTTATGATTATCTTAGTGATTATGAAACCATATCACAATTGATTCTCTAAGGACATCTTAGTGCATTTGTTTGGCTAAGAAGAGAAATCGTGGATTGTTGAAATGGTTAAAATCAAAAAGATGAATCATACTTCGTTCCATAGCAAGTCTTAGAGTCATACTCCAAGATTGTAACTCGAGTGACATATCTTAAGGAAGGTTTGTAACACTTGTCAAGTGTAAGAGTAAAATGTGTCTCTACTCTTGTACATTTGAAATTGGTAAGTTGTGATGTTTTGGGTTAAACAGAGACCAACTAAGGCCAATTATGTGAAGTGTTAGTCTTGATAAGAATCCGCACTGACCCTTGATAAGAAATGGTTCTTGACAAGAGAGTCTTATATGTCAAGAGGACAGTGGGAGTCTTAAAGCTCTTGAAAGTTCCAAGAACTAATCAAGAATAAAAACCTGAAGTTCTTCACTAGCACACGACTTGAGGTTTATAACCTATCGTGTTGACATTTCTGTGCCTATTCCAGTTAAAGTTGGCTTTGCATAGGAGTTCTGGGAGTTCTCAATTGGTTGCATAACAACTTGGAAGCAATGGCAGGCCCTTGTGCTGCCAGTTGGCAAGAAGTTAAGATTGCACAAGTTCAATCCTTATGAGGTTGGATTTGTCACTAACCTTGTCTTGTGATTATGGTTTTGACAAATTCACATGGATAGGAACTCATTCACCATAAAATCTAAGTGTCATAAGGTTTCTGTCCGATTCATGAAAATGATGGTGAGGAAACGCTTTCACTAAGTAGATTTTAAGTAGATAGCAATTGTGTTATTTGCATTCTCAAAGTCGTTAGTGGAGCGTGTGTGGTTAACCGGCACACTAACATGGACTTGTGAGAAGTGGCAAAGGTCTAAACAATTGAGACTATGATTACGGCATCCCTTTTCATAGTTCTAAAATTGTTTAGACACACATATGAGCTATCTAAGGAAAGGTGTATGAATTTGATAAATTCTTATCAAAGCATCTCGTATCAGAAAACTGAACTTTGTTAAGAAAGTCAATAAAGTATTAATTTCTAGAAGTCTAGCTGATTTCTGAGTACATGTCAAAGCTAGTGGTAGCATAAGTGTTGTGCTGATAATTATCATGTTAATGGGAGCATGATTATTATGTTCAGTATTGCAAGTTAGCAATGTTAATTATAGAAAACAAAAGTTTCAATTCGTGAAGTTGCAGGGGTTGAAAAGTTGTTTTGCTATAATTAAGGGAGAGGAAATTATACTTCATTTCAATTCTAAAAGCTTAGATTGAGATTTTAATCGTCTTTAGTCAAGGATATATATACGAAATTTATGTTGGAATGGCCAAACATAAGGAAATTCTATATATATTGCGTTCTCAAACTTCGATTATGATTACGGCATCCCTCTTCATAGTCAAATTTTGAAAACATGGCAAATAAAAAAATATTGTAGCAAAAGACTGTCTATGATCACGTCTTTATGTGAGACATCATGAATCATTTCCCATATGCTTCGGATATAGGATCGATTTCATGTGCTATAATATTCATCCTTTCTAAATTTTCCAAATGCTCAGGGCATTAAGAAGGGAAAAGTCTAGAATTGGATATGACTAAAATGATTAAGCAATTGTCGAGGACAATCTAAGGTTTACCAAAGATTGGTTGCTCACGGACAACTGGAAGTATATTGTTAATTCTGGTAGGACCATATTAACATATTCTGAAAAGAGGTAACTCTTGTTCAGAAGTGATAGTCAAAATGGGAATCTGGAAAGGTTTCCATAGGTGGAAGTTGTTCTTTAAATCTGTGTAAGATTAGAAAACTTAATGCAAGAAGGATGTTCAAAGGAATGTACTTTGAATGTGAGACTTCATTTCCATGGAATTGATCTCCATTGGAATACTCTGTAATATCTGTTGACAAGTCTTTGTGACTTTGTGCATAGTCATTACGAGAGGATCAATGCATATAAGTTTAGAATCTAACAGATTTCGTTAAATGGTAGGAATTTGGAATTCTTACATTTGCGATAAAGATTTGGGATTGTGAAATGAGCATCATTGGAATCATGTTCAATTGATCTATTTCACAAAGTAAAGATCATAGTTAAACATAGTGTGCATACTTGGTGTATGGCATGACAGTGTTTAGAAAACATAGTTTACATGCTTGGAGCATGGGACAACTATTGTTTTAATTCAAGTATAAAGTTGATTATTTGAAACATTATACAATGAATAATGAGTAATCAATATGGTGTTTAAATAAAAGGTGTTTTATTTACTCTCAAAGGTGCTTGGGACCATAGAGTGATTAGTATTATTCTTGTGTTTCACTTTGCATGTTTTGACTTCCAGAATAGCTAGGTTATTCTTCCCGAATGACTAAGTTATTCAAACCATCCACAGTCGATAATACGTTGGAAGTAGGTATTAAGGCAAGACTGTCATGAATCGGGTTTGTAGATGTCCAAGATAGTGGACATAGTAAGAGTTACTACAACATTCATGAGTACTCCTGGAATAGGGATTCGAGTATTGGATTCAACCCACGCTCATTTGACTCACTTCATGGATTTTATCACGAGTGATCATGAGACGATAATATCTTATATTCTTCAAACCTAGAGATATGACTTGTTGCCTATGAGTTGGTCATACATTGATTGCACGTAAACGCATTTGGTAACTCGATGTTATAAAACGTGCCTTTGTGTATGATTCAACAAGTAGTAGAACAAGCATATGAGTCGAAGTTTATCCATTCCTTTTACCCTTAAAGGGATAAAAGTGATATCTGTGGGCCCCTCGATGATTTGGTGATGACAAACGTAAGTGCTCGGTCGGGCCTGGACTGATTTGATTTGTTCAATTAGTCAGTCGTCGTAAATCGGAAATCGGGAAACAACAAATGGACAGAGAGAATGATTATAATCCATGTCTCAGTCCATATGATATCTAGAATGGAGGAATATATGATCCCTTATCTAATGGATGTGTCATTGATTTGTTCAGAGTTCGAAGCGGCTTTAAGAGCTACGATTGCTAGTCGGGTCTTGGAGTCATACGCAATAATAGTTTTAGACTTATCCAAGTGGGAGACTGTTGGATTAGGTGTCTAAGCCCATAACTATTATTGGTATGTATTCGACCCGAGAGTAGCATGGTCCATTTGGGTTGCATATCATCAGGACAATTTGTTAGGATGGACTTTTGAGAGAAGGTTATTTATGGTTTATTAATGTATTATAAGTTATAATATATTAATATGAAATCATATGTTTTAATTAGTATTGATCAAGAATTAATTTGGCATTAATTTAGTGGTTAAAAGAGACTAATTAAATCTATGGGGACTAATTATGGTAATTAGTTATATTTATATGTGTTGGGCTTATGATCCATGTTGGACCAAGTTTATGTATGGATACATAAAGAGTTGGGCCACATGAGTCATGGATCATAAGATCCATGGATATGGGTTTGGGTTATACCCATGACTCTTAGAATTCAACACATATAAATACATATGTTATGACCTAAAACCGCGACCCCTAGTCACCCTAGAGTGTGTGTGCATGTTCTTGGAGTTCATGAAGGTTTTAGAGTGCATGGAGATTCTCTCTCAAGTCCTACCTTTGTCCTTGATGTGTTGTGACTTCATTTGAGGCTTCCACACTATTGGGGCTAAGTTCTTAAGGCCAAATACATCAAGACTTCCAGCCATACAAAAAGGTATGTTACAATATCTAGTATTTTATGTAGTTTGTATGACAATTGCATGCTAGCTATAGGTTCAATACCTTGGAAACCATTTGCATGTATAATTAGTGAAAACATAGATCCAAGGTATTTAGGGTTGTATGTGCACCATAGGATGTTGTATTATACCAAAACCCAACACCTACAACCAACAAGGGGCGGGTTGGAATTCAGACTCAGATGAAGAACCCACTGAAGACACCGAATCAAGTGGTACGGATACAGAGCCACAAGTATGAAACCCTAGGGAACGTCCCCTGAGACAAGATGAAGCAGAACCCATACCCGAGTGGGGCCAATATATAAACCATTGGAGTCGGCAAGACGGCCAACGCCCTCCTTACGGAATGGCACGAGGTTTCTATAACGTCTCTAGAGGAGGAACAACCGATAGAGCTCTTCCAGTTATAGTAAACCGAATAGACCGGCAAGCCGATCAATCAAGGATTTCGATCAATCGAATCCTACAAGTGAATACTGTTGCGCAGGCTAACACTGCAGATATCCTTCGTCTTGATGAAATGCAGGATGATACCCAGCATCATACAGAAGCCCTTCAGAGGCAAGTCAATGCTGCTCAATTAGAGATAAGAGAATTGAGAGAGCATCAAGCTGCCCAAGAAAGGCGCTGGAAAGCACAAGACGAAGCGGGACCCAGCAACCGTCGTAGCAACCTCCGCAAGTAGTGTTCGCGCTACTTCTACTTTCTACTTTCTATATCGAATGTATATACTACTTTTAACGATATGTACAAAACCGGGTATCAATAAAACAATAAGCACTTTACTTCAACAAGAGTTATTACAATTTTCATAAACGTCCTGTTTCAAAGTTTTGGTTATAGGACAGACATGTTCTAGTGTTATTTTTCATGTTTTTCGATACGACCGCGAAAATTTTATTTTCGGTAGGTCGGTTCGATGTCGACACTTCCTCAGTATTGTGGTATATTATAGACCTGCTTTAAGGTCAAGTGTTCTGGATTACATATACTTAATATACCAATACAGTCGACATGTATTTTCATACTCTTTGAAAAATAACCACTCAAATTCATATTATCCTATTGCAAGTTGTTTTTGCAATAGATTTCTATTTCCAATCCTTTACAAAATTCATGTTGAATTAAGTGTTTCGTTCAGAGATATCAAATTCATATTCATTCTTGATATCTTACCATCTTTTACCTTTTAACTTTTATAGAAAAGATGCCTCCTCGTAGAAACCCAAGACGTAACAATGAAGCACTGATGCCACCCCCACCACCACCTCCTCAATTCGACGCTGCTATGTTTCAAGCAGCGGTCATGGCGGCTGTAGCGACTGTCATGTCTCATATCAATGCTCCTGGTGCTAGTAGGTCGGGAGCTGGTGCACATCCTTCTAACCATGGCGAGGGTCATGAGCACTCGCGAGAGTGCACTTATAAAGATTTCTTGAACGCCAAACCCAGGACCTTTAATGGAACTAGAGGAGTGATGGTTTTAAGGCAATGGATTGAGAAGACGGAAGCAATTTTTGAAATTTGCTCCTGTCCGGAAGGTAGCAAAGTTAAATTTGCTGCTTGTACTTTTTCAGATAGGGCTCTAACATGGTGGAACGGACATGTTAAGTCGCTAACTTTGGTAGTGGCTAATACGATGAGCCGGGAGAACTTAAAAGCCATGCTAATGCGGGAATACTGTCCGCGCAGGGAAATTCAAAAACTTGAGCAGGAATTTTGGGGTCTTACCATGGCCGGTGCAGACATAACAACTTACACGAATCGATTCTGTGACTTGGCGATTCTGTGTCCTGAAATGGTTGCTCTGGAGAGCAAAAAGATTGAAAGGTATATTTGGGGACTGTCACCCCAGATACAGGCAAGTGTCATTGCCTCTAGGCCTGTTACCTTTGACAGTGCCAAGGAACTGGCACAGTCACTTATTGACCACGAAAATCGTCAAAACTTTGTGGTTGCTGCCCCAGAACAACCTAAGGAGAACAACAACAACAGCAAGAAGAAGGGTTTGAACAAGAGGAAGGGCAAATCTCCTTTGGAACCTTCAAAGAAGAAACAAGTAGTGGCAGTCCATGCCACTACTGTACCTGCTACTGTCCCTAACAACCTTGCACCAACTAAGCCCTATGCTGGTAACCTCCCTAAATGCAGCAAGTGCAATTTTCACCACAATGGAAATTGCCAAGAAATGCAGTGCCGTAACTGCAATAGGAAAGGGCATACTTCCCGATTCTGTAGAATACCACCCCAACCACTTAACCAAGTACCTGCCGCTGGAGTAGGTCGAGCATGCTACCAATGCGGTGATGTGGGGCATTTCAAGAAAGATTGTCCAAAAGCTGGAAATGTTAGTGAAGTCGAGAGGATTCTAGCAGTGGGTCACGAAGAAGCGGTGGCAGACCCTGTAGTGGTCACGGGTACGTTCCTTCTCAACAACACTTATGCATGCATTCTATTTGACTGTGGTGCTGAGAGGAGCTTCGTGAGCCATGATTTTAAACATCTACTAAATCAAAACTCCCAACCACTAAATGAAACTTTCACAGTAGAAATGGCTAACGAGAAATCCGAATCCACCAATGATATATACATAGGATGTACCCTTACCTTGAATGACTTGTCTTTCCCAATAGACCTTATGTCGGTCTCTATCAAAAGTTTTGACATCATAATAGGTATGGATTGGTTGTACCCCAACCATGCCGACATCCTATGTTATGAAAGAGCTATTCGTTTGAACTTGCCAACTAATGAAACTCTTATTATCTATGGCGACAAACCCGGAACGAACCTTCAGATCATTTCTTGCATCAAGGCACATAAATACCTTCGCAAGGAGTATTGTGCTTTCTTAGCTCACGTGGTAGACAAAAAGCAAGAAGTGAAAGACATCGCGAGCATTCCTGAGGTCTGCAACTTTCCCGATATTTTTCCTGATGATCTTCCAGGAGTACCTCCTGAACGACAAGTCGAATTCCGAATCGACTTAATCCCTGGAGCTACCCCTGTAGCCAAATCCCCCTATCGTCTTGCACCTTCTGAGATGCAGGAATTATCTAGCCAGCTTAACGAACTCCTAAGAAAAGGTTTCATAAGACCAAGCTTCTCACCTTGGGGAGCACCGATTTTGTTCGTAAAGAAGAAGGATGGATCATTCCACATGTGCATAGACTACCGTGAGCTGAATAAACTTACCATCAAGAATCGATATCCTCTGCCTCGCATTGACGATCTGTTCGACCAAATTTAAGGTGCGAACTACTTCTCGAAAATAGACTTAAGATCCATGTATCACCGCGTTTAGAACTCGTTATGGTCATTACGAGTTTATAGTGATGCCATTCGGATTGACGAATGCACCTGCTGTGTTCATGGACCTAATGAACAGAGTATGTCGTCCATTACTGGACAGACAAATTCGTCATAGTCTTCATTGACGACATCCTTATCTACTCAAGAAGCAAAGAGGAACATGGCCAACATCTTCGTCAAGTATTACAAACCCTTAGGACAGAAAAACTCTATGCGAAGGTTTCAAAGTGCGAGTTTTGGATTAGGAAGGTTGAATTCCTAGGTCACGTGGTCAGTTCAGAAGGAATACACGTAGACCCTTCCAAAATCAAAGCAATTGAAAACTAGCCAGCACCCAAAACACCTACAGAAATCCGACAATTCTTAGGTCTTTCTGGCTACTATCGCAGATTCATCCAAAATTTCTCCCGAATCGCTAAACCGCTTACCACCCTGACGCAAAAGGGTGTAACTTTTAATTGGGAATAGAAGCAAGAAACAGCCTTCCAAACGCTCAAACAAGCCTTGTGCAGTGCAACGATCTTGTCTCTACCCAAAGGGACAGAGGACTTTGTAGTGTACTGTGATGCTTTAAATCAAGGGCTTGGGTGTGTTCTTATGCAAAGAGGAAAGGTTATCTCCTATGCCTCAAGACAGCTAAAGATACAAGAGGTCAACTATACAACACATGACCTTGAGCTAGGAGCGGTGGTGTTTGCTCTGAAGATCTGAAGACATTACTTATATGGCACGAAATGCATAATATTCACGGACCATAAAAGTCTCCAGCATATCTTCGATCAAAAAGAGTTGAACATGAGACAACGACGATGGGTGGAGCTACTGAACGATTACGAATGTGAAATTCTTTACCACCCTGGTAAAGCAAATGTAGTAGCTGACGCCCTTAGCAGAAAAGAATACTCGGGACGCCAAGTAAAGTCGTTGACCATGACAATCCATTCACATCTGTCCACACAGATCAAAGAAGCTCAACTTGAAGCCTTGAAACCCGAAAACGTGGCAGGTGAAACCCTGAGAGGAATGGATAAGAACTTCGAAGTCAGGGATGATGGAGTCTATTATTTCATGAACCGGATCTGGACACCAAAGTTCGGTGGTTACAGAGACATGGTTATGAATGAAGCTCACAAAACCCGATACTCCATTCATCCAGGTTCAGACAAGATGTATCTGGACCTTAAGAAACTATATTGGTGGCCTAACATGAAGGCCAAAATTGCTACCTTTGTGGGTAAGTGTCTTACTTGTGCCAAAGTCAAGGTAGAGTACCAGAAACCTTCAGGTTTATTACAACAATCTGAAATCCCTGAATGGAAGTGGGAGCGGATTACAATGGATTTCATAACCAAATTACCCAAGACTTCGGGTGGTTATGATACTATTTGGGTAATCGTCGACAGATTAACCAAATCCGCATACTTCTTGCCAATAAAAGAAGCCGACAAGATGGAGATGCTAACAAGAACTTACCTCAAGGAGATTGTTAGACTGCATGGTGTGCCAATATCTATTATTTCAGACCGAGATAGTAGATTCACCTCTCGTTTTTGGCAGTCTTTACAAAACTCTCTGGGAACTAGGTTGGACATGAGTACAGCCTACCATCCACAAACTGACGGAAAAAGTGAGAGGACGATTCAAACATTAGAAGACATGTTGCGAGCTTGCGTGATAGACTTTGGAAAGGCATGGGATATTCATTTACCCCTTGTTGAATTCTCTTATAACAACCGTGATCACACTAGCATAAAGGCTGCTCCATTCGAAGCCCTCTATGGCCGCAAGTGCAGATCCCCTCTGTGCTGGGCTGAAGTGGGTGACACGCAGCTAGCTAGAGGTCAAACTCCTGACAGTGCTCTCACTGGTCCGGAAATTATTCGAGAAACTACCGAGAAGATCGTACAAATTCGGGAGCGACTTAAAGCTTCCAGAGATAGACAGAAAAGCTACGCTGACAAACAGAGAAAACCCTTGGAATTCCAGGTTGGTGACCGCGTCTTGTTAAAAGTCTCACCCTGGAAGGGCATGATATGCTTTGGAAAGCGTGACAAATTGAATCCAAGGTACATAGGACCATTCGAAATTCTTGCTAGAATCGGTCCTGTAGCTTACAAACTTCGACTACCCCAAGAACTAAGTAACATTCATCCTACCTTCCACGTTTCGAACTTGAAAAAGTGTCTATCCGATGAGACTCTTGTGATCCCACTCGAGGAAATCGAGTTAAACGAGAGCCTCAATTTTGTGGAAGAACCCGTAGAGATTCTAGACAGGGAAGTTAAGAAAACCAAACAAAGCCGCATCCCGATAGTGAAGGTTTGCTGGAATGCAAAACGGGGACCTGAATTCACTTGGGAGCGGAAGGATCAAATGCAATAGAAATATTCACATCTTTTTCCCTAGTCTATCTGTAATGCTAATTTCGGGACGAAATTCTCTCTAACGGGGGATAATGTAACAAACCGTTATTTCAAACCTATGTAATAATGTAGGTCAATTTGTAGTTCTTTTTAAAATAATAAAGAGAAATTTTAACATACTGTGTATATTTACATAATTGACCCTCAAAAATAAAGTATTAAACAATCTCGATTGGGATGAACCAAGTGGTAGAGATTGTAACAAGGTTTCCAAAAATATAAAGAACACTAAAATTCGAGTTATAACGAAGAAGTTATGACCAATCGAAGATCCGCAACAAAACCGACAAAACACAGTTCAGTGTAAAAACTGAACTTTTAATAAAAAGGCTTTTCAGCCATAACAATCTAAATTAAAGTTGTAGATTACGTTAAACCGAGAACTTTCATAAAAAGAACGGCAAAATCTGACTTCGTATGAGGAAGTTATGATTTTTCTAAGTTTCAATATAGCAGTATACAGCTAAAAACTCGAAATAAAGATCGAGTGATTTTTAGCCGACACAAACTAAACGAGAATTGAAGGTCTCGTCAATAGTAGTACAACGGTAAAAAGACAGACAAAAACGAACGTCAGATGAAGAAGTTATGAATTTTTAACGGATTTCCTGTCCCGGTCTGTTAAAAATAATAATATTAAAAATAAAGTTAAAGTTAGCCATAGAAGTCTAAACGAAAGTCGTAGAGTATAATTTACCTACGCGTGCATAAAAAGAATGTCGAAAACGGAGCTCATATGCGAAAGTTATGAATTTCGCAAGTTTGGGCACAAAAACCGAGAATTAGTGGATAACCGGGAAAAACCGCATGGCCACAATCCGGACACGTCAGCTCGCATGCGAGGCTTCCCGGTGTCCGCTCCGTGTCGTCTGCTGATTCGTCCGAAACCGAGGTCCAATGGGCATCCGACGCGCCTCGCATAGGTGGCGCCTTCCGAGCCTCGCACCGTTGCTTCTGACTTCGGCCTCGTGGCACCTTCTGATTGGACCGAAGTTCGGTCCACTCCTGATCCGACACGACCGAGCCAGCTGTCCGAAGTGAGCCCTCTTCCCTCGCCACCTGTCCGAACACGCGGCAGCTTCTCCCAGCTTCGGATCCGAGGCTTCGGCCTATATAAGGCATGCAAGACTCTCCGGATTTTTTACACTTTTCACCCCATTTTCCAATTCTTTTCACTCCTTTCACTTCCACAAACTTACATACAACCCCCAAAGCCCCGGTATCAAGTCTAAAACCCTAAGCAAGCCTCGAAGCCCCGAGATTCCAGAGAAAAACAACTTTCTCCAGTCAAAACTCTGCTCGATTTATGCCGTTTTTCGTCAAATAAACTCCTTTCCAGGAAACGAAACGCTGTCCAAATCAACACATATCATGTGAGTTCATACCCCCGTATTTTCATAATTTCTACTGTTTTAAGGGGGGGAATACAAGTATAACACAAGAACTTTGTGTTATAAAATCATGACTTTAAATCATGATAAAACGGCATTAAATCATCAAAATATTCTAAAAACATTAAACTCTTTTGTAAACTTATATTTTTCCCCAAAATTCATATTTGTATATATATATTTATATAAATAATATTTAAAAGGCGTAGGACTAATAACTCATTCTGGGTCCTTTTCCTTGTTTGGATGTGGGCTTATAGTACCGGTTATTTGTCCGAATGTCGTTTAAATTTTACTTATATAAAATTGTATATGTATATAAATATAAAAGTTATTTCATCTAGTTTAAATACCCTTTGTAACATGCTGAGCAAGGGATTACATTCAAACACAATTAAATACCAATTCAAAAAGTACATATAAATTATAATAGGTATAATTTATGATACATAGAGCAATAATACATGATTCAAGTATACTAGAATACATAGTTTTACAAGAAACAAAGGTTTGATTCAAAACAAATCAAGGGATATACAATTTTCATATACATGTTAAGAATACTAATTCAAGGACATACTGCCAATCATTTATTTCAGAATGATTGGGTTTTCATAACTAATATACATGTAACGTTTATATGCTTTTTATGAGTCATTCAATTCAGGTTGTTTAATTCATTTAGACAACCAAGGTAAAGTCCTGATATTATAACCAGAGTCTCCAGTCAGGGGATTGAAACAAGTTGTGGTAGATCTATATCAGGATTGACAACCCCGCACTCAGGCTGCTAGCTACATTCAGGCATACACGCTAATGAGTGGCAATTGTTATCAACAGTTTAAACGCCCACAAAGCGTTTGTTTCAGGCCATCATGTCTTAGTATGGTTATAATAACTCATTAAAAAGATATTAACAATACGTTAGTGTATAATCAACTAAACGTAAGTACACCTTCAAAGTACCAGTTTACATAATACAAACTACAATAGTACAATACAGTTTTCAATAACAGCTGGTGAAACCAGGCACACTCTCAGTTACAAGTTTTACATAAAGGAATACAAATACAAAACATTGATTTACAAAGAGAACGGTTTTATGGGAATAAAACTACTTTTCATATACAACAGAAAATATAGGATTTTCTGGAACAGTTTACATATGCAAGATACAGAGACACCCTTTCAAACATAAACACTTATGCACTCACTCAACTTTATGTTGATACTCCCATTTCAAATTACTTGTATTCTCAGGGAAACAATAAACAGGTACTCCCCGAGCTTTTTGAGAAGATGGAGCTACTTTGAGTCATATCTTATTCTTTTGTATAACTATTTTGGTTTCAATATACAATGATTGAACACATATAAATACTTATACTTTTTAAATACAATGGTTGTTTGTACTTTGATTACTATGATGCATGTGTTGTGATACTACAAATGAAGTCCTCCACCCCCGGACGTTTCCGCCGTCTGGTTTGGGGGTGTGACATCATTAATCTTCTTTCTTTTCGGCTGCGAATCGGGCTGCTTTGTGTCTTCATCTAACGCCTCTAAAAAATCAGAGATGGTATCTTCTTCAATGTATATGGACATGATATGTGGTTTCCGCTTATGATCTGGAATTTCAGGTGGTAATCGTTCGTTAACTAGTGTAGTTAATTAATCGATTTGAGTCTCAATGTTTTTGACAGATGCTTGTTGGTTTCTAATAGTAACATCAGTTGCATCGTGTCATTTTTCATAAGCCTCCATGAACCTATTAATCATTGACTCAAAGTCCAACTTCTTCTTGGGTGGTGGTTGTTCTTTTTGGTAGAAGCCCCGTCCATTTTGCCTATATTTTTCTTCTTTTTGATTCTTGTATTTTTCATAAGGCAACCATTCTTTCCTTGGCATGCTCCAATCTTCATCAACTCGATCTCCACTAGAATAACAAACTTGAGCCTTTCTATTCCTGTTTTGGTCTAAATCACAATCCCTTGTCAGGTGTGACCCATTCCAATTTTCAAAACCCACATGTATTGCGTGTATTGATTGATCCATCTTCGTCATTCTCCGATCCATGGACTCTAATTTTGCCAACACCACATCTAATTCTTCCAAAGCACCATTCCCATCCTTGTATCCTCTTGTCTTGTCTTCTCGAGGGTTGTGGTATTCCCTTGAATGCTTTAAAAATTATTTGATTAACACTTTAATTTGAGCGGGATTCTTCTTTGTGAGTGGTCCTTGAGAATCGAGGAGTTTCCTAGTTGTTACATTTACCCCATCATAGAAGACCGAGACTTCTTGTTGCACATTAAAATCATTATGGGGATAATTTCTTAGTAACCCCTTATAGCGTTCCCATGCTTCATACAATGATTCCCCCGCTTGTTACTCAATATTGGCTATGGTCTTCTTAAGTTTAGAAACCTTCGATAGTGGGAAAAATTGTTGGATGAATACTTCACACATTTGTGCCCATGTTGAGATTGCATGGGGTGGGAGTGCCTTTAACCAATCCTTGGCCGCTCTTTGGAAGGTGACCGGAAGCATTCTTAACAACACCGTTTCTCGTGGTACATTAGGAAAATTAAAATAATCGGTGATGTCATTGACTTCCTCGAGGTGTTTGTATGCGTCTTCATGATCATTTCCGTAGAATGGGATATCTTCTACCGCGGAAAGGATGTGTCCCTTAAGCTTGAAGTTGGCGGTGGTGGGAATTCCAGGTTGAACAAGGCCCAGATTGGTGTCCTCACAAATTCGCTTCTTGTATGCCTTCATAGTTATGTCGGTAATGTTGGCCATCTCATCTTTTGGCTCGCTTTTGGGTTCAATTTCTTTTTCTGATTCTGTTTTGGGCTAGTAACCAGCTTCCTTTTTGTTTGGAGTGATATCAAGGATTTCAAACTTGTTTTCGTTTACCGGCTTTGTTGCTTGATTCTCCAACGTGTGTGTTCTTATTTTTATGAATTATAATTGGATTATGACTTCATTTTGGAATGAAGAGTAAGTTTAGTTGGAATGAGGTCCAAGCAAAACATAATGACACAGTCTACTACAAAATAAGAATACACAACTTTTATTGCTAAAGTCAAATATGATTGGATGAATGAGTTCATTGAAAAACTATGTTGATTTCTGCCATTCAAGGATCACATAGAAATCTTTGTGACTTCGAGAGTAGCTAACGGACTCTATGTCACGAAAGAACACCAATCATATTCTCCAATATATTTAAC